>NC_057801.1:17794090-18102597 GCF_018294505.1 Triticum aestivum | reverse complement strand
GGTTACATTGAGGTTGGATTTTTAGATGTTTTGCACCATCTTATGTCAATATGGTAAACCCTGCCTACGAAACATAAATTTTATACAAGGGGGGTTGTGGATGGAGGGGTTTTGGGGATTCAAGGGGATTTGAGGGGATTGGGTGGAAGAGGGGGATTCACCCAATCCCCTGAAATCCCCACCCCCTTGGGTGCTTGAAAACCACTTGTGCCAAACAAGGCCTTAATGAGGGAGGTGAAAAAGACCCATAATAAGTCTCTGAGGAAAGTAGCGACATCCTAGGGCGTCATCGGTGTTGGCATATAACGTGGCCGGCGTAGGCTTTCGCCTATAACACACCAGACCCATCGTCACTTCAGCATGCCTAGCCAACTGTTAGCAATCGAACTGTGGTAGCCATAAACGCTAGTTGGCTCCCCATCCCCGTCCTCCACGAACAAAGACAACAAATCACCATGACACCAGACACGGCCATGACCGCCTCCGGTCCCAACCCTCAAGTGTGAGTGACTAATCCTCTATATGAGGTTTACCACCAACGCCCCGACCAGGAGAAGGTTCACATGCGGTTTCTCATCGTGCTACCATGTGTGACTATGTCCACATGAGGTTCTAGCTCTGGCAACATCCGTTGATTCCCACTCGGATCCAGCTTTCGTGAGTTTATTGTGTCTCCCATGTCACCTCTTCTGCCTTTAGTTGTAGTGCCAGCCCTCTTCTGGCGCCCCTACTATTCCTCGCACATCCAGCACGACAAGCAGGTCATTACTCTCGATTAATCAAACGGCTTGATGAAGAATTGTCACACATTGCGTGCTAGCTTTGGCAGCCCCAAAGTTGTCGATGTCAGATCAATCCCAAATCTCTGCCTAAGCTAACATCCCGTCACCATAGCGAGCATCAACTCACTCTGGAAGAGGTCTGTCATGTTTTGGGCATGTAACCATAGCATTTTAAAATGTTTGTACCCCCTCTGTAAACTAATATAAGAGCGTTTAGATAACTGAAATAGTGATCTAAATGCTCTTATATTAGTTTACGGAGGGAGTACAAGATAACCCTATATATTTATTATAGACAAATATATATACTTGACTAGAGAACCCTTTCCTCCTCCACAAGAAACGTCTCCTTCCTCCTCCCGTCGGCGCCGCCGCAGATCCGCCCCGCCTCCGATGGCCTTTGGCCTATGGAGGTGCGGAGGATCTCGGCCCCCCGCCGGCGGGAGGGACCCCGTTCTTGTTTTTGCTAGGTTGAACGTCTTGGTTGGGGCTGTTTGGCGGCGGCGATGTCCCTCCGTAGCAATAATGTCTCCCACGTCCTATCTCCGTCCCGATGGTGCGAATAGCGTTGTCGGAGGATGTGTGGAGGTGTGTCTCCGTCGGATCTCATGGGATTCGGTCGGTGCTGGTCTTCGGTGGATCTCTTTGGATCCAGTTTTTGTTTGTCTTCGTTCGTGTGGTTCCAGGTTTGATCTTTCCAATCTACAACTCTCTTCATCGGCGATGGTTGCTGCTCCGGTGTGTTGGTCCTTTGGGGCCTTAGCACGACGACTTCCCGACTGTCTACTACAACAAGGTTTGCCCGGCTCCGGTGATGGAGGGGTGATGACGGCGGCGCGCCTTCGGCTCGCTCCAGTGCTTGTATCGTCGCTAGGTGGTCCATAGACCTAGTTGTAATTTTTATTACCTCTTGTGTTCTCTGTACTGCCATGATTGATGAATAGATTGGAAATTCTCTCGCAAAAAAAAACCTATATATTTATTGTGTAAAAATTAAGGTTGTGATTTTTCTAGCGTTGCACTTGAATTATTAATTACTAGCATTTTCGTAGTGATTTTTTATGACATTGTAATACAAATGTTTTGCGCTGCAGATCATTTGCACAACTGCACAACTTTTTTTCTCACTTAGCTTGTAAAATCTGGCACAAATTAATGTATTAGACAAAGTTTACAAAAGATCTAAAGGATTGCAACACAAAGGAAACGCGCAGCCAAAATGTCGTCAAAGTGGTGGGCCGCACGGCGCACGTGTGTTCGGGCTGCTGGCTAGAGGGTCTGGTCTGTTGAAGCGGACAAAAAGGAAACATGTACGGCTAGTACCACTCTCTTCTGATTAACCAGTGCCTGTGCATGTGCCAATCATTAGCGTTCTTTTTCTGCTTAATTAAGTACTATTAGCTACGAACAAAATATAAGACATTTTTTAGGCTAAACTAGCCTTAAGAAACGTCATATATTTTCTTAGGAGGGAGTACTATAATATACTATATAAATTCTCTTCGTTCATGAATAAGTGTATATATAAAATTTTAGGACGCAGGTTATGAAGTGGAGTAAAAAATGCATTGAAAAGATCCAAATCATCATCTCAAATCTCTTTAATTACCCCACCTCCAATTAACTAAGTGTGTGTTAGACTACATAACGCAAGGCGTCCAACTGAGCTAGTATGCATGTTGGTAAATGGTACCCCTCTGTCTCATAACCTAAGATGTTAGGGCATCTCCAATGTAGTCCTCAAAACTCCCATAAAGGTATGGACTGAATTGTTCAGATGCGTTATATCAACCAATGCGGACGCGTATATATTCGTGGACTGGTTGGGATGTCCGAATTCCCGTAAACTGAAAGCAAAACTGCAGGACATTTGCAGAAGTCGGACGTCCACTTAGCCAATTAAAAGCCATCACATACCCCATGCCACAACTCCTTTATCTCGACGGCACGGCTGGTGCATCTGCGTGTGCATGCTTTTTAGGTCCTGTTTGGTTACATGGATTAGACTAGAAAAAAATCCCTTTTAGTCTCTATGTAACCAAAAGGAAAGGACTTTTTCTTTAGGGACTAAAAAAGACTCTATTGGAGGGTCCTTTTTCTTTAGTCTCTGGGACTAAAAGAAGTCTAGTCTTTTGTAACCAAACACACCCTTAGGGCATGTACAATGGTGGCATATGAATACATATGCCCCATGACAAAAAATAATTTGAGGCACCTACATTTATTTTTTCTTCCCAATGCAAGCTACCATTAGTGGGGCTCACTAAAAAATAAAAAATAAAGACTCTAGTACACATGCATCTTTACTTTCCACTCCACCTTTTCAGCTTTTGTCACCGGACCACACTTTTTCTCTTCAAGCACCCGCCTCCTGAAAAGGATCCCGCTTCCCTATCCGAACCTACTTTACGTCATATCCGATCCTACATGACATGTGAGGCATCACCTTGAGGCTATGCATTGGACATGCCCTAGCTTGCTTGGTGCATGTGATGTGTCCATGCTTGGAATGACGGAAGCATGCTGCGCCCTGTGTGGTCATGCATGGCGGAAGCTGTTGTGGGGAAGCCAGCTGCCGATAGCGGAAGCCACACCTGGACAATTATTCTATTAAGTTAAATCGACGCAAACATTAAAGGGGCAGGATTGAATGGCCGGCTTTTATATCATGTCTACGGACGGATTTAAACCAGTGTGTGGATAAATAATGTCTGTTTTGGAGATGCTCCTTGTTAGATCATTTACCCCTGAAATCCTACTTAAACGTCCACGGAGATAACCAAACTGAACTTCTCATATCATTTCTATACGCTCGGGTTGTCTGCATACCCATATATTATGACTAAATATGAGAAGGATACGCGGGCTCGCGCACGCGCCTGGCTGGTCCGTCACATAGGACATGGCCCACCTCAGACCAATTTTTCTCTTCCTTTTCTTTCTCTCTCTTCATCTTCACCAATCACATATAATTAACCGGTCATACAAGGAAGAAAATGAGAAGCACGTTTGCACGGACGGACAAATAGGGGCTCAAAACATACACTGCCAGACACTGACCGAGCGCGTTCACGGACGGTTAGGGGTGGGGGGGGGGGGATTTGCTAAGTATGGTTGTGGATGCTTTTAGGGCATCTCCAAGGCTGCCCCGTAAACTTCCCACAACTGTCCGGACTGCGCCGTCCGGACCGCGAAAAGCCATCTAACGCCTACCTATATCGGTCCGCAGGGCGGTCCGGACGCGATTTCTTCCGCAAATTAGAGACGAGTGTGGGAGGTTTGCGGGAGTCCGGACACCCGAAACGTAGGACTGCGACACCCCCGGCCCAGCCAATCCCCCTCCCGGTCCCATTTCCTTCCACTCCGCCCCTTCTCTCCCTTGCTTTGCATCCGCACCCTCCACCTCCGTCGTCAATGTTGTTCGTCTCCAGCCGCCAGAGAGGCATTCCCGGACGCCCTCAACTAGCACTGACGCGCTCGCTCGCTGTTGCGACGGAGCTTTCAGCCTTGGAGCCGTTTGCACCCAGGTACACTCCGCCCCCCTGTCGATGACCTCCATAGCGGACACCACGCCTGGCAGGTGTCCGGTTAGATGTCATTGAGCTTATTTTCAAATGCTATGTCACTTTTTAGAGCACGAAGGATTGTGAGCTAGTCAACCATGGAGGGTGAGTTGTTGTGCGATGTGTGGCTGGCCGTATCCGCGGATTTCATAGGCAGGACCAAAGGGTTGCCATTCTGTGAGCAAGTGCATGAAAAGTTTCACGCAGGAAAGCACATTGCGCCCTACGACGTGTACATCATGCGACCACGCAACGTGAGGTCGTTGTCGTATCGCTGGAACGCTACCCAGGTCAATGTCATCAAGTACTGCAACTTGATCTGTCAGCTCCAGGCAAGGTGGCCATTGCACGCGGGCATGGAAGAGATGGTAGGTTTTACTCCTCTTGCTAAACTTGTTGATTGATTCATTCACTCAATGTTGGTCTACACATTATATGCAATCCGCACACGCCGTCGTGCTGTACCACAGGTCAGCAGGACGGCCATTTACGTGCGCATACTGCTGGATAAGGCTGAAGGGGAAGTATGTGTGGAAGGACATGATCCGTTCCTGAGAAACTTGTTGGACATCCAGGATCTAGTCGAATTTGAGACCTTGTTGTACTAAACTTAATTTGCATGCTATGCGTAGATGATTTGTGTTATTTCTATCCAAACTTTGATGAATATCGACCGGTTTGAGTGAATTTCGTCCGGTTAGTTATAATGTGGTTTGAAATGTATGCGGCTAGCGTTGGATGACTGTTTCCTTCATCCATGTGTCCGCGGACTGGTCTCCCAGTCTGCAGATGGATACGAAAGCTTTTTCGAGGTTGCCGTTAGAAATGCCCTTACAACCGATAGATGCAACAAGGGAGTAGTGATTGCAGTCCACGGACATGCATTACAACAAGCACCTTTTCGGCTGTAAATAAAACAAAAACAAAAAGCACTTTTTGGGCATATATATGCCGCAACACCCAAGTACAAACGCTTTATGGTCGTTCAAGATGCATATGCACCTGACTGTGAGCCTCCAAGCCATGACGTACGTCTCCAGGATGAATCGAGTTCGCTACTCCGTTGATGCACTTGTCATACATGCCGGGCAAATCCGCAGCCGACATGCACCAGAAGCTTAACCGAACCAACGGATGCCCGGAAGGCATAAATAACGTCCGGAGCATGATCGGCACACCGTGACATCAAATTCTGATTAGATCTTCTCTACTACTTAAAATCTCTATCTCTACTGGAGTATTTTAAAAAGCGTAGCCTTTTTTCGGTTCTCTACTTCCCCTCCCACCATGTCCTTTCATTGATTGACCCAGGCTTACTCAAGGGCTTGTATGGCACAGTCATCAGAGACTCGAATGACGGATTCGTCGTGGCAGCAAACGGGGAAATCGATTGATTTGGAGATGCGCTTATGGGCAATCTTGCGTGTGATTTTCCGCATATTATTTTTAAGCATGCTCCTAGACAGACTAATTGTGCTGCCCATGATTTAGCCAAACTAGTTAGAGGTAAGGTGTGTGCAGGATGGATGAAAGACCCAGCTATAGAGATTGCTGATACTCTTGTAAAAGATACTATGGTGATCACCTTGCAATAAAGACTAATTTGATGTAAAAAAAGTCATTTCATTGATTTTTTTTCTTTCAAACGTTTTTTGGTCTCATTCTGCCCTTTGTCCGCCCTTTCTCGTACGCTAATTAATCAATCATCTCAATTTACTAACCAAATTTCTCAAAAAAACTATAGATAAATCACGAGTAGTATTTGATAAAGATTTATTTATATAATCACATTAATGTGGACATGTAAATAGTCTCATATCCAATAGAAACAAAGTGTTACCCTCCTCTTCAAAAAAAAAGTTAGGGTTCTTTTGTCTTCCGTCACCGCCGCAGTCGATCCGCCTCGTCTCTGGTGGCCTTAGGGCCATGGGGGTGTCGTGTATTCCGACCCTTACAGGTGGGAGGACTCCATTTTTAGATGTTTCTTTGACTTTTGTTAGGGTTTTGTGTCCTGCTCAGTGAAGCGAGAAACCGCGGCTCCCTGAAAATAGAATGAGGTTCTCCTCACCTAGCCCCTGCCCTGATGGTGCATCTAGCATTGTCAGTGGGCCTGTGAAATGTGTCTCCAACGAATTTTTCTTGAGGAAAGTACATTCCCCCCCTAAAATCCTCCATGATGGATAAATATCCCCCTAAACTCTAAAACCGGATCACTTTCCCCCTGAACTCTACGAAAGCAGATAAATGTGTCCCTAGGGTGATTTTGGGGAGAATTGAAGGTGGTTTTGCTTGTAATCATGTTGAATTGGCAGGCGTCACCCGCTCGAGCTTAAGCTCGGCAGCCATGGCCATGGCCGACCTTGATCGTCCACGTGCCAGCCCAGCCACCGCAATGCAAACCTGTAATGACCCATGGCCGCGGCCCCGCAGCCTCGCTCATGCGCATGCCCATACGTACGCTACTCATCAATCTTTCAATCTTTCAATCAAGGTAAGCTCTAGGTTCAGTTCTCATTTCTATCTTCTAATTTCCATATTATCAGTCTATTCTGATTCCATGTTTAACAGGTATACATTGGTAACTAGGTTGATTGAATCTTTCTTTATGTAATAATTTCATATGAATAAGTTTGCACACATGAGAGTAGAATAAAATCTCTGGTCTATAGTAATATTCTGCCTTCATGTACTTCAATTTATTTAGAAAGCTAATGGATAGATTTTATGCAAAATCCGCATTTTAGTCTATCCGATCAAGCTTACTCAGGATCCATCTAAAATGAAGATACTTATAGATTTTAATATCAATCATTTAAATGGAAGGTAATGTGCTCAGGCTTATTTTTTTAGCAGTCAATGTTTACATTCTCTCTCTCTACATTTAAATATTTTTCTTTTTCCTGCAGCTTCAATGCTAGAATTCACATACGTGCAAACAAAAAGGAACGGCATATTCATATTTCTCAAGTTATTATGACTAAAGTGGTTAGTTTACTTTTATTTTGGCAAATGATTTTTTCATAATTACGTGTGTGATCACATTGTCTTATAAGGAAATATATGATTTTTTGCTTCTTACACAATATATGTATGCTTTGTGTGGATAGTTTCTTAGATTATCTAGACATTAGTTCGTATACACGTTTCTGAAAAAAAATCCTATACATCTTTGCCCCCTCTCGTTTTTCATCCTGGTTCCGCCCCTAGTGCTCACCCAGGCCCACCTCCAGTGCCCATCTTCTGGTATATAGGTGATTTTGACCTAGAAAAAAATAAGGAGAATACTTTCGAGACGGAGTGCCGCCGTCTCGAGGCGGAACTTGGGCAGGAGCACGTTTGCCCTCCGGCGAAGCGATTCCGCCGGGGAAACTTCCCTCCCGGAGGGGGAAATCATCGTCATCATCATCACCAACAACTCTCCCATCTTGGGGAGGGTAATCTCCATCAACATCTTCAACAGCACCATCTCATCTCAAACCCTAGTTCATCTCTTGTGTTCAATCTTGTTACCGAAACTATAGATTGGTGCTTGTGGGTGACTAGTAGTGTTGATTACATCTTGTAGTTCATTACTATATGGTTTATTTGGTGGAAGATTATATGTTCAGATCCAATATGCTATTCAATACCCCTCTGATCTTGAGCATGATTATTATTTGTGAGTAGTTATTTTTGTTCTTGAGATCACGGGAGAAATCATGTTGCAAGTAATCATGTGAACTTGATATGTGTTCGATATTTTGATAGTATGTATGTTGTGATTCCCTTAGTGGTGTCATGTGAACGTCGACTACATGACACTTCACCATATTTGTGTTGGGGAACATTGCAGAACATAAATTTTTTTCTATGCTTCACCAAGATCAATCTATGGAGTTCATCTAGCAACGAGAGAGAGGAGTGCATCTACATACCCTTGTAGATCGCGAGCGGAAGCGTTCAAGAGAACGGGGTTGAGGGAGTCGTACTCGTCGTGATCCAAATCACCGATGATCCTAGTGCTGAACGGACAACACCTCCGCGTTCAACACACGTACGGTTGGGGAAGACGTCTCCTCCTTCTTGATCCAGCAAGGGGGGAGGAGAGGTTGATGGAGATCCAGCAGCATGACGGCGTGGTGGTGGATGCAGCAGCGATCTCGGCAGGGCTTCGCCAAGCACTACGAGAGGGAGATGTGTTGCAGAGGGAGAGGGAGGCGCAAGGAGCTTGGGTGCGCAGCCCTCCCTCCCCCCTCTTTATATAGGGCCCCTAGGGGGGGCGCCGGCCCTAGGAGATCCAATCTCCAAGGGGGGGCGGCAGCCAAGGGGATGGCTTGCCCCCCAAGCCAAGTGGAGGCGCCCCCACCCCTAGGGTTTCCAACCCTAGGCGTAGGGGGGCCCAAGGGGGGGGGTGCACCAACCCACCAGGGGCTGGTTCCCTCCCCACTTCAGCCCATGGGGCCCTTCGGGGTAGGTGGCCCCACCCGGTGGACCCCCGGGACCCTTCTGGTGGTCCCGGTACAATACCGGTGACCCCCGAAACTTTCCCGATGGCCGAAACTGGACTTCCTATATATAATTCTTCACCTCCGGACCATTCCGGAACTCCTCGTGACGTCCGGGATCTCATTCGGGACTCCGAACAACTTTCGGGTTACTGCATACTAATATCTCTATAACCCAAGCGTCACCGAACCTTAAGTGTGTAGACCCTACGGGTTCGGGAGACACGCAGACATGACCGAGACGACTCTCCGGTCAATAACCAACAGCGGGATCTGGATACCCATGTTGGATCCCACATGCTCCTCGATGATCTCATCGGATGAACCACGATATCGAGGATTCAAGTAACGCCGTATACAATTCCCTTTGTCAATCGGTACATTACTTGCCCGAGATTCGATCGTCGGTATCCCAATACCTCGTTCAATCTCGTAACCGGCAAGTCACTTTACTCGTACCGTAATGCATGGTCCCGTGACCAAACACTTGGTCACTTTGAGCTCATTATTATGATGCATTACCGAGTGGGCCCAGAGATACCTCTCCGTCATACGGAGTGACAAATCCCAGTCTCGATCCATGTCAACCCAACAGACACTTTCGGGGATACCCGTAGTATACCTTTATTGTCACCCAGTTACGTCGTGACATTTGGTACACCCAAAGCACTCCTACGGTATCCGGGAGTTACACGATCTCATGGTCTAAGGAAAAATTACTTGACATTGGAAAAGCTCTAGCAAACGAACTACACGATCTTGTGCTATGCTTAGGATTGGGTCTTGTCCATCACATCATTCTCCTAATGATGTGATCCCGTTATCAGTGACATCCAATGTCCATAGTTAGGAAACCATGACTATCAGTTGATCAACGAGCTAGTCAACTAGAGGCTTACTAGGGACATGTTGTGGTCTATGTATTCACACATGTATTACAATTTCCGGATAACACAATTATAGCATGAAAAATAGACAATTATCATGAACAAGGAAATATAATAATAATCCTTTTATTATTGCCTCTAGGGCATATTTCCAGCAGTCTCCCACTTGCACTAGAGTCAATAATCTAGTTACATTGTGATGAATCGAACACCCATAGAGTTCTGGTGTTGATCATGTTTTGCTCGCGAAAGAGGTTTAGTCAACGGATCTGCGACATTCAGATCCGTATGCACTTTGCAAATATCTATGTCTCCATCTTGAACATTTTCACGAATGGAGTTGAAGCGACGTTTGATGTGCCTGGTCTTCTTGTGAAAGCTGGGCTCCTTGGCAAGGGCAATAGCTCCAGTGTTGTCACAGAAGAGGGTGATCGGCCCCGACGCATTGAGTATGACTCCTAGGTCGGTGATGAACTCCTTCATCCAGATTGATTCATGTGCTGCCTCCGAGGCTGCCATGTACTCCGCTTCACATGTAGATCCCGCCACAACGCTTTGCTTGCAACTGCACCAGCTTACTGCCCCTCCATTCAAAATATACACATATCCGGTTTGTGACTTAGAGTCATCCAGATCTGTGTCGAAGCTAGCGTCGATGTAACCCTTTACGACGAGCTCTTCATCGCCTCCATAAACGAGAAACATATCCTTAGTCCTCTTCAGGTACTTTAGGATATTCTTGAACGCTGTCCAGTGTTCCTTGCCAGGATTACTTTGGTACCTTCCTACCAAACTTATGGCAAGGTTTACATCAGGTCTGGTACACAGCATGGCATACATAATAGACCCTATGGCTGAGGCATAGGGGATGACACTCATCTCTTCTATATCTTCTACCGTGGTCGGGCATTGAGCCGAGCTCAATCTCACACCTTGCAATACAGGCAAGAACCCTTTCTTGGACTGATCCATATTGAACTTCTTCAATATCTTATCAAGGTATGTGCTTTGTGAAAGACCTATGAGGCGTCTCGATCTATCCCTATAGATCTTGATGCCTAATATGTAAGCAGCTTCTCCAAGGTCCTTCATTGAAAAACACTTATTCAATTAGGCCTTAATGCTGTCCAAAAGTTCTATATCATTTCCCATCAAAAGTATCTCATCTACATATAATATGAGAAATGCTACAGAGCTCCCACTAACTTTCTTCTAAATGCAGGCTTCTCCATAAGTCTGCATAACCCCAAACGCTTTGATCATCTCATCAAAGCGAATGTTCCAACTCCGAGATGCTTGCACCAGCCCATAAATGGATCACTGGAGCTTGAATACCTTGTTAGCACTCTCAGGATCGACAAAACCTTCCGGCTGCATCATATACAGTTCTTCCTTAAGATGGCCGTTAAGGAATGCCGTTTTGACGTCCATCTTCCATATCTCATAATCATAGTATGCGGCAATTGCTAACATGATTCGGACAGACTTTAGCTTCGCTACGGGAGAAAAAGTCTCATCGTAGTCAACCCCTTGAACTTGCCGATAACCCTTAGCAACAAGTCGAGCTTTATAGATGGTAACATTACCATCCGCGTCCGTCTTCTTCTTCAAGATCCATTTGTTTTCTATCGCTCGCCGATCATCGGGCAAGTCTGTCAAAGTCCATACTTTGTTTTCATACATGGATCCTATATCGGATTGCATGGCTTCAAGCCATTTGTTGGAATCTGGGCCCGCCATCTCTTCTTCATAGTTCGAAGGTTCACCATTGTCTAACAACATGATTTCCAGGACAGGGTTGCCATACCACTCATGTGTGGAACATGTCCTTGTGGACCTACGAAGTTCAGTAGCAACTTGATCCGAAGTACCTTGATCATCATCATTAATTTCCTCTCCAGTCGGTGTAGGCACCACAGGAACATTTTCCTGAGCTGCACCACTTTCCGGTTCAAGAGGTAGTACTTCATCGAGTTCTACTTTCCTTCCACTTACTCCTTTCGAGAGAAACTCTTTCTCCAGAAAGGACCCATTCTTGGCAACAAAGCTCTTGCCTTCGGATCTAAGGTAGAAGGTATACCCAATGATTTCCTTAGGGTATCCTATGAAGACGCATTTTTCCGACTTGGGTTCGAGCTTTTCAGGTTGAAGTCTCTTGACATAAGCATTGCATCCCCAAACTTTTAGAAACGACAGCTTAGGTTTCTTCCCAAACCATAATTCATACGGTGTCGTCTCAATGGATTTAGACGGTGCCCTATTTAAAGTGAATGTAGCTATCTCTAGAGCGTATCCCCAAAATGATAGTGGTAAATCGTGAAGAGACATCATAGATCGCACCATATCTAATAGAGTGCGATTACGACGTTCGGAAACACCGTTACGCTAAGGTGTTCCAGGCGGCGTGAGTTGTGAAACGATTCCACATTTCCTTAAGTGCGTACCAAATTCGTGACTTAAATATTCTCCTCCACGATATGATCGTAAGAACTTTATTTTTCGGTCACATTGATTTTCTACCTCATTCTAAAATTCCTTGAACTTTTCAAAGGTCTCAGACTTGTGTTTCATCAAGTAGACATACCCATATCTATTTAAGTCATCAGTGAGAGTGAGAACATAACGATAGCCTCCGCGATCCTCAACGCTCATCGGACCGCACACATCAGTATGTATGATTTCCAATATGTTGGTTGCTCGCTCCATTGTTCCGGAGAATGAAGTCTTGGTCATTTTGCCCATGAGGCATGGTTCGCATGTGTCAAATGATTCATAATCGAGAGACTCTAAAAGTCCATCAGCATGGAGCTTCTTCATGCGCTTGACACCAATGTGACCAAGGCGGTAGTGCCACAAGTATGTGGGACTATCGTTATCAACCTTACATCTTTTGGTATTCACACTATGAATATGTGTAACATCACGTTCGAGATTCATCAAGAATAAACCATGGACCAGTGGGGCATGACCATAAAACATATCTCTCATATAAATAGAACAACCATTATTCTCGGATTTAAATGAGTAGCCATCTCGTATTAAACGAGATCCAGATACAATATTCATGCTCAAAGCTGGCACTAAATAACAATTATTGAGGTTTAAAACGAATCCCGTAGGTAAATGTAGAGGTAGCGTGCCGACGACGATCACATCGACCTTGGAACCATTCCCGACGCGCATCGTTACCTCGTCCTTCGCCAGTCTCTGCTTATTCCACAGCTCCTGCTTTGAGTTACAAATATGAGCAACCGCACCGGTATCAAATACCCAGGAGCTACTACGAGTACTGGTAAGGTACACATCAATTACATGTATATCATATATACCTTTAGTGTTGCCGGCCTTCTTGTCCGCTAAGTATTTGGGGCAATTCCGCTTCCAGTGACCCTTCCCTTTGCAATAAAAGCACTCAGTCTCAGGCTTGGGTCCATTCTTTGGCTTCTTCCCGACAACTGGCTTACCGGGCGCGACAACTTCCTTGCCGTCCTTCTTGAAGTTATTCTTACCCTTGCCTTTCTTGAACTTAGTGGTTTTATTGACCATCAACACTTGATGTTCCTTTTTGATTTCCACCTCCGCTGACTTCAGCATTGAAAATACTTCGGGAATAGTTTTCACCATCCCCTGCATATTGTAGTTCATCACAAAGCTCTTGTAGCTAGGTGGGAGCGACTGAAGGATTCTGTCAATGACCGCCTCATCCGGGAGGTTAATGTCCAGCTGGGACAAGCGGTTGTGCAACCCAGACATTTTGAGTATGTGCTCACTGACAGAACTATTTCCCTCCATCTTACAACTATAGAACTTGTCAGAGACTTCATATCTCTCGACCAGGGCTTGAGCTTGGAAAACCATTTTCAGCTCCTTGAACACCTCAAATGCTCTGTGTTGCTCAAAACGCTTTTGGAGCCCCGGTTCTAAGCTGTAAAGCATGCCGCACTGAACGAGGGAGTAATCATCAGCACGTGACTGCCAGGCGTTCATAACGTCTTGGTTCTCTGGGATGGGTGCTTCACCTAGCGGTCCTTCTAGGACATATGCTTTCTTGACAGCTATGAGGATGATCCTCAGGTTCCGGACCCAGTCCGTATAGTTGCTGCCATCATCTTTCAGCTTGGTTTTCTCTAGGAACGCGTTGAAGTTGAGGTTGACATGAGCATTGGCCATTTGATCTACAAGACATTTTTGCAAAGGTTTTTAGACTAAGTTCATGATAATTAAGTTCATCTAATCAATTTATTTAATGAACTCCCACTCAGATTAGACATCCCCCTAGTCATCTAAGTGATACATGATCCGAGTCAACTAGGCTGTGTCCGATCATCACGTGAGACGGACTAGTCATCATCGGTGAACATCTCCATGTTGATCGTATCTTCCATACGACTCATGTTCGACCTTTCGGTCTCTTGTGTTCCGAGGCCATGTCTCTACATGCTAGGCTCGTCAAGTTAACCTAAGTGTTTATGCATGTGTAAATCTGTCTTACACCCGTTGTATGTGAACGTTAGAATCTATCACACCCGATCATCACGTGGTGCTTCGAAACAACGAACTTTCGCAACGGCGCACAGTTAGGGGGAACACTTTCTTGAAATTATTATGAGGGATCATCTTATTCACTACCGTCGTTCTAAGCAAATAAGATGCAAAAACATGATAAACATCACATGCAATCAAATAGTGACATGATATGGCCAATATCATATAACTCCTTTGATCTCCATCTTCGGGGCGCCATGATCATCTTCGTCACCGGCATGACACCATGATCTCCATCATCATGATCTCCATCATCGTGTCTCCATGAAGTTGCTCGCCAACTATTACTTCTACTACTATGACTAACGGTTTAGGAATAAAGTAAAGTAATTACATGGCGTTAAATCATTGACACGCAGGTCATACAATAATTAAGACAACTCCTGTGGCTCCTGCCGGTTGTCATACTCATCGACATGCAAGTCGTGATTCCTATTACAAGAACATGATCTCATATATCACATATATATCATTCATCACAACTTTTGGCCATATCACATCACAAGGCATATGCTACAAAAACAAGTTAGACGTCCTCTAATTGTTGTTGCATGTTTTTACATGGCTGCAATAGGGTTCTAGCAAGAACGTTTCTTACCTACGTAAAAGCCACAACGTGATATGCCAACTTCTATTTACCCTTCATAAGGACCCTTTTCATCGAATCCGCTCCAACTAAAGTGGGAGAGACAGACACCCGCTAGCCACCTTATGCAACTAGTGCATGTCAGTCGGTGGAACCTGTCTCACGTAAGCGTACGTGTAAGGTCGGTCCGGGCCGCTTCATCCCATGATGCCGCCGAAGCAAAATAAGACTAGTAGTGGCAAGAAAGTTGACAACATCTAAGCCCACAACAAATTTGTGTTCTACTCGTGCAAAGAGAACTACGCATAGACCTGGCTCATGATGCCACTATTGGGGAACATTGCAGAAAATAATTTTTTTTTCTATGCTTCACCAAGATCAATCTATGGAGTTCATCTAGCAACGAGAGAGAGGAGTGCATCTACATACCCTTGTAGATCGCGAGCGGAAGCGTTCAAGAGAACGGGGTTGAGGGAGTCGTACTCGTCGTGATCCAAATCACCGATGATCCTAGTGCTGAACGGACAGCACCTCCGCGTTCAACACATGTACGGTTGGGGAATACGTCTCCTCCTTCTTGATCCAGCAAGGGGGAAGGAGAGGTTGATGGAGATCCAGCAGCACGACGGCGTGGTGGTGGATGCAGCAGCTATCTCGGCAGGGCTTCGCCAAGCACTACGAGAGGGAGAGGTGTTGCAGAGGGAGAGGGAGGCGCCAGGAGCTTGGGTGCGCAGCCCTCCCTCCCCCCTATTTATATAGGGCCCCTATGGGGGGCGCCGGCCCTAGGAGGTCCAACCTCCAAGGGGGGGGGCGGCCAAGGGGATGGCTTGCCCCCCAAGCCAAGTGGAGGCGCCCCCACCCCTAGGGTTTCCAACCCTAGGCGCAGGGGGGCCCAAGGGGGGGGCGCACCAGCTCACCAGGGGCTGGTTCCCTCCCCACTTCAGCCCATGGGGCCCTCCGGGATAGGTGGCCCCACCCGGTGGACCCCCGGGACCCTTTCGGTGGTCCCGGTACAATACCGGTGACCCCCGAAACTTCCCCGATGGCCGAAACTGGACTTCCTATATATAATTCTTCACCTCCGGATCATTCCGGAACTCCTCGTGACGTCCGGGTTCTCATCCGGGACTCCAAACAACTTTCGGGTTACTGCATACTAATATCTCTACAACCCAAGCGACACCGAACCTTAAGTGTGTAGACCCTACGGGTTCGGGAGACATGCAGACATGACCGAGACGACTCTCCGGTCAATAACCAACAGCGGGATCTGGATACCCATGTTGGCTCCCACATGCTCCTCGATGATCTCATTGGATGAACCACAGTGTTGAGGATTCAAGTAACCCCGTATACAATTCCCTTTGTCAATCGATACGTTACTTGCCCGAGATTCGAGCGTCGGTATCCCAATACCTCGTTCAATCTCGTAACCGGCAAGTCACTTTACTCGTACCGTAATGCATGATCCCGTGACCAAACACTTGGTCACTTTGAGCTCATTATGATGATGCATTACCGAGTGGGCCCAGAGATACCTCTCCGTGACAAATCCCAGTCTCGATCCGTGTCAACCCAACAGACACTTTCGGGGATACCCGTAGTGTACCTTTATAGTCACCCAGTTACGTTGTGACGTTTGGTACACCTAAAGCACTCCTACGGTATCCGGGAGTTACACAATCTCATGGTCTAAGGAAAAAATACTTGACATTGGAAAAGCTCTAGCAAACAAACTACACAATCTTGTGCTATGCTTAGGATTGGGTCTTGTCCATCACATCATTCTCCTAATGATGTGATCCCATTATCAATGACATCCAATGTCCATAGTCAGGAAACCATGACTATCAGTTGATCAACGAGCTAGTCAACTAGAGGCTTACTAGGGACATGTTGTGGTCTATGTATTCACACAAGTATTACGATTTCCGGATAACACAATTATAGCATGAAAAATAGACAATTATCATGAACAAGGAAATATAATAATAATCCTTTTATTATTGCCTCTAGGGCATATTTCCAACAATTTGGGCCTAAGGGAATGCATTGTGAAGTAGCAATTAGATGATGGGTTGCGAGAGTGACATAAGCTTAAACCGCAGTTTATGCAATATTCCGTAAGGGGCCGATTGGATCCAAAAGTTTAATGCTATGGTTAGAATTTATTCTTAATACCTGTCTCGCAGTTGCAGATGCTTGTGGGAGGGTTAATCATAAGTAGGAGGTTTTTTCAAGTAAGAACAACACCTAAGCATCGGTCCACCCACATATCAAATTATCAAAGTACCGAACACGAATTAAACCAATATGATGTGACTAGATGAAAATCCCGTGTACCCTCAAGAACGCTTTGCTTATCATAAGATATCGTTTTGTCCTGTCCTTTGCCTCAAAAGGATTGGGCTACTCTGCTGCACTTTTTCTACTATTATCGTTACGTGCTCGTTACAAATTACCTTGCTATCAAACTACTCTGCTACTTACAATTTCAGCACTTGCAGACATTACCTTGCTGAAAACCACTTGTCATTTCCTTCTGCTCCGCGTTGGGTTTGACACTCTTACTTGTCAAAAAGAGCTACAATTGATCCCCTATATTTATGGGTCATCAAGGCTATTTTCTGGCGCCGTTGTCAGGGAGTGAAGCACCTTTGGTAAGTGGAATTTGGTAAGGGAACATTTATATATTGTGCTGAAATTTATTGTCGCTTGTTACTATGGAAAACAATCCTTTGAGTGGTTTGTTCGGGGTATCTTCACCTCGACTGGAACCACAATTAGCTACCACTCAACCTACATCACCTAGTGAAAATATTGAATATGAAATTCCTTCGGGTATGATAGAACAACCGCTAGCTAATCCTTATGCAGGAGATGGAACCGAACATCCTGATATGCACTTGATATATGTAGAACAAATTTGTGGATTGTTCAAGCTTGCAGGTTTACCTGGAGATGAAGTTATGAAAAATATTTGCCCTTTATCTTTGAAGGGAAAAGCATTGGAGGGTATAGGCTATGCAATGATATTGGATCTTGGAATTGGAATCCTTTGAAATTGGAGTTCCATCAAAAAAAATCTCGTGAAGGAGAAAGTATCGCTCTAGCTTGGGGGAGGCTTAAGTCAATGTTATATTCATGCCCCAATCATGATCTCTCAAGACAAATTATTATCTAGAACTTTTATGCTCGGCTTTCTCGTAATGATGAAACCATGCTTGATACTTCTTGTGTTGGTTCTTTTATGAAGAAGACTATTGAATTTGCTAGAATTTTTGCCTATTTGGGCCTAGCCCAATAGCAGTTTCAGAAATTCCTAATAAATCCTAGAGGCCCATGCAGCCCATTCGTGCAAGGCAAGAGGTGGAACTAAAAGTTTAGTCCCACCTTGCTAGTTTAGAGGGAGTTGGACCTCTTTATAAAGGAGGCTCCTTCCCCACTTGTATGAGCATGAGAACAAGAGGGACATCCACGCGCGCTCATCCTCCGCCGCCCGCCTCGCCCACGCCACGCCTCGCCTCGCCTCGCCTCGCCTCGCCTCGTCACGACGCGACGCGCCGCGCCGCGGGTTGCGGGTTACGGGAATGAGCCGAGCCGATGTCTAATTTTTGCCATGCACTACGGGTATATGAAAGGTCACCTGGGAGCTGAAAAGTTTTTGCGGTAGTGGATAATGAATACGAACGGCGCACCTCTTCGCGTGCTGCCTGTTCACTTCGTCTCCCTCCGTTGCTTCACCTCCCGGCGCAGCCTGTTCGCATCCCTCTGCTGTGCCTATATAAGAGAGGTCGCTCCTCTCCCGAGAGACACATCAGAAGGTCCTCTTCCTCTCGTCACACAGTTCCAATCTCTGCGCTACTGCTGTCTTCCTCATCCCGGCTTGCAGCATGCACCGCACGTCGGGACAGTAGGCCTCCGAGACTGCACCTTTTGAGTTTTGTACGGGAGAAGGGTGATAAGGTTTTTGGGGAGCGCTCAACGTGACTACTGGCTGCTTCATCACGGACGATCCGGTCGCTGACGACTACTTCCCCGACGACGACTTCTTCCCTGACGTCCACGACCTCCTCGACGACATGGCAGGCGAGGACACCGACCCCAAGTCCAGCGCTTCTACTGCTGCTGTGCCGTACGTGTTCTTCTCCTTTCTGTTAGAAGTCCTCCTACAGTTCTTGCCTCTAGTTTCTACCCTACGCATGTTAGGTTCTGTTTCATACAAGCAACTTCATCTAGTGTCTATTCTAGATGTGTTTACCTGAAGTTCATATATGCAGACGATGTTTACCTTCTCTCTGTCAGATTGCATGACTTGCTTTATATTTTCTATTTTAGTCATGCTTTATCTAGTATTTTTGTTAATAAAATCATTCGGTAAATTGCTCATATTTCCAACAGAATTCCGATGGGATCTTCTAGAAAGAATTAAACGCAACTATGAAGACTGGGAACTCGACGAAGGTAAAGAGTCAGGTATTAGACTTAAGTATGATTGTGTTAAATCTTTTATGGATACCGATGTTTTTCAAAAGTTTAGCATTAAATTTGGACTTGACTCTGTGATAGTAGCCTCCTTTTGCAAATCATTTACTACTCATGTTGATCTCCCTAAAGAGAAATGGTTTAAATATCACCCACCTATTAAAGAAGAAATTAAAGAACCAGTACCAGTTAAACAAGAAACTATATTTTACAATGTTGATCCGGTTGTTCCTTCTGCTTATATGTAGAAACCACCTTTCAGTGTCAGGATAAAGGAACATGCTAAAGTTTCAACTATGGTTAACAAAAGCTATAATAGAACACCTAAACCTGATGAACAAATTAAAGTAGAACCTAGTATTGCTATGGTTAAAGATCTCTTGGAAGAAGATGTGGATGGGCATGTTATTTACTTTTGTAAAGAAGCTGCTAGAATTTCCAAACCTGATAAGCAGGATAAACATAGACCAGTTGTTGGCATGCCCGTTATCTCAGTTAAAATAGGATATCACTGTTATCATGGTTTATGTGACATAGGTGCTAGTGTGAGTGCTACTCCTTACACCTTATATCAAGAAATTATGAATGACATAGCACCTGTAGAGATAGACGACATAGATATTACTATTAATCTTGCTAATAGAGACACTATATCACCAATTGGGATTGTTAGAGATGTTGAAGTCTTGCGTGGGAAAATAAAATACCCTACTGATTTTCTTGTTCTTGGTTCCCACAAGATGACTTTTGTCTCATTATCTTTGGTAGACCTTTCTTGAACACCTTTAATGCTAAGATAGATTGTGAGAAACAAACTGCCGGTGTTAGTTTTGGTGATGAGCCTCATGAGTTTAATTTTTCCAAGTTTAGTAGAAAGCTTCATGAAAAAGGATTGCATAGTAAGGATGAATTAATTGGTCTTGCTTCTATTGTTGTAACACCTACTGATCCTATAGAACATGCTACCTCTTGAGCATGCGTTGGTTTTCCCTTGAAGAGGAAAGGGTGATGCGGCAAAGCAGTGTAAGTATTTCCCTCAGTCTTTGACAACCAAGGTATCAATCCAGTAGGAGATCACGCGCGAGTCACCTCGTACCTACACAAAAAAATATGAACCTCGCAACCAACACGATAAAGGGGTTGTCAATCCCTTCACAACCACTTGCAAGACTGAGATCTGATAAACATAATAATAGTAACATAAATATTTTTGGTATTTTTATGATATAGATTGAAAGTAAAGATTGCAAAATAAAATAGATTGGAAACTTATATGATGGAGAATAGACCCAGGGGCCATTTGGTTTCACTAGTGGCTTCTCTCAAGATAGCATAAGTATTACGGTGGGTGAACAAATTACTGTCGAGCAATTGATAGAATTGAGCATAGTTATGAGAATATCTAGGTATGATCATGTATATAAGCATCACGTCCGTAACAAGTAGACAAAAATGATTCTGCATCTACTACTATTACTCCACACATCGACCGCTATCCAGGATGCATCTAGAGTATTAAGTTCAAAAGAACAGAGTAATGCTTTAAGCAAGATGACATGATGTAGAGGGATAAACTCATGCAATATGATATAAACCCCATCTTTTATCCTCGATGGCAATAATACAATACGTGTCGTTTCCCCTACTGCCACTGGGATCGAGCACCGCAAGATTGAACCGAAAGCTAAGCACTTCTCCCATTGCAAGAAAGATCAATCTAGTAGGCCAAACCAAACTGATAATTCAAAGAGACTTGCAAAGATAACCAATCATACATAAAAGAATTCAGAGAAGATTCAAATATTGTTCATAGATAATCTGGATCATAAACCCACAATTCATCGGATCTCGACAAACAGACCGCAAAAGAAGATTACATCGAATAGATCTCCAAGAGAATCGAGGAGAACATTGTATTGAGACCCAGAGAGAGAGAAGAAGCCATCTAGCTAATAACTATGGACCGGAAGGTCTGAGGTAAACTACTCACACATCATTGGAGGGGCTATGGTGTTGATGTAGAAGACCTCCGTGATCAATGCCCCCTCCGGCGGAGCACCGGAAAAGGCCCCAAGATGGGATCTCACGTGTACAGAAGGTTGCGGCATTGGAATTAGGTTTTTGTGGTGCTCTTGGATATTTTTGGGGTACGTAGGTATATATAGGAGGAAGAAGTAGGTCGGTGGAGCAACGAGGGGCCCACGAGGGTGGAGGGCACGCCTAGGGGGGTGGGCGTGCCCCCCGGCCTCATGTCTGCTTGACGTCCACTCCAAGTTCCCTAGATCACGTTTGTTCCAAAAATCACACTCCCAAAGGTTTCATTCCGTTTGGGCTCCATTTGATATTCTTTTTCTGCGAAACACTCGAATAGGCAAAAAAAATAGCAATTTGGGTTGCGCCTTCGATTAATAGGTTGGTCCCAAAAATAATATAAAAGTGTAAAATAAAGCCCGTTAATCATCCAAAACAGAATATAATATAGCATGGAGAAATAAAAAATTATAGATACGTTGGAGACGTATCAAGCATCCCCAAGCTTAATTCTTGCTCGTCCTCGAGTAGGTAAATGATAAAAACAAATTTTTTGATGTAGAATGCTTCCTAACATATTTCTTAATGTAATTTTCTTTATTGTGGCATGAATGTTTAGATCCGAAAGATTCAAGATAAAAGTTTAATATTGACATAAAAATAATAATACTTCAAGCATACTAACTAAGCAATCATGTCTTCTCAAAATAACGTGGCTAAAGAAAGTTCATCCCTACAAAATCATATAGTTTGGTCATGCTCCATTTTAGTCACACAAGAATGCTCTCATCATGCACGACCCCGATGAAAAGCCAAGCAATTGTTTCATACTTTAGTAATCTCAAACCTTTTTCAACTTTCACGTAATACATGAGCGTGAGCCATGGACATAGCACTATGGGTGGAATAAAATATAATGGAGGGGGTTATGTGGAGAAGACAAAAAAGGAGAAAGTCTCACATTGACGTGGCTAATCAATGGGCAAGGGCGATGCCCATCAATTGATGTCAATGCAAGGAGTAGGGATTGCCATGCAACAGATATGCTAGAGCTATAAATGTATGGAAGCTCAACAAAAGAAACTAAGTGGGTGTGCATCCAACTTGCTTGCTCACGAAGACCTAGGGCAGTTGAGGAGGCCCATTGTTGGAATATACAAGCCAAGTTCTATAATGAAAAATTCCCACTAGTATATGAAAAGTGACAAAACAAGAGACTCTCTATCATAAAGATCATGGTGCTACTTTGAAGCACAAGTGTGGAAAAAGGATAGTAACATTGCCCCTTTTTATTTATTTATATTATTTTTTTATTTTTGGCCTTCTTTTTTTTCTTTGGCCTTTTTTTATTGGGGCAATTCTCTATTAATGCTGATCATCACACTTCTATCTATTTACAACTCAATGATTACAACTCAGCACTAGAACAAGATATGACTCTATATGAATGCCTCCGGCGGTGTAGCGGTGTGTGCAATGACTCATGAGTGACATGTATGAAAGAATTATGAACGGTGGCTTTGCCACAAATACGATGTCAACTACATGATCATGCAAGGCAATATGACAATGATGATGCGCGTCATGATAAACGGAACAGTGGAAAGTTGCATGGCAATATATCTCGGAATGGCTATGGAAATGCCGTAATAGGTAGGTATGGTGGCTGTTTTGAGGAAGATATAAGGAGGTTTATGTGTGATAGAGCGTATCGTATCACGGGGTTTGGATGCACCGGCGAAGTTTGCACCAACTCTCAAGGTGAGAAAGGGCAATGCACGGTACCGAAGAGGCTAGCAATGATGGAAGGGTGAGAGTGCGTATAATCCATGGACTCAACATTAGTCATAAAGAACTCACATACTTATTGCAAAAATCTACAAGTCATCAAAAACCAAGTACTATGCACATGCTCCTAGGGGGATAGATTGGTAGGAAAAGACCATCGCTCGTCCCCGACCGCCACTCATAAGGAGGACAATCAAATAACACCTCATGTTTCAAATTTGTTACATAACGTTTACCATACGTGCATGCTACGGGACTTGCAAACTTCAACACAAGTATTTCTCAAATTCACAACTACTCAACTAGCACAACTTTAATATCACTATCTGCATATCTCAAAACAATCATCAAGTATCAAACTTCTCTTAGTATTCAACACACTTATATGAAAGTTTATTATTATTATTTTTTAAAGCAAATTACCATGCTGATCTAAGGAACTCTCAAAATAATATAAGTGAAGCATGAGAGAACAATTTCTAGAAAATAAATCCACCACCATGCTCTAAAAGATATAAGTGAAGCACTAGAGCAAAAACTATATAGCTCAAAAGATATAAGTGAAGCACATAGAGTATTCTAATAAATTCCAATTCATGCGTCTCTCTCTCAAAAGGTGTGTACATCAAGGATGATTGTGGTAAACTAAAAATCAAAGACTCAAATCATACAAGACGCTCCAAGCAAAACACATATCATGTGGCGAATAAAAATACAGCTCCAAGTAAAGTTACCGATGAACGAAGACAAAAGAGGGGATGCCTTCCGGGGCATCCCCAAGCTTAGGCTTTTTGGTTTCCTTGGATTTTACCTAGGGGTGCCTTGGGAATCCCCAACCTTAGGCTCTTGCCATTCCTTGTTCCATAATCCATCAAATCTTTACCCAAAACTTGAAAACTTCACAACACAAAACATAACAGAAAATCTCGTGAGCTCCATTAGCGAAAGAAAACAAAAAACCACTTCAAGGTACTGTAATTAACTCATTATTTATTTATATTGGTGTTAACATACTGTATTCCAACTTCTCTATGGTTTATAAACTCTTTTACTAGCCATAGATTCATCAAAATAAGCAAATAACACACGAAAAACAGAATCTGTCAAAAACAGAACAGTCTGTAGTAATCTATAACTAACGCAACTTCTGGAACTTCACAAATTGTAAACTAAATTTCTGGATGTGAGGAATTTATCTATTAATCATCTGCAAATAGAATCAACTAAATATCACTCTACAGTAAAAAGTTGTAGCTAATCTCGTGAGCACTAAAGTTTCTGTTTTTTACAGCAAGATCGCAAAGACTTTCCCCAAGTCTTCCCAATGGTTCTACTTGGCACAAACACTAATTAAACACATAAAACAGAACCAAAACAAAGGCTAGATAAATTATTTATTACTAAACATGAACAAAAAGCAAGGAACAAAAATAAAATTGGGTTGTCTCCCAACAAGCGCTATCGTTTAACGCCCCTAGCTAGGCATAAGATTTCAACGATGCTCACGCGAAAGACAAGAATTGAAGCACAAATAGAGCATCATAAAACATGTGACAAACACACTTAAGTCTAACATACTTCCTATGCATAGGCATTTCATAAGCAAACAAATTATCAAGGCAAGCAAAAACTACCATATGCAAGGAAGAAGAAAGAAACAATAGCAGTCTCAACATGAAGAGAGGTAATTTAGTAACATAATAATTACATGTAGGATCATAAGAAAATTCAACAAAATAGCTATCACATAACATATTCTCAACATGATCCAAATGCATGCGAAGTTGACACTCTTCCAAAATAGTGGGATTAACATTAACTAAAGTCATGACCTCTCCAAACCCACTTTTATCAAAAATTTAATAAGATTGAATATTCTCTAAATATGTGGGATCTAAAGTTGACACTCTTCTAGTACCACTTTCAATATTAATGCAAACACTATTATCAATATCATATTCATCATGGGGCTTAAATAAATTTTCAAGATCAAAAGAATCATCACCCCAATCATGATCATTGCAACAAGTAGTAGACATAGCAAAACTAGCATCCCCAAGCTTAGGGTTTTCCATACTATTAGCAGATTTGACATCAAGAGAATTTATAATGAGATTATTTCAATCATGCTTTTCATCGAAGGAACTATCATGTATGGGTGCAATAGCAATGATATCATGTTTAACATAAGGAACTATAGCAAATTCGTCTTCATAATATTGGCATCATGGCCACAAGAATAGCAAGCATCATGTTCATCAAAGGATATTTCAATCAAATCATCGGAATCATAATTATCAATGGATTTGTGCATATCATTATTTTGTTCGAAAGCAACGGTCATTCTTTCAATAAATTCTTTGACATAGACATTATGAGCATAGTTTTCATAGCAATATTTAAGTATGTCAAAAAATTTAGGTTCATAGAGAGTAATATCATAATTTTCAATCAAAGAAGCAACTTCGTAAGCACCCTTAAAAGCAACAAATTCTTCAATTTGTTCAATATCGTAGTAATTATAAACACCCTTTGCATAAGAAGATAAGATTTCATTATCATTAAACTCACATTGGTAGGGGAGGTGTTTTTTAGGGTTCTTAGAGCAACAAGTAAAATCACAAATTTCACAAAGATTCCAAGCATAACACAACAATCTGTTTATTTGATCCCCTAACAGTCTCCCTTTTTCAGACAAACGGTGACACATAAAATGAGCATGCTCATCTAAAGATTTCCCATCAACTAGGCTAGTTGGGGTTTCAGCACGAGTGCATAAGGATCGAAGATGATCCAAGTAGAACACTTTAAGTGGATCCATATCAATAGATTTTTAGCAAGCAAATATGCAAGAAAATAGAAGGCACATGGAAACACAAACAAAGGCACATACGGGAAGAAGGAAAAGAAAAGGAAAAGGTGAAGTGGGGGAGAGGAAAACGAGAGGCAAATGGCAAATAATGTAATGCAAGGGATAAGAGTTTGTGAGGGGTACTTGGTGTGTCTTGACTTGACTTAACTTGGCATAGATCTCCCCGAGAATGGCGCCAGAAATCCTTCTTGCTACCTCTTGAGCATGCGTTGGTTTTCCATTGAAGAGGAAAGGGTGATGCAGCAAAGCAGCGTAAGTATTTCCCTCAGTTTTTGAGAACCAAGGTATCAATCCAGTAGGAGACCACGCACGAGTCACCTCATACCTACACAAACAAATAAGAACCTCGCAACCAACACGATAAAGGGGTTGTCAATCCCTTCACGGCCACTTGCAAGAGTGAGATCTGATAAAGATAATAATAGTAAGAAAAATATTTTTGGTATTTTTATGATATAGATTGAATGTAAAGATTGCAAAATAAAATAGACTGGAAACTTATATGATGGAGAATAGACCCGGGGGCCATAGGTTTCACTAGTGGCTTCTCTCAAGATAGCATAAGTATTACGGTGGGTGAACAAATTACTGTCGAGCAATTGATAGAATTGAGCATAGTTATGAGAATATCTAGGCATGATCATGTATATAGGCATCACGTCTGTAACAAGTAGACCGGAACGATTCTGCATCTACTACTATAACTCCAACATCGATCGCTATCCAGCATGCATCTAGAGTATTAAGTTCAAAATAACAGAGTAATGCTTTAAGCAAGATAACATGATGTAGAGGGTTAAACTCATGAAATATGATATAAACCCCATCTTTTTATCCTCGATGGCAACAATACAAGACGTGTCGTTTCCCCTACTGTCACTGGGATCGAGCACCGCAAGATTGAACCCAAAGCTAAGCACTTCTCCCATTGCAAGAAAGATCAATCTAGTAGGCCAAACCAAACTAATAATTCGAAGAGACTTGCAAAGATAAGCAATCATACATAAAAGAATTCAGAGAAGATTCAAATATTGTTCATAGATAATCTGGATCATAAACCCACAATTCATCGGATCTCGACAAACACACCGCAAAAGAAGATTACATTGAATAGATCTCCAAGAGAATCTAGGAGAACTTTGTTTTGAGATCCAAAGAGAGAGAAGAAGCCATCTATCTAATAACTATGGACCCGAAGTTCTGAGGAAAACTACTCACACATCATCGGAGGGGCTATGGTGTTGATGTAGAAGCCTTCCGTGATCAATGCCCCCTCTGGTGGAGCGACGGAAAAGACCCCAAGATGGGATCTCATGGGTACAAAAGGTTGTGGTGGTGGAATTAGGTTTTCGTGGTGCTCCTGGATGTTTTCGGGGTACGTAGGTATATATAGGAGGAAGAAGTAGGTCGATGGAGCAACAAGGGTCCCACAAGGGTGGAGGGCACGCCCAGGGGGGTGGGCGCACCCCCTGCCTCGTGGCCGCCTCGTTGGTTGCTTGACATCCTCTCCAAGTTCCCTGGATCACGTTTGTTCCAAAAATCACGCTCCCGAAGGTTTCATTCCGTTTGGACTCCGTTTGATATTCTTTTTCTGCGAAACACTGAAATAGGCAAAAAAAATAGCAATTTGGGATGGGCCTCTGGTTAATAGGTTAGTCCCAAAAATAATATAAAAGTGTAAAATAAAGCCCATTAATCATCCAAAACAGAATATAATATAGCATGGAGCAATAAAAAATTATAGATACGTTGGTGACGTATCAGAACAATATTTGCTAGACCATGAAAATGATTTACATATGCATGAAACAATAAAATAGATAAGATTTTCTTTGAACAACACCCTATGCTTAAACAAAATTTGCCCATTGAAACTCTAGGACGTCGTCCTCCACCTAAAGGTGATCATGTGTTTGAATTAAAACAATTGCCAGACACTTCGAAATATGCTTATGTTGATGAAAAGAAGATATATCATGTTATTATCAGTGCTAACCTTTCAGAATGTGAAGAAGAAAGATTATTGAAAGTTCTAAGGAAGCACCGAGCTGCTATTGGATATACTCCCGATGATTTAATGGGAATTAGTCCCACTCTATGTCATCACAAAATTAATATGGAACCAGATGCTAAACCCATTGTTGATCACCAACGTCGGTTAAACCCGAAGATGAAAGAAGTGGTAAGAATGGAAATATTAAAACTTCTGGAAGCAGGTATAAACTATCCTACAACTAATAGTAGATGGGTGAGTCCTATTCATTGTGTCTCTAAGAAAGGAGGTATAACTGTTGTTCCTAATGATAAGAATGAACTTATTCCACAAAGAATTGTTACATGTTATAGAATGGTAACTGATTTTAGAAAATTAAACAAAGCAACTAGAAAAGATCATTACCCTCTACCTTTTATTGATCGAATGCTTGAAAGATTATCTAAGCACACACATGTTCGCTTCCATGATGGATATTCTGGTTTTTCACAAATACATGTTTCTCAACCTGATCAAGAAAAGACCACTTTTACTTGTCCCTTTCGAACCTATGCTTATAGACGTATGCCTTTCAGTTTATGTAATGCACCTGCTACCTTTCAAAGATGTATTACTGCTATATTCTCTGACTTTTGTGAAAAGATTGTTAAGGTTTTCATGGATGACTTCTCTGTTTATGGGAAGTATTTTGATGATTGTTTAAGCAATCTTGATCGAGTTTTGCAGAGATGTGAACAAACAAATCTTGTCTTGAATTGGGAGAAGTGCCACTTTATGGTTAATGAAGGCATTGTCTTGGGTCATAAAATTTCTGAAAGAGGTATTGAAGTGGACAAAGCTAAGGTTGATGCAATTGAGAAACTGCCATGTCCTAAAGATATAAAGGATATTTGTAGTTTGTTAGGTCATGCTGGTTTTTGTAGGAGATTTATCAAAGACTTTTCTAAAATTTCTAGGCCTCCTATGAATCTTTTGCAAAACGATATTCCCTTTGTTTTTATGATGATTGTTTAGAAGCCTTTGAAACACTCAAGAAAGCCTTCATTTGTGCACCTATTGTTCAACTACCTGATTGGAACTTTCCTTTTGAAATTATGTGTGCTGCTAGTGATTATGCTGTTGGTGTTGTTCTAGGACAAAGAGTTGATAATAAATTAAATGTTATTCATTATGCTAGTGAAACTCTAGACAGTTCTCAAAGAAATTATGTTACTACTGAAAAAAAATTCCGAGTGGTGGTGTTTGCTTGTCATAAATGTAGACCTTATATCATTGATTCCAAAGTAACTATTCACACAGACCATGCTGCTATTAAATATCTTATGGAAAAGAAAGATGTCAAACCTAGACTTATTCGATGGGTTCTCTCATTACAAGAATTTGATTTACATATCATTGATAGAAAAGGAGCTGAGAAGCCCATAGCTGATAATTTATCTAGGCTTGAAAATGTGCCTGATGAGCCACTACCTAATGATGATAGTTTTCCTGATAAGCAATTAGCTGCAATAAATGTTGCTCACGGTACTCCTCGGTATGGTGATTATACTAATTACATTGTTGCTAAATACTTGCCACCTAGGTTTACATACCAACAAAAGAAAAAAAATTCTTTTATGATTTAAGACATTACTTTTGGGATGACCCACATCTTTATAAAGAAGGAGTAGATGGTATTATTAGACGTGTGTACCTGAGCATGAACAGGGACAAATCCTACGTAAATGTCTCTCCAAAGCTTATGGAGGGCATCATGCTGGATATAGAACCGCTCACAAGGTATTGCAATCTGGATTTTATTGGCCTACTCTCTTCAAGGATGCCCGTAAAAATTTGTCTTATCTTGTGATGAATGTCAAAGAATAGGTAATACCAGTAAGCGTCAAGAAATGCCTATGAATTATTCACTTGTTTTTGAACCGTTTGATGTTTGGGGATTTGATTACATGGGACCTTTTCCTTCCTCTAATGGGTATACACATATGTTGGTTGTTGTTGATTATGTTACTAAATGGGTAGAAGCTATTTCAACCAGTAGTGCTGCTCACAACACCTCTATTAAAATGCTTAAGGAAGTTATTTTCCCAAGGTTTGGAGTCCCTAGATATTTAATGACTGATGGTGGTTCACACTTTATTCATGGTGCTTTCCATAAAATGCTTGCCAAGTACGATGTTAACCATAGAATTGCATCACCTTATCATCCTCAGTCTAGTTGTCAAGTTGAACTTAGCAATAGGGAAATAAAATTAATTTTGCAAAAGACTGTCAATAGGTCCAGGTAGAATTGGTCTAAGAAATTTGATGATGCACTTTGGGCTTATAGAATAGTATAGAAAAATCCTATGGTTATGTCTCCTTATAAAATGGTTTATGGAAAAGCTTGTCATTTTCCTCTTGAGTTAGAATATAAAGCATATTGGGCCATCAAAGAGCTCAATTATGATTTCAAGCTTGCTGGTGAAAAGAGGTTATTTGATATTAGATCATTAGATGAATGGAGAACCAAAGCTTATGAAAATGCAAAACTATTTAAAGAAAAAGTTAAAAGGTGGCATGACAAAAGAATCCAAAAGCGTGAGTTTAAAGTAGGAGAATATGTTCTTTTGTACAACTCTCATTTCAGATTCTTTGTAGGAAAACTCCTCTCAAAATGGGAAGGCCCCCTATATTATCGTGGAGGTTTATCGGTCTAGATCCATCAAAATAAATAATGTCGAAGGTACTAACCCGAAGGTTGTCAATGGGCAACAAATAAAATATTATATCTCACGTATGCCTATTAATGTTGAAAGCAATATTATCCAAACTTTGATAGCGGAAGAACACATAAAATAGTCTTTCTGGAACACTCCAGAATCGTAAAAATAAGGAGGTACGTGATACGGTAAGAAAACGGACTCCGAAAATCCGCAAAAATATTTTTTTATCAGTTTTGGAATATTTAGAAAATTAGGAAATAAAGAAACTTCCAGGAAGCATACCCTAGTGGGCACAAGACACCAGGGCACGCCGCCTGGCACGCCCAGGTGGGTTGTGCCCACCTGGGACACCTTCCGGACCCCGTTTTTCTATAGTTTACTTGTCCCCCAAGATAAAAAAATCTATATATACTTCCCGAACCTTTTAATCACTGTGTCACAGAGGAATTGTCTGTTCTCTTTTCTTGTTGTTTTTTGTCAGATCTATCAAGCCAGGCATCATGCCTTCCTCCTCCTCCAACAACAGGGAAGAAGATGCTTGGTTGATGAAGATCGAGCTGAAGAGGGAGGAACCCACGGACGTCTTCAAGAGAGACAAGGGCAAGGAGGCTACCGTAGATCCACCCTAGGTGGCAGAACAAGCACTGTCGGCCGAGGAGGAAGACGAAGATATCCTTAAGCCTTATCGTGCTCATCTTACCCCTGCTGAGATTGAAGCCTTTCGCATCATTGAAATAGTCGCATACAAAATAAGTACCTTACTCACGAAAATATTCTGCATCAAGAGCATATCATCCATCTCCGGAGCATCATCTGTAGATTGGAGAATCTCTTGATCCTTAAGGACAGGATCGCTTCATCACCGACATCATCCTCTTCACCACTAAAAGAGAACTGAGTATCGGGTATGGGCACTCGACTTGGCTTCCTCCAAGCTTGGGGGAGTTGCCCTGGTATCGTATCATCCCACTATCTTTTTACCTTTACTTATTTTGAGTTCGATCTTTTTCTTTAGATGAATAAAAGTTTAGTTCGATCCTTTCTTCTTTGAGAGTTTGCTTAGTGGTCTATCCTTGTAATTGTGTGCAAGTTATATAATAAAGTTTAATTTGAGTATTTGCTTTCTTTACTTTGATGTTGCAAATTAAAGAAAAGAAATAAGAAAGAAAAGGGGAAAGGAAATAAATAAAGAAAGGAAATAAATGATGAAAAGATCATATACTAATCTTATGGTAGGTGATGACACCACATAAGGAAAAGTATAAGTAGAAAATTTCAATAGAGATTGACAAACATGGCATTAGTCAATGATGCAACTCATGAAAGAATTAATAAGGGAAGAGAAGATTCACATATAAATATACTATCCTAGAAATCTCTTGTGATTGTGAGCCCTCATCAAAATATGATATGCCAAAATTGTTGATGTTGGACAAGGAAGACAACTTAATGGTTTATGTTTGTTTATATTCACATAGAAGTCATATTGTCATGGATCCTATAACATGTGGTGCTTTCCCCATATCTTTGCTAGCCAAAAATTCTGCACTAAGTAGAGATACTACTTGTGCATCCAAAAACCCTTAAACCCAAATCTTACCTTCAAGTGTCCACCATACCTACCTAGGGATTGAGCAAGATCCCTCAAGTAAGTTGTCATCGGTGCAGCAAGGCAATAAAAATTACTTCTAAATGTGTCATATCATTTAGTGTAATAGAAAATTGAGCGTTGCACGAACTTGTGATGGTGAAGAATAAAAGCGATAGGCTGCATAATAAAGTTCGCTATCGCAAGGGGCAATGCACTGTGACATTATTTTGCACTAAGAGGTTGAGCATACAAACAAATAAGCGCATGGAAACCTCTACTTCCCTCTATGAAGGGCCTATCTTTTACTTTTATGTATTTACTTTTATACATAGAGTCAAAGTTTTCCTTCTATTCCTTTTTATTTTTCTCCTTTGGCAAGCATCATGTGGTGAGGAAAGATCTAGGCACATATGTCCAGTTGAATATAGATAGCATAAACTATTATTGTTGACATCACTCTTGAGGTGAATAGGTTGGGAGGCAAAACTCTAAGTCCCTATCTTTCTATGTGTCAGGTTGAAACGTTTTGCTCATGTGTACGCGGTGAGTGTTAGCAATCATAGAAGACTATGTGATGGTTGAGTATGTGGACTTGCCTAAAGGATCCAATACGTGACCCTTCCTGAAAAGATGATGAATTGTAGTTGCAAAGTTGATTGAGAACATAGTTTGTTGGTTTTAAATAGAGTTTTTTCTTTATACTTCAATTGTGTGATGAATTGTTACTTATTCATGAGAAGTATATGACAAAAGTCTTATGTTTAAGTTTGTTGCTGTTATAATAATCAACATGATGCTTCTATGTCTGTATTTGATTTTTATCGACATCTCTCTCTCTCTCTCTCTCTCTCTCTCTCTAAGCATGTGGACATGTTTTTCGATTTCGGTTTTCGCTTGAGGACAAGCGAGGTCTAAGCGTGGGGGAGTTGATACGTCCATTTTGCATCATGTTTTCTTACTGTTATATAAGATGTTTTATCCATAATAATGCTTTTTGGGGTAATTATAATGCCTTTTTCCTCGTAATATGCAAGGTATACACAAAGAGGGAGAATTCTGGCAGCTGGAAATCTGGACCTGGAAAAGCTACGTAAAGCTACCTATTCTCCACAACTCCAAATAAGCTGAAACTTCACGGAGAATTTTTATGGAATATTTGAGGAATATTCGAGCAAATAATTACCAGAGGGGGCCCACCAGGTGGCCACAACCCACCTGGCACGCCAGGGAGCCCAGGCGCGCCCTAGTGGGTTGTGCTCACCCAGGCCCACCTCCGGTGCCCATATTCTAGTATATAGGTCATTTTGACCAAGGAAAAATAAGGAGAAGACTTTTGGGACGGAGCACCGCCGTCTCGAGGCGGAACTTGGGCAGGAGCACTTTTGCCCTCCGGCGGAGCAATTCCGCCGGGGGAACTTCCCTCCCGGAGGGGCAAATCATCGTCATCATCATCACCAACAACTCTCCCATCTTGGGGAGGGTAATATCCATCAACATCTTCAACAGCACCATCTCATCTCAAACCCTAGTTCATCTCTTGTGTTCAATCTTGTTACCGAAACTATAGATTGGTGCTTGTGGGTGACTAGTAGTGTTGATTACATCTTGTAGTTGATTACTATATGGTTTATTTGCTGGAAGATTATATGTTCAGATCCAATATGCTATTTAATACCCCGCTGATCTGGAGCATGATTATTATTTGTGAGTAGTTACTTTTGTTCTTGAGGTCACCAGATAAATCATGTTGCAAGTAATCATGTGAACTTGATATGTGTTCGATATTTTGATAGTATGTATCTTGTGATTGCCTTAGTGGTGTCATGTGAACGTCGACTACATGACACTTCACCATATTTGGGCCTAAGGGAATGCATTGTGGAGTTGCAATTAGATGATGGGTTGCGAGAGTGACAGAAGCTTAAACCCCAGTTTATGCGCTATTCTGTAAGGGACCGATTAGATCCAAAAGTTTAATGCTATGGTTAGATTTTATCTTAATACTTTTCTCCTAGTTGGAGATGCTTGCGTGGGGGTAAATCATAAGTAGGAGGTTTGTTCAAGTAAGAATAGCACCTAAGCACCGGTCCACCCACATATCAAATTATCAAAGTACCAAACACGAATTAAACCAACATGATGAAAGTGAGTAGATGAAAATCCCGTGCACCGTCAACAACGCTTTGCTTATCATAAGAGACTGTTTTGGCTTGTCCTTTGCCTCAAAAGGATTGGGCTACTTTGCTGCACTTTTGCTACTATTATCGTTACTTGCTCGTGATCGCTCTTTGACTATAGCGCCAGAAAAGCTCCTGTCTGCTAGGACTACGTCGGTATTTCCCCAAAGAAGAAGGGATGATGCAACACAGCGACGGTAGGTATTTCCCTAAGTGAAGAAACCAAGGTTATCGAACCAGTAGGAGAACCAATCAACACAACGTAAACAACACCTGCACACAAATAACAACACCTCGCAACCTGACGTGTTAAAGGAGTTGTCATTCCCTTTCGGGTAACGATGCCAGAAATTTGTAATAGATTGAAATAATAGATCGCAAATAAAATAAAGTGCAGCAAAGTATTCTTGTATATTTAGTTTGGTAGATCTGAATAAAAATGAAAAGTAAAAGTAGATCGCAAGCAAATATATGAGGAAGAAGACCCGAGGACCATATGTTTCACTAGTGGCTTCTCTCGAGAAAGATAGCAAACGGTGGGTAAACAAATTACTGTTAGGCAATTGATAGAACCTCAAATAATTATGATATCTAGGCAATGATCATTACACAGGAATCACGTCCAAGATTAGTAGACCGACTTCTGCATGCATCTACTACTATTACACCACACATCAACCGCTATCCAGCATGCATCTAGTGTATTAAGTTCATGGAAAAACGGATTAATGCAATAAGAACGATGACATGATATAGACAAGATTCGTTTACCTATTGCGTAGATATAGATCCCATCTTTTTATCCTTAGTAGCAACAATACATACGTGTCGGTTCCCTTTCTGTCACTGGGATCAAGCATGTAAGATCGAACCCACTACCTGGCACCTCTTTCCATTGCAAGATAAATAGATCAAGTTGGCCAAACAAAACCCAAATATCAGAGAAGAAATCCGAGGCTATAAGAGACCATGCATATAAGAGATCAAAGAAACTCAAATAACTTTCATGGATATAAAAAGATATGACTGATCATAAACTCAAAGTTCATCAGATCCCAACAAACACACCACAAAAAGAGTTACATCATAGGGATCTCCACGATACCATTGTATTGAGAATTCAGCGAGAGAGAGAAAGCCATCTAGCTACTAACTATGAACCCGAAGGTCTACAAAGAACTAGTCACGCATCATCGGAGAGGCACCAATGGAGGTGGTGAACCCCATCCAAGATGGTGTCTAGATTGGATCTGGTGGTTCTGGACTCTGCGGCAGCTGGATGAATATTTCGTCAATCCCCTAGGGTTCTGGTATTTTGGGGGCATTTATAGAGCAAAGAGGTGGTCCGGGGGGCACCCGAGGTGGGAAAAACCCACCAGGGCACGCCTGGGCCTCCTGGCATGCCCTGGTGGGTTGTCCCCTCCTTGGGACTCCCCCTAGGTGCAACCAGGGCCCAACATCTTCCTTCTGGTCCAGAAAAAATCACCGTGAAGTTTCGTGGCATTTGGACTCCGTCTGGTATTGATTTTCTGCGATGTAAAAAAACATGGAAAAAACAGCAACTAACACTTGGCACTATGTCAATAGGTTAGTACCAAACATGATATAAAATGAATATAAAATGATTATAAAACATCCAAGATTGATAATATAACAACATGGAACAATAAAATATTATAGATATGTTGGAGATGTATCAGCTCGTTACAAATTACCTTGCTATCAAACTACTCTGCTACTTACAATTTCAGCACTTGCAGACATTACCTTGCTGAAAACCACTTGTCATTTCCTTCTGCTCCTCGTTGGGTTCGACACTCTTACTTATCAAAAAGAGCTACAATTGATCCCCAATACTTGTGGGTCATAAACAATAACTCTTAAAGATTATATTAACTAATATCAATGACATAATCAACTAGCAAGCAATAATAAGATATCTCCAATAGCAACACGTTATCAAAACAACCATGATATAATATGACGATAGTGGTATCTCGCTAGCCCTTTCTGAGACCACAAAACATAAATGCATAGCACCTCCAAAGTTCAAGCAACGACTAAACATTGTAATTCATGGTAGAAAAGATCCGGTCATGATGCATCCAACATTAGCTACACACAATGCATCAGCATGACTGAGTGCTCTCAGGTTCTGGCGCTTATTTTAGAAGGTGATGACACAACATAAAAGTAAATAGATAGTCCCTTCGCAGAGGGAAGCAGTGATTTGCAGCCGTGCCAGAGCTCAAGTTTTTAAAACATAGGTAAATGATATTTTGAGAAATGCACCCTTCTTGTTTACTTCATGACCATCAGTTATCAATATCTTCCATGCTAAGCATGCTAATGGAGGTTCCCAAGTGATAAAAGTAAAGGTTTACTCCCCTCCACCAACAATCACACTCCACAGCTTGTCTGGAACAACGGGTGCCGTCCATACCAACAATAGTCCCGGGGGAGTTTTGTTTAATTATTTGCATTTTTGAGTTCAAGACTGGGAATCCCTATTACAACCCTTTTCTCGTGCGATGATGAGTGAATAAACACTCAACCTGAGAATAACCCACTTAGCATGAAAGATACCAACCACCTCCTGTCGTTTCATAAAAGATCCAGGCACACAAAAAGGATATTTATTTGAAGTTTTTAGAGGTGGCACATGAAAATTTACTTAGGATAGCAGGGTAATACCGCATATAGGTACGTATGGTGGACTCATCTGGAATAACTTGGCTTCAAGGTTTTTGATGTACAAGCAGAATTCCCACTTAGTACAGGCAAAGACTAGCAAATAGGTTGGGAAGCGGCCAGCTAGAGAGCAAAAACGGTCATGAACATGCATTATGCATAAGTAACATTGGACACTAGCATGAGTAGGATATGAACACCATGAACATAAATATCATAGAGGCTATGTTGGTTTTGATTCAACTAAATGCATGAACATGTGCCAAGTCAAGCCACTTGAACATTCAGAGGAGGATACCATATCATCATACTACATCACAATAATTTTAACGCAATGTTGATATCCAAGATAAATCATTACCCGCCCCTAGCTACTTATGCATGGCATGAGAAACTATAATCTGTAATTGTCATTGCAAACATGTTTAATCATAATGGGATGAATCATGGATACTAGGTTAAACATATTTACAAAAAACAGAACAAGTCGAGTTCATACCCGTTTCTCTCTGCCATGGCCAGTTCATCAAATATCGTCATTATTGCCTTTCACGTGCACGACTGAATGATGTGAAAATAATAATAGTGCAAGAGTGCCATGGACTAAGATGGAATCTGCAAACATTTATTCAACATGAGAAGACAAGGTAATATAGGCTCTTCGTTAGATCAACAATTATGCATATGAAATCCACTCAACATTTTCATCATTGTCTTCTCCTCGGTACGACTCAAATAAAACAAAAAGAAATTCAGAGAAACATACTGAAATATTTTTCGAACTTTTGGTTTTCTAGAGCGGGCAAATAAAAAGGGAAAAGCGAAAACGAGAAAAACTATTTACACGAGAAAGCTCCCAACAAGCAAAAGAAGAACAAGGAAATCTTTTTGGGTTTTCTTTTTAGCGCCACAGCTAACTACTCTAGGAAGAAAAATCAAAAAGGAGAAGGAAATATTTTTTATTTTCTCAAAGTTTTTCAAACACACAAGAAGAAAGCGAGAATATAAATTTAACATGGATGATACAATGAAAATGTGTGGGCACAGACAACTGGAATGAAATGTGTGAACATGAATGTAATGTCGGTGGGAATACGTACTCCCCCAAGATTAGGCTTTTGGCCTAACTTGGCAATCAGTCAGTAGCCTGGATAATAGTCAGACTGGTAGCTCACGGAGGTTCTCGGTGCGGATGCTTCGGCATGCCGTGCCGCCACAACTGTCGCGTTGTGAGCTTAGGCCTCACTCTCAAGAACGAAATATCTTCCCTTGCTGTGATAATCAAAAAGAGCAGGCGCAGGCAAATATGTGTGCACAATGAATCCATGTTAAACAACAGTTTGTAAGTGAAATTATGAGGTTTGCCTTTAAGGATCCTATGGCGTTTCACAGCATCAAAATCTAAATACTGCGTGGGTAGAACAGGGTCATAGGGCAAAGGTGAAACACCCATCTCTCTTGCTAAACATGTGGCATAAATTCCACCATAGAAATTGTTGGGGAACGTAGTAATTTCAAAAAGATCCTACGCACACGCAAGATCATGGTGATGCATAGCAACGAGAGGGAAGAGTGTTGTCCATGTACCCTCGTAGACCGTAAGCGGAAGCGTTATGACAACGCGGTTGATGTAGTCGTATGTCTTCACGATCGACCGATCTAGCACCGAAGGTACGACACCTCCGCAATTTGCACAGTTCAGCTTGGTGAAGTCCCACGAACTCACGATCCAGTAGAGCTTCGAGAGAGAGTTTCGTCAGCACGATGGCGTGATGATGGTGATGATGAAGCTACCGGAACAGGGCTTCGCCTAAGCACCGCTACGATATGACCGAGGTGGATTATGGTGGAGGGGGCACCGCACACGGCTAAAACATCAATGATCAACTTGTGTGTCTATGGGGTGCCCCCCTCCCCCGTATATAAAGGAGTGGAGGAGGGGAGGGGGTCGGCCTCCTAGGTGCGCCCCAAGGGGAGTCCTACTCCCACCGGGAGTAGGATTCCCCCTTCCCTTGTTTGGATTTAGGAGAGAAAGAAGGAACGGGGGGCCTCCCAATTCGGATTGGGCTTGGGGGGGTGTGCCCCATCCTTTGCTTCTTTTCCCTCTCTTCCACTAAGGCCCAATAAGGCCCATATAACCTCCCGGTGCTCTGGTATACTCCCAATTTCACCCGGAACAATTCCGTTGTCCGCTTCCAATATATCGATCTTCACGTATCGACCATTTCTAGACTCCCCGTCATGTCCGTGCTCAAATCCGGGACTCCGCACTACCTTCGGTACATCAAAACACATAAACTCGTAATACCGATCATCACCAAACGTTACGCGTGCGGACCCTACGGGTTCGAGAACTATGTAGACATGACCGAGACATGTCTCCGGTCAATAACCAATAGTGGAACCCGGATGCTCATATTGGTTCCTACATATTCTACGAAGATCTTTATTGGTCAAACCGCATAACGATATACGTTATTCCCTTTGTCATCGGTATGTTACTTGCCCGAGATTCAATCGTCGATATCTCCATACCTAGTTCAATCTTGTTACCGGAAAGTCTATTTATTCGTTCCGTAATGTTACATCCTGTAACTAACTCATTAGCTACATTGCTTGCAAGGCTGTGATGTACATTACCGAGAGGGCCCAGAGATACCTCTCCGACAATCGGAGTGACAAATCCTAATCTTGATCCATGCCAACTCAACATACACCATCGGAGACACCTTTAGAGCACATTTATAATCACTCAGTTACGTTGTGACGTTTGGTAGCACACAAAGTGTTCCTCCGGTATTCAGGAGTTGCATGATCTCATAGTCATAGGAACGTATATTGTTATGGAGAAAGCAAATAGTAACAAACTAAACGATCATCGTGCTAAGCTAACGGATGGGTCCAGTCAATCACATCATTCTCTAATGATGTGATCCCGTTAATCAAATGACAACTCATGTCTATGGTTAGGAAACATAACCATCATTGATTCAACGAGCTAGTCAAGTAGAGGCAAACTAGTAACACTCTCACTACTAGGAAAAGGCTAATTAGTGGTGCACCTATTTTGGCCATTAATGGCGCACTACAGGTGCGCCACTATCATCATGCCACTAGTAACTAGTACTAATGGCGCACCCCTGGTGCGCCATTAGTATACCAGACAATAGTGGCGCACCTGGAAGTGCGGCATTAGTATGTCAAGCGGTGCGCCATTACTATGCCTCCCAGGAGGGCCATATTTACCTTGTGCTCTGGGTTACTAATGGCGCACATCTAGTTAATGCGCCACTAGTGTGTTTACTGCAGTGCGCCACTAAAGTGCAGTATGATGCGCCACTAGTATGAATATTAGGATTTTTTTTCTTTTTTGATATTTGCACAGGTTACAAAATATATTACTGCACAGAATATAGACAGCACAACATATAAACAGCAGATTTATCGAATACAATAGAAGATTATTCTCCGAATACGATTCATCATATAGTCTCCGAATTCGAAATACCGAACAAAGTTAGAACATTACAAGTCTCGAGACCGCGAGTAGCGAGTTTGTCTTCACATTACAAGTCGATATCGATCATCAAAACTACCATCACATAGAAGAGAGTTGCGGTCATCACGATGAGCATCATCGTGATGAAACTGGTCTTCATCCAGTTCCTCCAACGCTCCCTCCTTTCTCACGCCAGATAGCGCGCGTATCTAGCTTCCGCCTGCGCACTAGTGGTGTACCCTTTATAACTGTTACCGCTGAAACGGTGAACCTATCTCCGACACTCCTCCCAGTCGTTGTAGACTCCGGGAACCTTACCCTTGTACACGACATACGATGGCATCTCTATGCACTAGACAAACAAAACGTTAGTAGCAATTCACAGACAATACATAAGCAATATATAAGTATGCAACAAAAGGATCGGAAGAGAAAAGCAACACATTAATAGCACGAATCATGGTCCTACTAATAAATAGCATCGATTACATATAAGTTGAACGACTGTCCAAACTAACGAGACTTACAAGTTCATTAAAGTTTAATTAAAACATGAGCTAATTGATATTTCAGAACTACATAGCATCACTACTTTCGACTCGACTCAGGGACCGGAGCGAGGATGAAGCCGCCGTCTATCGTGATGGTCATGAAATCGCGGTCGTTGTCAGCCTGCATTTGTAGCGTTGTTTCTATCTCACTGTTGGACGGTTGATATCTGAGGTAGAACTGCCCGAGGTACGAAGGACATCTTGATGGATGATTTCCGCAAATTCCGACTGGATGCGAAAGAATTCTTGTCTGGTGTCCGCGTCCTGGATTGCCGACAAGTGTGCGGCCCAATCTTTGAGATTATTTGGTAGCAGAAGGTGATTATGGTCCCGTACGATCGCTCGCATGTGATGGAGGGCGTAGTAGGCATCCTTCTAACCGCCAGGCGGCATGTGCTTACCGTACCTACGAATTGGCCTTCTGAAGGTGCCTCCAGATATGGCGTAGCCGGGGAGAGCTTCACCAAGAACTTTCTTGATATTTGTGTAGTCTTTCTTCGACTGACGGTTCGAGTCGAAATACGTGGCCATGGAATATTTCGGGCTTAAGAGGATGAGTGGGGAATGTGTGTCACTGCACAAAACACAGAATGTTAGAAAAAAGAACGATCGAAATCTAAGAAATCATATGTTACGGGGCGGTGAGGAGATGACTTACTCGGGAAAGTAAGGCACGAGGAAGTTATCCTTATCTGGGTTTGCCAGAATGACGCCTTCGAGGTATGAACTCGCGACTTGTCGGTCCCCAGCGCTGCCCAAGATCTAGGCACGCATGTAGAAGGGGTCGACTATCACGATGTCCGGGGTCTTGTCTCTAATGATCCGCATCTCCATACTCAGCGAAAATAGCCGAATGAAGGTGTAGTGCAGCGGATGAAGGTTAAACATAGCGAAAATGTCATCAAATCGCAGGACGATCAATACCCCCGATGGTGCTATCGACAAAGCCCTTGCCCTTTGGCACCTTGGCCACGAAAATCGGGTATGCCACATCATTCTCGAAGAGACGCTGCTTCTCCAAAGAAAGAACACTGCCATGCAGACTCCACATAGAACCGGTTGCAGCATTGAGCAGATTAGTCGGTAGCATTGGCCTACCCGCCACATGCACCCTCCTCGAGATATCCTTAGGTGAAGGTGGCCCGTCCTGAGCACGGATCGTACTCTGTGCTGGCTAGCTCGCACCCTTGTTAGTCTTTATTTTTCGCCCCTTCTTCCTCTGCTATAGTGGGATTGAGTTTTGCTCAGAGACCGCCTTCTTGAGTGTGTTGGGGCTGATAATATTTCGCACCTCGGCTATCTGAGGCTCGGTGAAGACGGCAGCTGGAGGCGTCTCCTGAGAACTAAATGCTAGAGGACGCCTGCTGTAGTTGGGTTTCTCCGTTGTACCAGCTAGATCGCTGTCGTCTTTTGCGGGGTTGGGTTCTTGAGAAGGAGGCCCCAAGAATTCGTCACCGTACCCATGTTCGTTGAAGTACTTATCAACGTTGGTAAATGTACCATCGTCGTCATCATCGTCGTCCGGATCCTGTGCAAATATGCATGTCCGGATCCTGTACCATATGCATGTCCGACATGTCCGGTAGCGTTGCGGCGGTATTGCCATGGCTTGGCGCCGGCACGACTGGCGGTGTTGTCTGTGGGGTGGTGTCCCCCGCCCCCAAACGAATATGGCTCTTTGGACAAAGCAGGGGCCAGCTTAAGCAGACGCTGAGGGTCATCACATCATCTTCTTCGGCCCTAGCGGGTCGAAAAGGAGGTAACAAGTCATCGCAGCTTGGCAGCACCCGAACCATTTGAACCCTATACACGGTGGGTGGCATCGGATTACCATGTAACATGGGGTTGCCCGGTTGAACGATTCTGCCCTTGGCGATATCGATCAACTCACCGCACATGAAGTGCAGGAGAGTGCATGGAACGTCGGTAGCGCCCTGCGAAAACATGTAGGGCATCAGGGATGCCTAGTCAAAGGCAAGGAGATGAAGTCATCGGCTGTGAGGCTTAGTTACCGTGATGGCGTTGAGCTCGGCTAATGTCGAGGCACCGCCAACAGCGGGCGTGCAAGTGACGGAGGGGTCGCTTGCTGCCGAGGTGTCGGCCGACGTATTCTTCGCACACCCGGGTGCATTAAGCTCCAATGCCCGCGGCGGCGCCGGAGACACCAATACCACCTCCGCCAGAGACACCAATGGCACCGCCTGCGTGTTGTGCGAGTTGCTGGCCGTGAAGCTGGGAACCGGGGGCGGCCCCTGTTGGCCGCCCGCAATCCACGCCTGCAGCCCTCAATCAAGGTAGGCACAATGGCGATGATCACCGCTCCCAGTTGGTCTCGCACTTGCTCTTGGACCATCTCCGGAATCCATGCCACTTGTGCCTTGAGTTCTTGAACCTCGCGCGACTGGCTTTCTGAGCAGGTCTTTCTCTCCTTTCGCCCACCAGCGTTATAGTATTCCGACCATTTCGTGGACAAGCCTTTGCCGGCCACACGACCAGCTGACGACGGCTTACAAAACGTATCCTTGTTTTTCATTATGTTCAATGCCCTATTTAAAGTGTTGTCCCAAGGGGAGCTCTGACACGACCCCGCACTACTGCTTTTAGTGTCCCGCGGAAGGAATGTGAACCATTTAGAAATTTGGCTTCATTAATTAGAATGCAATCATATGGAGCTAATTACGCGGGGGTGTATTCCTTACCAGAACAAGCTCAAGCGCCTTGGTCTTCAGATCCGTGGTAAGCTCCTTTGTTATCGGGTCCACCTTGTACAGGGCCCTGACATAGTTACTGGTCTTCTTGTCATGGTATTTATCGAAGAGGGGCGGTAGGCCTTGCTCACCACGCTCCGCGTCCTCCTTGTCCCATATAGGTTCAGCCACTCTGTAACCGCCGGGAGCGAGTTTGTGGACCCCTAAGTTCAAGTCCCGCATATCTTTCCCCCACGGACTTGATTCTACAGTTGCGTTGCTCTCGCACTTGATCTTGAACTCCTTGTAGTCATCTTCGCTGATCGAAGGATTTGTCTCCTTGATCTTCTCATAACTATCACCTCTTAAAATCCTTCTCCTCACCGCGGCTCTCCAAGTAGCCAGAGTCGTGCTCATGGTCGTCAGGGCGGCACTGTTCACTTTATTCCCTGAGAGGCGTGTGTTTGCGACACCACTAGGGAACTTGTATCATTCGTGCAGCTTCGTGAAGAGGAGGTTGCGCAAATTCCCTCGATCAAGATGCCTTAGATTCTCGGTGTTGATAGAGACGGTGCTCCAGAGAATGCACCCGAGTTGCCCCGAGTACCCACTAACTAATTCTTTGGGCACCGTTGGATGCCCACTGGAGGACACTTTGGTAAATTCCTGCTTGACGAAGCCAAGCACGTTCGGGTGCCAGTCCTTCCGTTGCCTCTTCGCTTGGCTGCCATCTGTGTGTGCGCTACCATCATCAGTGGTGGCATCCTTGGCGGCACCATAGTGGTGTCATCCCCGACGCCACTAGGGGTTGTGTAGTCGGGATCGGTGTCTTCCACGGCGTCCTCATAACGGTGAGGTTCTTCCTCCATCTCCTGGGACAACTCCCAAAATTGTTTGCCCGAACCGCCGATCTCATCGTTGTGGGCCATGTTCGCTCTAAATAGGAAAAAAGTTTGGTCAGAAAGTTGGTTATTGTCAAGGAACAACATCTCTAAGTTGACCAAATAACCTAATTCTCGAGGAATGTCGCCAAAAAGTTGGTTATTGTCAAGGAACAATTGAGAGATGTTTGTGATATTGCCTAGGTGTTTTGGGATGGAACCTGTTAGTGTGTTGTTGCTAAGGTCCAAGTCCCTTCCTAACCCCCTTCTTCCTGTCTCCTCTCACTATCTCTCTCACACACATGGCAAGCAAGGGTGTCTGAGTGTGTGAAAAAATACTAAACTAATCCAAGGGCTGAAAATTGATCATATGTTTCAGATTGAAGTTTTCTTTCTTGGGGCTTCGGTGTGCGGTACAAAACTGAATTTTGGAAATCTACAGAATGAACAAGCTAAGGGTTGCAAATGCCCGCAAGGCTTCAAGGGTGATGGCATAATGGCTCAGTGTTATTTAAGGGTTGGTTTGTGAGGAATTATCATGGTCTCATCATTCAGGGTTTGTCGACACAGAGGCATCCTAAAAGCTAAGCTTTTATCATTTAGGGTTTGTCGACGCCGAGGCACCCTAAAAGCCTAAGCTTTCATCATTTAGGTTTTTATCGACACTGAGGCACCCTAAAAGCCAAGGTTTTATCATTTAGGGTTTGTCGACGCTGAGGCACCCTAAATGCCAAGTTAAGTTTTCATCATTTAGGGTTTATCGATGCAGAGTCACCCTAGGTTGATTGATATATATGGGTATTTTCTAATAATATACCCTATCAAGTATGGCGCAATAGTTAAAAAAATAGCCAACAGTGACATGCAATTGCTGACAGAAAAGGGAAGGAGAATTCTAAGTTGGGCTTAATCACTTGGCTCTATTGCTACCTATGGCGTTGCATATTAGTTGTGCAAAAAAATTAAGAGCGGGCAGTAATGAATAATATTTAATGGGATACCTCAAAAAGCTAATTTAGTATCTCCATTTAACAGTTTTCAACTAGAAAGTGCACAAAGTGCAACAAACAGATTATTTCAACCCCCCGAATAATAATGATAACATTCTTTTCCTGAACTATGAACGACTCATTGTTTCGTCTGTCCACACATGAATTCAGCATATGTGTTTAATGCAGCAAGAATAAAGGGACACCACATGTCAAAAATATTGCATCCAAAATTTCACAAATCAGCCTAACATGACAGTGCATATATAACCAGGCTTATGGTCCATTCTACTTTCTACCTGTCCAAACTGTATTTGTCAGACTTAACTAAGTTAACTGTTATCTGAACACCCTAATCTTTTTATCTGATTAACACAAAATAGACATCTCAACACTTGCATTTGCAAATATAACACCATGAGACACTTCAACTAGGTACTTCTCGAAGGACAAACACCAAGAGACAGTAAACATATCAGTCGTTGATAGAAAATTCAGAACTAGTTCTTAGCTTGAGCTTCTGAACTAGTACTGGCAAACCTAGAATAATGGCTCAAAAGCTAAACTATTTGAGCTTCTGAACCAGTACTGGTAAACCTAGAATAATGGCTCAAATGCTGAACCTAGAATAGATTATACCATTAGTAATAACTATGCATTGCTCATGTTGTAAAAAGGCACAGAAAGAGAGCAACTGACATTAGTAATAACTATGAGTTGATATCACACTTCTATATGTATAACACAAGAGGCAGTTGATCCTACTTAATTAAGTACTAAGATACCCCGGCCCATGCATTAGTCGCAAGTACCCCATATGTCCTATTTTTAGCAAAGTCATGCTAAAATTCACGGAAAATTTCAGCATGACCTTTGCTGAAAATAGGACATATGGAGTACCCGAATTTGCCGGAACGGAAGTTAATTGACATTCTGGCAAACTCAAGGGCCTCTCGGGGTACCTGCAAAATCATTATCCCACCCCTGCCCCACTGCAACCCCACAACACCCCACAATATCATCACAACACGATGGTATTAGACAAAACCCCCCAATATCATCACGACACGATGGTCGGAGACAAAACCCAGCAATATATCTTCTAGCCACGAAACCCTACCCTGATTCTCCTTTCTTCCTCTTTTTTCACTTAAAGATGCAAACATGTAGGGAAAGCAATTAATACAAGGCACAAAAATGGCATGCTATGTAGCCTTAATGTTATAGAACATATGATATAAATTGACTTAGTATGCTGGCTATGGCATAGCGGAGAGCAAACTGAATAAAAATGACTTAGTATGCTCGCTTTGGCATAGCAAAAATCAAACTGAATAAAAATGACTTAGTATGCTGGCTTTTGAAATAGCAGAAAGCAAATTGAATAAAAATGGTAGTTACTGTGCATATTCACACTAAACCACTAGCAGCCCTGAATCGCCAATCCGGGAAGTCCTGCTGCACTATCATTTGAACCTAATTAGGTTCAAAACTCACTAAGCTTGTGGGTACAGTAAGTTAGTGTTCTAAGTATGCATTGAATAGTCCTGCTGCACTAGTGGTTAACTGAACTGCAATAGTTCAGCAAAATGACTACTCTTTTCTATCTTTGTGAATGAATTTGCTTTCCTGATCTGTTGGGTATAAAATAATTCCTATCAAGAATTGCAATATTATACCAGTTGTTAAGACCATATGAATAAGAAATATTTTACATTCAAATTTCTAAACGATGGCATAACAGTGTAAAGCATTCGACTTCAACCATTTGTATTGCTCAGAAATGTAGTGGAGTGTTACTTATGCCTAGCAATCAAGCAGACACTCATATTAAAATGAAATTTAGTTAGGAACCACTTTCAATACTAGTTTCTGAAACTAGAAATAATATTATTTGACCAATTGAAATAAGTATGGAAAATTTGCTACAAGAAATCATGTACTCCAGTCAGGCTTGGGATGAGCATTTGATTATGGTTAATAGTTTACTGCTAAATAAATCAACAAACTTAGACATCTGTGTTAAACACCAAAGTGAGTGCAATGACAAGCAAGAAAATCCTGGTATGAGAGTAGATGGCTACAAGAGCACTAGAAATAACAGAATTTCATGATGTGGCTCTAGTGAAAAATGGCAGCTCACTTTTGTTATATGCTATAAACAATCATGCTATTGGGATTTGGTAATCTAAGGGCGCGCACCAGCAAGAGCAGAGAAGTAGCATATGACTGGTGTAATGGATGTTTATGGCCTAATGCCTTTCAACCAGACACATTTCCATAACTAGAAGCCCCAACATATAATCAGTAAGATGCCCTACAACAGACACATTTCCCTAACTAGCAGCCACAACATGATGCAATCCTGTGGCCTAATGCCTTCATTTTGTTTGGGAAGTTATTGGCTAACGGCAGTTCTAGCAGTTTAGTTGCACAAATTAACCTAGCATCCCAATCTAGGAGCTCTGTGGTTGTGCCTATTACCTAACTGTCCAAGCGCGAGCGGGGTTCGCATCCCGGTGAAGGTCGGATGTAGATCGGAACTGATCTCAAACTCATCACCACAAGTCACGGAGTGCTAAACCTAAAAAAAGAGAGAAGAAGAGGGCATGACCGGGAGGGAGGAGAGGAGGAACAGAGGAGAAGAGAGGCAGAGGGAGGAGGGCAATGAAGATTACCTGACCATGGTGAGGTGGTGGCCGGAGCGGAGACGACTGAGGGCGGAGACGGCGAGCTTGGGGGAGACGGCGAGCTTGACGGTGGGCGGAGACGGCGAGCTTGGGGGAGATGGTGCTCGGGCCTCCTCTCCTGGTGGACGCGGGCCTCCTCCTCCTAGTGCTCCGGCAGCGACTCCGGCGGTAGGGGCGTGGGGGCGGCGGCGCATGTAGGGGCGGCAGCGCAGTGGGTCGGGGAGAGAGATGTGAGATTGGGGATCGGGGATTGGGGATTTTAGTGGGGGAAGGGTTAGCAAAGGAGCACCTCCTAGCGGTGCGCATTAGTAACTTTTTTTTGGATAGCGATGGCGCACCTCCTAGCGGTGCGCCATTAGTAACTTCTTTTTTTGGATAGCAATGGCGCTCCCTTCCCTGGTGCGCCATTACTAGCTGTTTTTTTTGGATTTTTAGTTGCATCTAATAATTTTTTAGAAAATGACGATTAAATTTGCAAACATTTATGAATGTGGAAAAATATCATCAAATTTGTTATTTGAAAATATTTATGAATATGAAAAAATATCATCAAATTTGTTATTTGAAAATATTTATGAATATGAAAAAATATCATTAAATTTGTTATTTGAAAATATCATCAAATTTGTTATTCGAAAATATCATCAAATTTGTTTTTTTATTTTTAATTTCATTCATTTGTGAATTGGTAAAACATTTATGAATATGAAAAAATATCATCAAATTTGAAAAAATATTCAGGAATTCAAAACGTGCCCATGAAATTTAAAAATAATCATGAGTTCAAAAAATATCATCAAATAAAAATTTGTATACCAGAATAAACATAAATAAATATTCATGAGGACTAGAAAAAAATAAATATCATTTCAATATGTCGAAATACAATCGAGAAATGAAGACTACAATTTAAATACAATCGATCTTAGCTAGCTATCTTTTCACAATCTTCTTGCCCTTCTTTTTCGCAAATGGAGTTCTTCTCTTGAACGGACGTCCTTTAGGTAGGGTGGTCCTGCTTCTTCTTGTGGTGTATGGCACTTCATCGTCGTTGTCATGTTCCATCTTCGGGTCGCCGTACTTGTCGAAGTCTTCCTCATTGGCGACTCCATCCATTCCGATGATCTTCCTTTTGCCTCTCCTCACGACAACACGACTGGGTTTTGACGGGTCGGTAATGAAGAAGCATTGGTCCACTTGGGAAGCCAGTACCCATGGCTCATTTTTTGCGGTGACGTTTGCGCCTGCGGTCTTGGATTTGGCTTCGGGTATAACCATGGTGGTGAAATACCGGTCTTATTTTAGGACGCTCTTGGCCCGCCTGACACGGAACATCGGGACCTTCTCTCTAGCGTAGCTCAGCTCCCAGATCTCCTCGATCCTTATGTAGTATCTGTCCTTGTCGTTACTGGTGTAGGATTCCATCGTTACCCCGGAGTTCTGATAACCATCGCTCTTTGTGTCCTTTTCCTCGGTGTAGAATGTGTAGTCGTTGATATCGTACGCCTCATTCGTCACCAGGTTGTGCTCGGCGCCCTGTGACAAGGCGAATATGAGTTGTTCTTCCGCGGAAGAATCCTCATGTAAATGGTACGACAGAAGCTTCTCCTTGAACCAACGCGTGAAACATGAGTTGTGCTCTTTGATTATATCTCCGTCCGTCCTCTGTTGGCCTCGGTCATTGTACGTCTTCTCAATCAAGGTTTTGTGCTCTACCACCCAAGGATCGACCACGTCTATGTGTTGTAGCGCGACTAGGTTTGATCTTTCAAAGTCGGCGAGTCGACCCTCAAAGTCGACATGCATTTCGCGGCGACCCTCACGGTGACCCCTGCTACGTCTTAAGCTTGTGTTGGTTTTCCTTGAAGAGGAAATGGTGATGCAGCAATAGTAGCGTAAGTATTTCCCTCAGTTTTTGAGAACCAAGGTATCAATCCAGTAGGAGGCTCCTCAAAAGTCCCACGAACCTACACAAACAAACAAAGAACTCACGACCAACGCAATAAAGGGGTTGTCAATCCCTTCACGACCACTTGCGAAAGTGAGATCTAATAGAGATAATATGATAAGATAAATATATTTTTGGTATTTTATAATATAGATGCAAAAAGTAAAGATTCAAATAAAAGTAGATTGGAAGCAAATATGATAAGAGATAGACCCGGGGGCCATAGGTTTCACTAGAGGCTTCTCTCAAGATAGCATAAGTATTACGGTGGGTGAACAAATTACAATCGAGCAATTGATAGAAAAGCGAATAATTATGATGTTATCTAGGCATGATCATGTATATAGGCATCACGTCTGCAACAAGTAGACCGACTCTTGCCTGCATCTACTACTATTACTCCACACATTGACCGCTGTCCAACATACATCTAGACTTCTAAGTTCATAAGAACAGAGTAACAAAAAGAATCAATGCAAAAGCACGTTCCTGTGATTTATTGAATTGTTTCTCGTGAGCGCAAAGTTTCTGTTTTTCAGCAGAATCAAATCAACTCATATCATAGGTTATCCTATAGGTTCTACTTGGCACAAACACTAATTAAAAGATAAAAACACACCTAAACAGAAAGTAGAAGCAAAATTTATTACTAAACAGGAACAAAAACAAAAAACATAAAGAAAATTGGGTTGCCTCCCAACTAGCGCTATCGTTTAACGCCCCTAGCTAGGCATAAAAGCGAAGATAGATCTAAGTAGTGCCATAATAATAACATAGATCTTGAAAAGTCATCTCATATTATCTATGTTCGGCAGCAAGTTTCCTTTGAGGCAAGCAAAAATAATCAAAAGGGCTAAATTTAGTGGGACAGAAGTCCCCAAGATCAATCTCAGGAGGAACGAGTTCCTCCCTTGGCCCTTCATAATGCACAACTAATTCATCACTAAAAGCATTCTTTTGGCAAAATTTTGTGAGCCTATACTCAATAGAGTATCCTAGCTCATTATTTCTAAGAGCAAAATCATTATTAAGTTTAGTAATTCTATCAATCAAGACATTGGTAGGAACCTTTTTTCTAAGGTTTTCATTGAAAGCAACATAGTCCGAAGATTGAAAATGCCTAATTTCCTCTTGATCAAAGAGGACCGCCTCTATGGGAGGACGAACGGCGTCCACCCTATATTGTGCAAAGATTTCTTTGGCTTCTCTTATTATAAATCTAAACTCATGAGCCAAAAAGATAGTAATAGCGCGCTTAACAGAAGAATGCTCAATATTGGAAAATTCTAGGAAAATTCTTTTTATGCAAGGATGCATATGCATAAATTGTCTTTCAAGTTCAACTACAAGCATAGCGATAGCATCCGCAAGACTACTAGTTTTATGAAGAATAGAACACACATGGAAGGTAAAGCACCGGCACAAGTAAAGAAATCCTGAATAACACCTTTTCCAATAATGTTACCACTACCGATTCAAAACTTTTTAGTATGCAAGATAGGGGGTTCTTCAGCCGAAGCCTCGGAATTTTCCATGTTATCATTATTGTCCATATTGACGATAATCTCCCCAATTTCAGACATAACGGCAAACAAGAAGCGAGCAAAAAAGAGGGGAAGGAAAAGGCAAGCGGAAAAGAGGGGAGATTGGGAAAGAGAAGGCGAATAAAACGGTAAGGGTGAAGTGGGGGAGAGGAAAAAGAGAGACAAATGGCAAATAATGTAAATGCGACGGAGATGAGTTTGTGATGGGTACTTGGTATGTCTTGACTTGAGCGAAGACCTCCCCTGCAACGGCGCCAGAAATCCTTCTTGCTACGTCTTGAGCTTGCGTTGGTTTTCCTTGAAGAGGAAAGGGTGATGCAGCAATAGTAGCATAAGTATTTCCCTTAGTTTTTGAGAACCAAGGTATCTATCCAGTAGGAGGCTCCTCAAAATTCCCACGAACCTACACAAACAAACAAAGAACTCGCAACCAACGCAATAAAGGGGTTGTCAATACCTTCACGGCCACTTGCGAAAGTGAGATCTGATAGAGATAATATGATAAGATAAATATATTTTTGGTATTTTACAATATAGATGCAAAAAGTAAAGATGCAAATAAAAGTAGATTGGAAGCAAATATGATAAGAGATAGACCCGGGGCCATAGGTTTCACTAGAGGCCTCTCTCAAGATAGCATAAGTATTACGGTGGGTGAACAAATTACTGTCAAGCAATTGATAGAAAAGCGAATAATTATGATGTTACCGAGGCATGATCATGTATATAGGCATCACGTCCGCAACAAGTAGACCGACTCCTGCCTGCATCTACAACTATTACTCCACACATCGACCGCTATCCAGCATGCATCTAGAGTATTAAGTTCAGAAGAACAGAGTAACGCATTAAGCAAGATGACATGATGTAGAGGGATAAACTCAAGCAATATGATATAAACCCCATCTTTTTATCCTCGATGGCAACAATACAATACGTGTCTTGCAACCCTTTCTGTCGCTGGGTAAGAACACTGCAAGATTGAACCAAAGCTAAACACCGCTCCCATGGCAAGAAAGATCAATCTAGTAGGCCAAACCAAACCGATAATTCGAAGAGACTTGCAAAGATAACTCAATCATATAAAAGAATTCAGAGAAGATTCAATTATTATCCATAGATAAACTTGATCATAAACCCACAATTCATCGGATCTCGACAAAAACACCACAAAAAGATATTACATCGAATAGATCTCCACAAGAGAGGGGGAGAACATTGTATTGAGATCCAAAAAGAGAGAAGAAGCCATCTAGCTAATAACTATGGACCCAAAGGTCTATGGTAAACTAATCACAACTCATCGGAAGGGCTATGGTGTTCATGTAGAAGCCCTCCGTGGTGGATCCCCCGTCCGGCAGAATGCCGGCGACGGCTCCAAGATGGGATCTCGCGGATATAGAAGGTTACGGTGGCGGAAATATTTCTTCGGTGGCTCCATGGATGTTTTCGAGGTATGTAGGCTTATATAGGAGGAAAAGTAGGTCGGTGGCTGCCCGAGGGGCCCACAAGACATGGGGGTGCACCCTATAGAGGGGGCGCCCTACCCTCTCGTGGCCGCCTCGGCTGCTTCTTGACTTGCACTCCAAGTCCTCTGGATCACGTTCGTTCCAAAAATCACGCTTCCGAAGGTTTCATTCCGTTTGGACTCTGTTTGATATTCCTTTTCTTCTAAATACTAAAATAGGCAAAAACAGAAATACGGGCTGGGCCTCCGGCTAGTAGGTTAGTCCCAAAAATGATAATAAAGTATAAAATAAAGCCCATAAACATCCAAAACATGTAATATAATAGCATGGAACAATAAAAAATTATAGATACATTGGAGACGTATCAAGCATCCCCAAGCTTAATTCCTGCTCGTCCTCGAGTAGGTAAATGATAAAAACATAATTTTTGATGTGGAATGCAACCTAGCATAATTCTCAATGTAATTTTCTATATTGTGGCATGAATGTTCAGATCCAAATGATTCAAGATAAAAGCTTATAAAACATAAAAATAATAATGCTTCAAAGCATACTAACAAATAATCATGTCCTATCAAAATAACATAGCCAAAGAAAGCTAATCCCTACAAAATCATATAGTTAGGCCATGCTTCATTTTCATTACACAAAATACTCCCATCATGCACCCCGATGACGAGCCGAGCAATTGGTTCATACTTTTTAACGCACTTCAGCTTTTTCAACTCTTACGCAATACATGAGTGCAAGCCATAGACATAGCACTATGGTGGTCTATTGTGGTGGTTGTGAGGACAAAAAGTGGGAGAAGATAGTCTCACATCAACTAGGCGTATCAACGGGCTACGGAGATGCCCATCAATAGATATCAATGTGAGTTAGTAGGGATTGCCATGCAACGGATGCACTAGAGCTACAAATATATGAAAGCTCAACAAAAGAAACTAAGTGGGTGTGCATCCAACTTGCTTGCTCATGAAGACCTAGGGCATTTTGAGGAAGCCCATCATTGGAATATACAAGCCAAGTTCTATAATGAAAAATTCCCACTAGTATATGAAAGTGACAACATATGAGACTCTCTATCATGAAGACCATGGTGCTATTTTTGAAGCACAAGTGTGCAAAAAGAGATAATAGCAATTGTCCCTTCTCTCATTCTATCTCATTTTTTTTCTTTTCTTTTTTTTCTCTTTTTTTCTTCTTTTTCTTTTTTTTTCTTTTTGGTGAGCTTCTTTGGCGTCTTTTATTTTTATAAAGTCCGAAGTCCCATCCCGACTTGTGGGGGATAGTCTTCATCATCCTTTCCTCACTGGGAAAATGCTCTAATAATGAAGATCATCACACTTTTATGGATTTACAACTCAAAGCTAGAACAAAATATGACTCTATATGAATGCCTCCGGTGGTGTACCGGGATATGCAATGAATCAAGAGTGACATGTATGAAAATTATGAAGGTGGCCTTGCCACAAATACGATGTCAACTACATGATCATGCAAAGAGCAATATGACAATGATGAAATGTGTCATAATAAACAGAACGGTGGAAAGTTGCATGGCAATATATCTCGGAATGGCTATGGAAATGCCATATAGGTAGGTATGGTGGCTGTTTTGAGGAAGGTAAATAATGGGTGCATGATACCGGCGAAAATTGCGCGGTATAATAGAAGCTAGCAAAATGGAAGGATGAGTGTGGGTATATCCATGGACTCACATTAGTCATAAAGAACTCATATACTTTGCAAAAGTCTACTTAGCCCTCGAAGCAAAGTACTACTACGCATGCCCCAAGAGGGATATATTGGTAGGAAAAATCCATTGCTCGTCCCCGACTGCCACTCATAAGGAAGACTCTCAAAAGAGCACCTCATGCAACAAATTTGTCACACAACTTTTACCATACGTGCAAGCTACGGGACTTGCCAACATCAACAAAAGTATTTCTCAATTTCATAATTATCCACTAGCATGACCCTAAAATTACTACGTTTATATCTCAAAACAATTAGCAAGCATCAAATTGATCCTAGCATCCAATTCAATTTCTATGATAGTTTTTATTATACCCAAATTGGATGCTCATCATTCCAGGACCAAATTAACCAAAGCAAATACCATGCTGCTCTAAGAGACTCTCAAAATAATATAAGTGAAGCATGAGAGACTAGCAATTTCTTCAAAATTAATCCACCGCCATGCTCTAAAAGATATAAGTGACACTACTAGGAAAAGGGCTATAGATTGTATGGACACTAATGGCGCACCAGACATGTGGTGCACCATTAGTATATACTAATGGCGCACCATGTGTTGGTGCGCCATTAGTGTCCAAATACTAATGGCGCACCACATACACGGTGCGCCATTAGTAACAAATTTTTATTTATTTTTTTCAAAACTAGTAATGGTGCATGAGGGGATAGTGCGCCATTACTAGTTAAACTAGTAATGGCGCACCACATCCACCGCGAGCCACTAGTAATTTTTTTTCAAACATTTTTTTATTTTTTTCAAAGTTAGTAATGGAGCACCGTCGGTGTGGTGCGCCATTACTAGTTAAACTAGTAATGGCGCACCACACCAACAGTGCGCCATTAGTAATTTTGACCCAAAATTCCCCCGAGTGCACACTAATGGCGCACCGTTGGTGTGGTGAGCCATTACTAGTTAAACTTAACTAGTAATGGCGCACCACACCCACGGTGCGCCATTACTAACTTTGGAAAAAAATAAAGAAAAAAATTGTTAGTAATGGCGCACCGTAGGTGTGGTGCGCCATTACTAGTTTTACTAGTAACGGCGCACCACACCCATGGTGCGCCATTACTAACTTTGAAAAAATAAATAAATAAAGTTTGAAAAAAATTGAAAAAAAATTACTAGTGGCGCACGGTGGATGTGGTGCACTATCCCCTGGTGCGCCATTACTAGTTTTGAAAAAAAATAAAAGAAAAATTGTTACTAATGGCGCACCGTGGATGTGGTGCGCCATTAGTATTTGGACACTAATGGCGCACCAACATATGGTGCGCCATTAGTATATACTAATGGCGCACCACATGTCTGGTGTGCCATTAGTGTCCATATCATCTATAGCCCTTTTCCTAGTAGTGTGATGTAGAGGGATAAACTCAAGCAATATGATATAAACCCCGTCTGTTTATCCTCGATGGCAACAATACAATACATGTCTTGCAACCCTTTCTGTCACTGGGTAAGAACACCGCAAGATTGAACCCAAAGCTAAACACTTCTCCCATGGCAAGAAAGATCAATCTAGTAGGCCAAACCAAACCGATAATTCGAAGAGACTTGCAAAGATAACTCAATCATATAAAAGAATTCAGAGAAGATTCAATTATTATCCATAGATAAACTTGATCATAAACCCACAATTCAGCGGATCTCGACAAAAACACCACAAAAAGAGATTACATCGAATAGATCTCCACTAGAGAGGGGGAGAACATTGTATTGAGATCCAAAAAGAGAGAAGAAGCCATCTAGATAATAACTATGGACCCAAAGGTCTGTGGTAAACTACTCAGAACTCATCGGAAGGGCTATGGTGTTCATGTAGAAGCCCTCCATGGTGGATCCCCCCTCCGGCAGAACGCCGGCAACGGCTCCAAGATGGGATCTCGCGGATACAGAAGGTTACGGTGGCGGAAATATTTCTTCGATGGCTCCGTGGATGTTTTCGCGGTATGTAGGCTTATATAGGAGGAAGAAGTAGGTCGGTGGCTGCCCGAGGGGCCCACGAGACAGGGGGCGCGCCCTATAGGGGGGGCCCTACCTCTCGTGGCCGCCTAGGCTGCTTCTTGACTTGCAATCCAAGTCCTCTGGATCACGTTCGTTCCAAAAATCACGCTTCCGAAGGTTTCATTCCGTTTCGACTCCGTTTGATATTCCTTTTCTTCAAAATACTGAAATAGGCAAAAAAACAGCAATACGGGCTGGGCCTCCGATTAGTAGGTTAGTCCCAAAAATGATAATAAAGTATAAAATAAAGCCCATAAACATCCAAAACATGTAATATAATAGCATGGAACAATCAACAATTATAGATAAGTTGGAGACGTATCAACCCCATCCAGCGAGCCTGCCGAGGTACCTGTTGACGGGCAGACCAACGGGGTTCTCGATGCCTAGATAATTCGTGCAGTAGGAGATGCACTCTTCGGTCAGAAAGCCCCTGGCTATACTTCCCTCTGGACGTGACATGTTGCGAACGTATCCTTTGATGACACCATTCATCCTTTCGAACGGTATCATGCTGTGCAGGAACGTCGACCCGAGTTGGATGATAACATCCATGATATGGACCTGCAAATGCACCATAACGTCAAAGAATGCGGGCGGGAAGTACATCTCAAGATCGCATAGTATCACCACGATCTCTTCCTGTAGCCTTCTGAGTTGCCTCATGCCAACCGACTTCCGAGAGATGACGTCAAAAAAGTTTCATAGGCCAAAACTCGTTTCACGGACGTGCGCGTCCATGATCACACGGATTGCAACTGGAAGTATCTGCGTCATCAGCATGTGACAGTCATGAGACTTCATCCCACTGAACTTCTGCTTCGCTGAGTCTAGGTATCTTCTTATCTTCCCCGCGTAACCGTACGGAAGTTTTACTCCTACGAGGCAGGTTAAAAACTGCTCGATCTCCTCCTGACTTAGAGTGAAGCACGTGGGAGGGAAGTCATTTCCGATCTTCTTGGCCTTTTTTCCTTTGCGGCGACTTCCCGTGTCCTTCGCCTCATCATCATCATCATCATTAGCATGAAGCTCCTCCCTGATGCCCATTGATTTCAAGTCCACCCTTGCTTTCGGCCCATCTTTGGTCCTCTCTAGCATGTTGAGCAGGGTACCAAGCAGACTATCGCACACGTTCTTCGTGATATGCATGACATCAAGGTTGTGAGGCCACGGAGGATCTTCTAGTACGGCAAGTCCCAGAAAACAGACCTTGTTTTCCATACCTTCAGCAGCGGCTCTGGCGCCTTTCGCTTCTTTCCCGGCTCCAGGCACTCTTTCCAATTTTTCAACAGCTCGTCTATTTCCTCGCTGCTCCTTGTACGCGGGAGTCTTCAGGGTTCGGTTTCACCATCGAATAGATCCTTGCATTTTCTCCATGAGTCATCGTAGCGAAGCCACCTTCGATGTCCCATGAACACGGTTTTCGAAGACCCATGATCTCTATCTAGCTGGATATACGTTGTGTCATCCATGCACCTGACGCATCCTGAAAATTGGTGGACCATCTGCCCCGCGACATATCCGTAACCGAGATAGTAATGCACTGTCGTGACCAGTGCGGCTCTCATAGGGAAATATTCTTTCTCTGCAGCGTCCCACGTATTGGCTGGCGTTTTCCACAGCGTGTCTAGCTCCTCTTTTAGCAGCCCCAGATATAGATTGATGTCGTTCCCTGGATGTTTCGGCCCTTCAATTAGCATACTCATGTGAATGTAATTCCTCTTCATGCACAACCAGGGGGAAGGTTGTAGATGCACACAAACACAGGCCAGGTGCTATGTGTGCTTCTCTGGCTACCAAACGGATTGACTCCGTTAGTGCTCGCGCCCAGCATGATGTTCCTTGGATCGTCCCCAAATTCTGGATGTTTGAAGTTCAACGCTTGCCACTGGCTCGCATCCTTAGGGTGACTCAGCATCTTGTCTTTTTTATTTATCTCCAGATCATTTCCCTCATCTTCTCGCTTCTTCTCCTCCCTATCCGCGTGCCAATGAAGGAGCTTTGCTACCTCAGGGTCCGTGAAATACCGCTGCAGACGAAGAGAGATCGGAAAGTACCACACCACTTTTCGAGGAGCTTTCTTCCTCTTCTTTTATCGAGTGACGCCGCACACCAGACATATGGTAGACTCCGTGTGCTCGTCCCAATAAATGATGCAATTGTTCATGCACACATGGTATTTCACATGCGGTAAATCCAGAGGACACACGATTTTCTTCGCCTCCTCGAAACTGGTCGGGCACTTGTTCCCCTTGGGAAGACGTTCGTGCCAGAATGACATGTTTTCGTCGAAGCATGCGTTAGTCATTTTGTGTTTTACCTTCATCTCCAGAGCCATGAGCGTTACTCTCAGGTGGGTATCCTCGGGCCTGCATCCTTCATACAATGGAGTAACCGCTTCTATCTCCAGTTGATCCAGCTTGGCTTTCTCTCGTGCAGCAGCTCTTGCATTATCCGTCTGCTTGAGAAGCAGCTCTTGAATATGAGGGTCCTGCACCCAGCCCATCAATGGTCCATTGTCGTCTGCTCCAACATCTTCATCTTCATGATCATGCCCTTTGTCTGCTCCGGCATCTTCCTCATCATCATGTCTGGCATCTTCTACATGATGAATATGTACTGCATCTACTTCGTGATCATGTCCTGGAGATTCTTCGTCTTCTCGCCAGCCCTCGCCGTGGTTGTCTTGCTGCCCTTCCTCATTTCTTACCCCGGGCGCCATGGACGACTTCATAATCATCTTCATCACCTTGCCACTGATAGCCATGCATGAAATCACGCAAGAGCAGGTGGTCCCTCACCTGTACGGAATCCGGGTCCATAAGGCTCTTCAGCTTGCATCTTCGACACGGACATCTTATCTCCATCTCGTTCTTTTGAAGCATCTCGACCTTCGCGGATCTCAAAAACCTATTCACGATGCCTTCGGTCATCGTGCGGACCATGGTAGCGTACGGGGTAGAGCAAAACGATATTTTAGAAGCAAGAAAATATTTGTCATGACTTTGCCTAAAAATGGGACCAAAAAGAATGCATAGTGCCAAATTCTCGCCGAAACGGAAATGAATCAACATTCCAGCAAAATATTGGCAACTATCGCATTTCAAATACCGGTACGTGCAAACACAAACATATATGTAACACCACAAACATACGTAGATCTAGGCTCATAAAAAGTGCATGTGCACGTTGTTGGAGGGAGAAAAAAGTAGATCTACAACATAAACAAGCTTTCCACTTACTTAACTATCAAAAAAAGGAAATTTAACCACTTAATTTGGGTGAATCTATGGTGAAAATGAGGTGAGGAGGAGGAGGCAGCTGAGACAAGCTTGGAGGAGGAGGTGGAGAGAATGAAGTGGGGAAAGTGAGTGTGGTAGGTGGCTGTCCAAAATATCTAGCTGCTCTCAGGTTACTAATGGCGCACCACCTAATAATGCGCCATTAGTAACCCTGGTTACTAATGGTGCACCTATTACGTGGTGCGCCATTACTAGTTTTGCAAAAAAAAATAAAAAAATAATGGTTAGTAGTGGCGCACCATGGTTGTGGTGCGCCATTACTAGTTTAAACTAGTAATGGCGCACCACAACCATGGTGCGCCATTACTAGTTTTGAAAAAAAGGTAAAAAAATTATTAGTAGTGGCGCACGGGGTGTGTGGTGCGCCATTACTAGTTAAAACTAGTAATGGCGCACTATGCCCTGGTGCGCCATTACTAGTTTTGGAAGAAAAAATTGTTAGTAGTGGCGCACTGTGGGTGTGGTGTGCCATTAGTGTGATGGACACTAATGGCGTACCTACACATGGTGCACCACTGCTATATAGCAGTGGCGCACCACATATATCCTGCGCCATTAATGTCCATATTAGCTATAGCCCTTTTCCTAGTAGTGTCTGTTTGTCTATGTATTCACACATGTACTAGGTTTCCGATTAATACAATTCTAGCATGAATAATAAACATTTATCAAGATATAAGGAAATATAAATGACAACTTTATTATTGCCTCTAGGGCATTTTTCCTTTAGTCTCGCACTTTCACTAGAGTCGATAATCTAGATTACAATGTAATGATTCTAACACCCATGGAGTCTTGGTGTTGATCATGTTTTGCTCATGAGAGAGGCTTAGTCAACGGGTCTGCAACATTCAGATCCGTATGTATCTTGCAAATCTCTATGTCTCCCTCCTTGACTTGATCGCGGATGGAATTGAAGCGTCTCTTGATGTGCTTGGTTCTCTTGTGAAATCTGGATTCCTTTGCCAAGGCAATTGCACCAGAATTGTCACAAAAGATTTTCATTGGACCCGATGCACTAGGTATGACACCTAGATCGGATATGAACTCCTTCATCCAGACTCCTTCATTTGTTGCTTCCGAAGCAGCTATGTATTCCGCTTCACACGTAGATCCCGCCACGACGCTCTGCTTGCAACTGCACCAACTGACAGCTCCACCATTTAATAAAAATATGTATCCGGTTTGTGACTTAGAGTCATCCGGATCAGTGTCAAAGCTTGCATCGACATAAACGTTCACAACGAGCTCTTTGTTGCCTCCATATACAAGAAACATATCCTTAGTCTTTTTCAGGTATTTTGGGATGTCCTTGACTGCTGTCCAGTGATCCACTCTTGGATCACTTTGGCAGCTCCCTGCTAAACTTATAGCAAGGCACACATCAGGTCTGGTACACAGCATTGCATACATGATAGGGTCTATGGCTGAAACATAGGGAATACCTTTCATTTTCTCTCTATCTTCTGCAGTGGTCGGGCATTGAGTCTGACTCAACTTCACACCTTGTAATACAGGCAAGAACCCTTTCTTTGCCTAATCCATTTTGAATTTCTTCAAAACTTTATTAAGGTATGTGCTTTGTGAAAGTCCAATCAAGCGTCTTGATCTGTCTCTATGGATCTTGATGCCCAATAAATAAGCAGCTTCACCGAGGTCTTTCATTGAAAAATTCTTATTCAAGTATCCTTTTATGATATTCAGAAATTAGGTATCATTTCCGATCAACAATATGTCATCTACATATAATATCAGAAATGCTACGGAGCTCCCACTCAGTTTCTTGTAAATGCAGGCTTCTACAAAAGTCTGTATAAAACCATATGCTTTGATCACACTATCAAAGGCGTATATTCCAACTCCGAGAGGCTTACACCAGTCCATAAATGGATCGCTGGAGCTTGCATCATATACAACTCTTCTTTAAGATATCCATTAAGGAATGCAGTTTTGACATCGATTTGCCAAATTTCATAATCATAAATGCGGCAATTGCTAACATGATTCGGACGAACTTAAGCATCGCTATGGGTGAGAAGGTCTCATCGTAGTCAACTCCTTGAACTTGTCGAAAACCTTTTGCAACAAGTCGAGCTTTGTAGACAGTAAAATTACCATCAGCGTCAGTCTTCTTCTTGAAGATCCATTTATTATCTATGGCCTGCCGATCATCGGGCAAGTCAACCAAAGTTCGTACTTTGTTCTCTTACATGGATACCATCTTAGATTTCATGGCCTCAAGCCATTTTGCAAAATCTAGGCTCATCATCGCTTCCTCATAGTTTGTGGTCAAGTAACATGACTTCCAGAACAGGATTACCGTAACATTCTGGTGCGGATCTTACTCTGGTTGACCTATGAGGTTCGATAGTAACTTGATCAGAAGTTCCATGATCATCATCATTAGCTTCCTCACTTACAGGTGTAGGAATCACTACAACTTATTTCAGTGATGAACTACTTTCCCATAAGGGAGAAGGTACAATTACCTCATCAAATTCTACTTTCCTCCCACTCACTTCTTTCGAGAGAAACTCCTTCTCTAGAAAGGATCCATTCTAAGCAATGAATATCTTGCCTTCAGATCTGTGATAGAAGGTGTACCCAACAGTCTTCTTTGGGTATCCTATGAAGACACATTTCTCCGATTTGGGTTCGAGCTTATCAGGTTGAAGCTTTTTCACATAAGCATCGCAGTCCTAGACTTTAAGAAACGACAACTTGGGTTTCTTGCCAAACCATAGTTCATAAGGTGTCGTCTCAACGGATTTAGATGCTGCCCTATTTAATGTGAATGTAGCTGTCTCTAAAGCATAACCCCAAAACGATAGCGGTAAATCAGTGAGAGACATCATAGATCGCACCATATCTAGTAAAGTGCGGTTACGACGTTCGGACACACCATTACGCTGTGGTGTTCCAGGTGGCGTGAGTTGTGAAACTATTCCACATTGTTTCAAATGAAGACTAAACTCGTAACTCAAATATTCTCCTCCACGATCAGATCGTAGAAACTTTATTTTCTTGTTAAGATGATTTTCCACTTCACTCTCAAATTCTTTGAACTTTTCAAATGTTTCAGACTTATGTTTCATCAAGTAGATATACCCATATCTGCTTAAATCATCTGTGAAGGTAAGAAAATAACGATACCCACTGCGAGCATCAACACTCATTGGACCGCATACATCAGTATGTATTATTTCCAACAATCTGTTGCTGGCTCCATTGTTCCGGAGAATGGAGTTTTAGTCATCTTGCCCATGAGGCATGGTTCGTAAGACTCAAGTGATTCCAAATCCCATCAGCATGGAGTTTCTTCATGCGCTTTACACCAATATGACCCAAACGGCAGTGCCACAAATAAGTTGCACTATCATTATTAAACTTATATCTTTTGGCGTCAATACTATGAACATGTGTATCACTACTATCAAGATTTAGTAAAAATAGACCACTCATCAAGGGTGCATGACCATAAAAGATATTACTCATATAAATAGAACAACCATTATTCTCTGATTTAAATGAATAACCGTCTCGCATCAAACAAGATCCAGATATAATGTTCATGCCCAATGCTGGCACCAAATAACAATTATTTAGGTCCAAAACTAATCCCGAAGGTAGATGTAGAGGTAGCGTGGCAACGGCGATCACATCAACTTTGGAACCATTTCCCACGTGCATCGTCACCTCATCCTTAGCCAATCTTTGCTTAATCTGTAGCACATGTTTCGAGTTGTAAATATTAGCAATAGAACCAGTATCAAATACCCAGGCGCTACTGTGAGCATTAGTAAGGTACACATCAATAACATGTATATCAAATATACCTTTCACTTTGCCATCCTTCTTCTCCGCCAAATACTTGGGGCAGTTCCGCTTCCAGTGACCAGTCCCTTTGCAGTAGAAGCACTCAATCTCAGGCTTAGGTCCAGACTTGGGCTTCTTCACTTGAGCAGCAACTAGCTTGCTATTCTTCTTGAAGTTCCCCTTCTTCCCTTTACCCTTTTTATTGAAACTAGTGTTCTTGTTGACCATTAACACTTGATGCTCCTTCTTGATTTCTACGTCCGCAGCCTTTAGCATTGCGAAGAGCTCAGGAATCGTCTTATGCATCCCTTGCATATTATAGTACATCACAAAGCTCTTGTAGCTTGGTGGCAGTTATTGAGGAACTTTGTCAATGACACTATCAACAGGAAGATTAACTCCCAGCTGAGTCAAGTGATTGTGGTACCCAGACATTCTGAGTATATGTTCACTGACAGAACTATTCTCCTCCATCTTGCAGCTATAGAACTTATTGGAGACTTTATATCTCTCAATCCGGGCATTTGCTTGAAATATTAACTTCAACTCCTGGAACATCTCATATGCTCCATGACGTTCAAAACATCGTTGAAGTCCCGGTTCTAAGACGTAAAGCATGGCATACTGAACTATCGAGTAGTCATCAGCTTTGCTCTGCCAGGTGTTCATAACATCTGGCGTAGCTCCTGCAGCGGGTTTGGCACCCAGCGGTGCTTCCAGGACGTAATTTTTCTATGCAGCAATGAGGATAATCCTCAAGTTACGGACTGATACGTCCATTTTGCATCATGCTTTTATATCGATATTTATTGCATTATGGGCTGTTATTACACATTATGTCACAATACTTATTCCTATTCTCTCTTATTTTACAAGGTTTACATGAAGAGGGAGAATGTCGGCAGCTGGAATTCTGGCCTGGAAAAGGAGCAAATATTAGAGACCTATTCTGCACAACTCCAAAAGTCCTGAAACTTCACGGGAGCATGTTTCAGAATATATAAAAAATATTGGGCGAAAGAAGTACCAGAGGGGGCCACCCACCGTCCACGAGCATGGGGGCGCGCCCTACCCCCCTGGGCGCGCTACTCTGCCTCATGGGCCCCCTGGCAGCCCTTTGATGCCCATCTTTGGCTATATGAAGTCTTTCATCGAGGAAAAAATCATAAGCAAGCTTTCGGGAAGAAACTCCACCACCACGAGGCGGAACCTTGGCAGAACCAATCTAGGGCTCCAGCAGAGCTGTTCTGCCGGGAAAACTTCCCTCCGGGAGGGGGAAATCGTCATTGTCGGTGTCAAAACCGGCGGATCTCGGGTAGGGGGTCCCGAACTGTGCATCTAGGCGGATGGTAACAGGAGACAAGGGACACGATGTTTTACCCAGGTTCGGGCCCTCTTGATGGAGGTAAAACGCTACGTCCTGCTTGATTAATATTGATGATGTGTGTTACAAGAGTGGATCTACCACGAGATCAAGGAGGCTAAACCCTAGAAGCTAGCCTATGGTATGATTGTTGTTTTTTCTACGGACTAAAGCCATCCGGTTTATATAGACACCGGAGAGGGCTAGGGTTACACAGAGTCGGTTACAATGGTAGGAGATCTACGTATCCGTATCCCCAAGCTTGCCTTCCACGCCAAGGAAAGTCCCATCCGGACACGGGACCAAGTCTTCAATCTTGTATCTTCATAGTCTTGGAGTCCGGCCGATGATGATAATTCGGCTATCCGGACACCCCCTAGTTCGGAACTCCCTCAGTAGCCCCTGAACCAGGCTTCAATGACGACGAGTCCGGCGCGCATGTAGTCTTCGACATTGCAAGGCGGGTTCTTGCTCTCTATGATTTATAGAAGATTGTGAAAACCAGGATAGTGTCCGGCTCTGCAAAGATAAATTCCACGTACCACCGTAGAGAGAATAATATGACACAAGTTCAATCTGCTGACGTATTTTGTGGCGTGACATCACACCACTACCAAGCCTTTACTAGAATCGTTTTTATTGTACCACCTCAGCGCGTTTAGCGAAGCGGTTTTCTTGGCACGTCCTATCGAAGTAGAGGCCGTGTTCCCCTTATTCCGGGATTCCCATCAATACGGACGTGGGTAACCCAACCGCGCCATTGATTGCGGCGCTTGGGGGATAAGCGAGTTTTATCAGGCCGGTGGGGACGCATGTTTGTGTCTGCCCATATAAGGGGATAAAGATCCAACCCTTTTACCTGCGCCTTCTTCCTCCTTGGCTTATCCAACTCCGCGAACTCAAGCTCCAGCGCCCAAGTCCGCACTTCTCACCTCAACCTTCTCCAACTATGTCCGGAGCGGGAGGCAAGTGGATGTCCTCCTCCATCACGGAGGGACAGATCCAGAAGCTGCGCAACACCGGATATTTGTCCAGCAACATCGCGCACCGGCTCCCCGACGAGGGAGAGCTCATTCCCACCCCCAGGCCCCATGAGAGGGTAGTATTTCTTCCCCATTTCCTCCGCGGACTGGGCTTCCCACTTCATCCCTTTGTCCGGGGGCTCATGTTCTACTACGGCCTGGATTTCCATGATCTGGCCCCGAATTTCATCCTCAACATCTCGGCGTTTATCGTCGTGTGCGAGGCCTTCCTCTGCATCCAGCCCCACTTCGGCTTGTGGCTCAAGACCTTCAGTGTCAAGCCGAAGGTTGTGAAGGGCAGCCAAGCGGAGTGCGGAGGCGCCATGGTGGGCAGGATGTCCCACGTTACTTGGCTGGAGGGCACTTTCGTGGAAACCATTAAGGGGTGGCAATCGGGGTGGTTCTACATCACCGAGCCGCGTGACCCTGATTGGGCAGCGGCCCCTGAATTCAGATCTGGCATTCCTAAAAAGCACACCTCCTGGAAAGAGAGTGGCCGGATCTGGGGTGATTCGGAGGAGCTGACCGGACTCCAAGCCTGTATCCAAAAGCTGGTGGACAAGAAGCTCAAGCTTGTCAACGTAGTCCAGGTCATGCTCATCCGCCGGATTCTCCCGTGCCAACGACGGGGTTTCAACATGTGGGAGTTCAATCCGGTGCAGCACCAGACTTTGAGCGGGCTCTTCGACACTACGTACGAAGATGTCTGGAAGGTGCTGTTTAAAGGCGCCGAGGCTCCCGCATCCGCTACCGAAGATCACGGATTCAGCTCGCAGCGTCCGACTGAAGAGGTAAGCGATTTCGTCCTTTACGGGATGCTTGTTTTCCATAGTTTGACTCTATGCGGGATCTAAACTCCCTTTACCTTTGACAGGACTGGCTGGCGAAGGCCGAACAAACTATCTGTCCAGCCCCATTGCCAGAGGACCCAGCGGACGCCCGCCTAACGGGGCTGCTGGCTCCGGCACCCCACGTGGTGCCGGAGAAGAAGGCCAAGAAGAAGGCCATGGGTACTCGAAAGAGTTCCCATTTTCAGGTGTTATCGGATGATGACTCCGAGGCCGACTCCTCCCACAAAGGCAAGGAGGAGAAGAAGAAAGCCTCTCCCCCAGCGGGGGGAGGGAAGAAATGGAAGGCTTCCCCTGCGGGGGAGGCCGAAGGGCCCAAGAAGGGAAAAACTCTTTCCCCGAACTGCTCTGCCAACGCCAGTGACGACGACAAGGACTGGCCCCCAAGGGCCAAGCCCCTGGCGAGATCGTAAGTATCCGGACTCCCGAATAACTTCATGATTTTTCTTTTTCGCCACATAATGTCTTTCTAATGCCGCATACAACCCTGCAGTCCGCCCAAGGATGATCTTCCCGCTTCGTCGAGTGGGTCCTTAGGTGCGTCGGATATGGATTCTCTTCCGACTGCCTCCACCCCCCGCGATGCGGACGATGCCGAGGTGGGATCCCGGGAAGGGACCCACCAGGAGGAGGAGGCTCCAGAGGTGTCGCAGGACAACCTCCCGAACTTTGCACCGGACTCGGCCCCGGAACCCATAGTGGCTCCGGAGTCCGGCGGGCGACCCCTTCGTAAGAAGGGCAAGACCGTGACGCCGGCAGCCTCCGTCCAACCGGAGGCGCCGGATAACTTGCTGGAGGCGCTCAATGGCGCCTCCATTGAAGAGGAACACCGCACTATTATGAGTGCGGTGATTCAGAGGGTTCAGCTCGCCAAGAGCGGGCTGGCCGAAACCTGCAGCAGCCTTCTAACAGACTTTGAGGTAAGAATTTCGATATATATAAAATGGTACCGCATAGACAGTAGCCCCTGATGCTCGGTTTGGTGTTCGGAAAGAAAAGCCGGACTCAGGATCTTAAAAAGATATACGCAGGAGTCATAAAAATATGTCAATATGGGATTGCAGGCTGTGCTGCTGACCTCCGCCGCACTGACTGCGGAGGTCAATAGTTTGAAGAAAAGCCTCGAGCGGTTCGAGAACGAGCTCGGCCGTGCCAAAAAGCAGCTCGAGGACAAGGAAGGTGAGTAACACCTTATTGAAATTGTACCTTACAGAAAAGGATTTTGGTTGCAAGAAGAATAACAAGGATAACGTGGGTATTGTAGGGGCCACTAGCGAGGTGGCGACCCTGAAGTAGGTGGTGTCCGTGGCCGAACGTAATGCGGCCGCGGAACACTCCGAGCGAGAGAAGCAGGAGGCGCGGGTGGCGGAGGTACAACAAGAGCTTCAGGCTCTCATGGAAAACATGAGATTTTGGAGCATGACTCGGAGACTCGAAAGTCCGAGGTTGCGGCGGCTCTTGAGAGTGCCAAAGCCGCTAAGGTCAAAGCCTATAAGGCCCTCCAAGAAATCGAGGAATTGAAGAAAATAGCGGCGGGTAAGGCATTTTTCATGCAAAGTAAGCATGTGAGTGTTAATTACCTGTTACTTACCCGAATTCGGAGCTCTCCAGGAATGTCCGCAGATCTTCCTCGCGGCGTATCCGATGCTGCCGCATTCTACCGGGCCGAGGAGGGGAGCTCGACGGAGAAGGTCTTCTGGTCTCAGTATGCTGAGGCCGGACATCCGGTGCCCCTTAGCGACCAGCTGAAGCAGCTGGTCGAACTCCACAAGGTGGCCGAACAGGCCATGAAGGGCCTCATAGTTCGGCTGTGGCCTAAAGAGGCCATGCCTAGGAGCTACTTCGGCCTGGTGCGGCGGCTGGTGGATGCGTGCCCGTGGGTTGAAGTCATCAAGCACTCCGCTTGTATTGAGGGTGCCCGTCGGGCCCTTGCCCGCGCAAAGGTGCACTGGGGCAAGATGGATGCCCAGAAGCTTGTGACGGACCCGCCACCGCAGGGCAAGGAGCACCGCACGCCCGAGATGTATTATAAGAGTGTCCTGAAGGGTGCCCGCACTATTGCGGGTGAGTGCTCCAAAGATGTAATATTTGAGTAGACTCGCATTTTGTTATCCTGTGCGCTGAAAACTTAGTTCATATGCGCTAAGCAACGCTTGTTAATTTAAAATATTACCTTCTGTGCGGCTGTTTATCAATTCTGAGAGATGGCAAGTCGTCGGCTTCAGCCCCCATGCCACGAGTGCTGGGGTGTTCGGGATAAACTTGAGCACTCTTGTTCCCATTTTTGGGTCCATCTAGGGAGGCGCTCAACACAGCGAACAAGGCAACCGGACTTATAATGCTTGAACACTCTCACTTAGCCATAGAATTCTATAATTTTAAATTTCGGCGAAGCCCCTAGTCTTCGGAAGGCCGAATTTGGGGCGCTATCCACGCCTGGGCCGGACAAAAACCGGCTCCTCGCTCTAAGCGGCATAAGTCTTTAAGGACTCGCAAAAAACCTCTCGAACAGCGACCGGCTCTCGCCTCATCATGACGGTCAGTTTTAGCTTTCTCCACTGAGGCGTTAACCCAGCTCAACTGGGGCGCAATCGCAGTGGTTCTCCCAGTGCTACCTTAGCCGATACAACGGAACGTAAGGTACCAAAACATGGGAGCCGGGCAAACCCAACTATTGACCCAAGACATGATTCGGAGCCGATGCATATAATGCTATAAGTTCGGGGTGCCGCACTTGTGAAAGTGTTCGGACTTATCACACCATGATGCGGGAACATAAGCCCCTGGTGTATTTAGCCGTACCAAAATGTACGGATGCAACATGTCATAAATGAACATATGTATAAGAAAGAAATGCAATTGGAAGCAAAAAGGTGCTGCATTACTTTATTCAAGAAAACTGCTGTGAGTGCAGAACGATACAAATGGTGCGATAAGCAAGGGATGGGACTATTAAACATGTCCCCCTCCAGGGGTAGGCTGCATAATGGTGTATAAAACAGATTTAATGCTCGTAGTGGAGACCACCTGGATATTCGTTGTAGCCTTTATCCTTCCATGGCTATTGCACTGTGAATTCGGCATGTCTGCTGCCGGACAGGGCCTCTGACGAACGGAGTCCTGTGGGTAAAAATAAAAAGGAAAAAGAAAAAAGAAAAAAAGAACGACACACTTGAGAGCCCCTGGTGTGGTTGAGCCGCAGTGTGGGCCTATCGTGGTCGTGCCCCTCTCCCCATGCCCATGGTATCTTCAGAGCGTAATGGTGTACGCGAAGGACCTGTCTTGACGTTTTATAGGGGCTGGGGTTGGGGCCGCACTGCTACACGTGCTCGGAATGTGCTAGGTGGTCTTGTTTCAGGTTACTCCGGGCGCACTTAGCTGTGTCCGGCCGCTTAACGGCCGGACTCGAGAATTGCCTTAAGAGGTTGCATTGTACTTCTACCGCGAGAGCCACTGTATGTTCCTCCGTGCGGAGAGAACGTTCAGTGTTTCCGTTGACCGTGATGACTCCTCGAGGGCCTGGCATCTTGAGCTTGAGGTATGCGTAGTGCGGCACCGCGTTGAACTTTGCAAACGCGGTACGTCCGAGCAGGGCATGATAGCCGCTGCGGAACGGAACTATGTCGAAGATTAACTCCTCGCTTCGGAAGTTATCCGGGGATCCGAAGACCACTTCCAGTGTAACTGAGCCTGTACAATTGGCTTCTACACCTGGTATGACGCCTTTAAAGGTCGTCTTGGTAGGTTTAATCCTTGAGGGGTCTATGCCCATTTTGCGCACTGTATCCTGATAAAGCAGGTTCAGGCTGCTGCCGCCGTCCATCAGGACTCTGGTGAGGTGAAATCCATCGACGATTGGGTCTAAGACCAATGCGGCGAATCCGCCGTGGCGGATGCTGGTGGGGTGGTCCCTTCGGTCAAAAGTGATCGGGCAGGAGGACCATGGATTGAACTTCGGGGCAACTGGCTCCATCGCGTATACATCCCTGAGTGCACGCTTCCGCTCCCTTTTGGGTATGTGCGTTGCGTATATCATGTTCACCGTCCGCACCTGTGGGGGGAAACCCTTCTGTCCTCTATTGTTCGGCGGTCGGGTCTCTTCCTCGTCATCGCTATGCAGCCCCTTGTCATTGTTTTCGGCAATTAACTTGCCTGCCTGCTTGAATACCCAACAGTCCCTGTTGGTGTGGTTGGCTGGTTTTCGGGGGTGCCGTGTATCTGGCACGAGCGGTCGAGTATTCGGTCCAAATTGGACGGACCCGGAGTAGTTCTTTTGAATGGCTTTTTCCGCTGACCGGGTTTAGAGCCTCTGAATCCGGCATTGACTGTCGTATCCTCACTATTGTCGCCGTTAATGCGGCGTTTGTTTTTGTTACGACGCGACCTGCCATTACGGTCCTTGATATCCGGACTGCCAGAATTTTTGCTGAGGTTGTTGCTGCGTGCTAGCCAGCTGTCCTCACCCGCGCAGAAGCGGGTCATGAGTGATGTGAGGCTGCCATGGATTTCGGCTTTTCCTGTCCCAGGTGCCGGGCAAGCCACTCGTCGCGGATATTATGCTTGAAGGCCGCGAGGGCCTCCGCATCCGGACAGTCGACGATTTGGTTTTTCTTGGTTAAGAACCGTGTCTAGAATTGTCTGGCCGATTCGTCTGGCTGCTGAATTATGTGCCTTAGGTCATCAGCGTCTGGTGGTCGCACATATGTGCCTTGGAAGTTATCGAGGAATGTGGCTTCCAGGTCTTCCCAACTCCCAATTGACTCTGCTGGCAAGCTGTTAAGCCAATGCCGGGCTGGTCCTTTAAGCTTGAGGGGGAGATATTTGATGGCGTGAAGATCGTCACCGCGGGCCATGTGGATGTGAAGGAGATAGTCTTCGATCCAAACCGCGGGGTCTGTTGTGCCATCATAGGATTCAATATTGACGGGTTTAAACCCTTCAGGGATTTGATGATCCATTACTTCATCTGTGAAGCATAGTGGGTGTGCGGCGCCTTTGTACTGGGTGATATCACGACGGAGCTCAAGAGAGCTTTGTCTATTTTGTTCGGCCCGGCCGGACTTACTGTGTCCAGCGCGACGGTTGTCGTCACGTATCGAGGGGCGCCCACGCGATCCATAGATCGATCTTGATTGTCTTGCTGTATCCTCCAATATATCTCGCAAGTCCGGAGCGTTCCCCTGTGGCCTTGTGCTTTTCGAGCGATGCCGGGGTACGGGTCTAGTGAAGGGCCTAGAGGCCTCTCTGTCGCGACCGCGGGGTGATCGGTCAACCGTATTGTCTCCTTGTGATGCGGGTTCATACGCCTCCTCCTCTAATCGGGGGAGCAGCTTGCGTTTAGGGTAGCTTTTGGAGGGGCGTTCGAGCTCATGCTCTTCGGCCGCGAGGACTTCAGTCCATCTATCGGCTAGCAGATCTTGATCAGCTCTAAGCTGTTGCTGCTTTTTCTTGAGGCTGTTCGCCGTGGCCATAAGCCTGCGTTTAAAACGCTCTTGTTCGACGGGATCCTCAGGCACGACGAATTCATCGTCGTCGAGGCTTGCCTCGTCTCCGGAGGGAGGCATATAATCCTCTACCTCTTCTTCTGCCGCTCTCTCATGAGGGCTGGCGTCTCCGTCCTCCTGCGCTGGATCTTGCTGGAGTGGGTTGTCTTTGGCACTGTCCGGTGTATTATTATCTCCGGTTCCGGAATCTTCATTCTTGCTGTGGCGGGATTTAGAGGGGCGCCGCTGACGTCGGCGCTTGGGCTGTTTCTTGGAGGGGTCATCCTCCGCTGTTCCTTCGCCATTCCCATCCTTTGGGATATCCACCATGTATATGTCATATGATGAGGTGGCTTTCCAGTGCCCGGTGGGTGCTGGTTCTTGGTCGTCTCCGGCATCGTCGTCCATGCCGTCGATGTCTTCGGAGTCGTAGTCTAGCATGTCGGTTAGATCGTCGACAGTGGCTACCAAGTGGGTGGTGGGTGGGCTTTGAATTTCTTCGTCGTCCGCATCCCAACCGTCCTGACCGCAGTCCGGCCAGGGCTCTCCTGATAACGAGAGATACTTTAGCAAACTCAAGATGTCGCCGAAAGGTGAGTGTTGAAAGATGTCCGCTGCGGTGAACTCCATGATCGGCGCCCAATCGGATTCGATCGGAGGGGGCGCGGGAGGTTCGGAGTCCGGCAAGGAGTCTGGTGCCTCGGAGTCACGAGCTTCATGAGGGACAAGGTCAGTGTTCAGCTTTATCGCCGTAGAGGTTGCAGCCCCCAAGGCAGTGTCTAGCCATCCGTCCTCGATCTGCGTAGCCGGCTCCGAACTGAAGATCGGAGCAGGTTCGAGTGCGGCCTCCAGGGTACTGTCCGGCTGCAGAGTTAGATCATGCTCGCCGTGACAGTGCGGCACGCTCGGCTGTGGCTCGAATCCATCGAGGATCAAGTCCCCGCGGATGTCGGCCGTGAAGTTCAAACTTCCAAATCTGACCTGACGGCCAGGGGCGTAGCTTTCGATCTGCTCCAGTTGGCCAAGCGAATTGGCCCGCAGTGCGAAGCCGCCAAATATGAAGATCTGTCTAGGGAGGAAGGTCTCACCCTGGACCGCGTCGTTGATGATGATCAAAGAAGCCATCGAGCCTATCGGTGATGGCACAGAGGAACTCTCAATGAAAGCACCAATGTCGGTGTCAAAACCGGCGGATCTCGGGTAGGGGGTCCCGAACTGTGCGTCTAGGCGGATGGTAACAGGAGACAAGGGACACGATGTTTTACCCAGGTTCGGGCCCTCTTGATGGAGGTAAAACCCTACGTCCTGCTTCATTAATATTGATGATGTGTGTTACAAGAGTGGATCTACCACGAGATCAAGGAGGCTAAACCCTAGAAGCTAGCCTATGGTATGATTGTTGTTTTTTTACGGACTAAAGCCATCCAGTTTATATAGACACCGGAGAGGGCTAGGGTTACACAGAGTCGGTTACAATGGTAGGAGATCTACATATCTGTATCGCCAAGCTTGCCTTCCACGCTAAGGAAAGTCCCATCCGGACACGGGACGAAGTCTTCAATCTTGTATCTTCATAGTCTTGGAGTCCGGCCGATGATGATAGTCCGGCTATCCGGACACCCCCTAGTCCGGAACTCCCTCAGTCACCGTCGTCATCACCCTCGATCCTATCATCGGGAGGGGGTCAATATCCATCAACATCTTCACCAGCACCATCTCATCTCAAACCCTAGTTCATCTCTTGTATCCAATCTTTGTCCCAAAGCCTTAGATTGGTACCTGTGGGTTGCTAGTAGTGTTGATTACTCCTTGTAGTTGATGCTAGTTGGTTTACTTGATGGAAGATCATATGTTCAGATCCTTTATGCATATTAGTACCCCTCTGATTATGAACATGAATATGATTTGTGATTAGTTATGTTTGTTCCTGAGGACATGGGAGAAGTCTTGCTATAAGTAGTCATGTGAATTTGGTATTCGTTCGATATTTTGATGAGATGTATGGTGTCTTTCCTCTAGTGGTGTTATGTGAATGTCGACTACATGAAACTTCACCATTGTTTGGGCCTAGAGGAAGGCATTGGGAAGTAATAAGTAGATGATGGGTTGCTAGAGTGATAGAAGCTTAAACCCTAGTTTATGAGTTGCTTCGTAAGGGGCTGATTTGGATCCATATGTTTCATGTTATGGTTTTGTTTACCTTAATACTTCTTTTGTAGTTGCGGATGCCTGCAATAGGGGTTAATCGTGGTATGCTTGTGCAAGGAAGGGCAGTACCCAAGCACCGGTCCACCCACATATCAAATTATCAAAATACCGAACGTGAATCATATGAACGTGATGAAAACTAGCTTGACGATAATTCCCATGTGTCCTCGGGAGCGCTTTCCTTTATATAAGAGTTTGTCCAGGCTTGTCCTTTGCTACAAAAAGGATTGGGCCATCTTGCTGCACCTTATTTACTTTTATTACTTGTTACCCGTTACAAATTACCTTATCACAAAACTATTTGTTACCGATAATTCCAGTGCTTGCAGAGAATACCTTACTGAAAACCGCTTGTCATTTCCTTCTGCTCGTCGTTCGGTTCGACACTCTTACTTATCAAAAGGACTATGATAGATCCCCTATACTTGTGGGTCATCAAGACTCTTTTCTGGCACCGTTGCCGGGGAGTGAAGCGCCTTTCTTAGGTGGAATTTGGTAAGGAAAACTTTATATAGTGTGCTGAAATTTACTATCACTTGTTACTATGCAACATAATCCTTTGAGGGGCTTGTTCGGGGTATCTTCACCCCGACCAGTAGAGCAAAGAGTTGCTCCTCAACCTACTGAACCTACTGAAAATGTTTACTTTGAAATTCCTTCGGGTATGATAGAGAAACTGCTTGCTAATCCTTTTACAGTAGATGGAACACTACATCCCGATTTGCACCTAATCTATGTGGATGAAGTTTGTGGATTATTTAAGCTTGCAGGTATGCCCGAGGACGTGATCAAGAAGAAGGTATTCCCTTTATCTTTCAAGGGAAACGTATTGACATGGTTTGGGCTATGTGATGATATGGGATCATGGAACTACAACCGATTGAAATTGGAATTTCATCAGAAGTTTTATCCTATGCATCTTGTTCATCGTGATTGTAATTATATATATAATTTTTGGCCTCGCGAAGGAGAAAGCATCACTCAAGCTTGGGGGAGGCTTAAGTCAATGTTATATTCATGCCCCAATCATGATCTCTCAAGAGAAATTATTATTCAAAAATTTTATTCTCGGCTTTCTCTCGATAATCGCTCCATGCTCGATACTTCTTGTACTGGTTCTTTTATGATGAAGACTATTGAATTCAAATGGGATCTATTGGAAATAATTAACCGCAACTCTGAAGATTGGGACCTCGACGAAGGTAAGAAGTCAGGTATAACACCTAAGTTTGATTGTGTTAAATCTTTTATGGATACCGATGTTTTATGTGAATTTAGCACCAAATATGGACTTGACCCTGAGATAGTAGCTTCTTTCTGTGAATCCTTTGCTACTCATGTAGATCTCCCTAAAGAGAAGTAGTTTAAATATACTCGTCCCATTGAAGTAAAAGTAGTTAAACCTATTAAAGTTAAAGAAAAGACTATCGCTTATAATGATCCTGTCGTTCCTACTGCTTATATTGAGAAACCACCTTTCCCTGTTAGAATGAAAGATCATGCTAAAGCTTCAACTGTGATTCGTAAGAGTAATACTAGAACACCTACTCCCTCTAAGCAAATTAAAGTTGAACCTAGTGTTGTTATGGTTAAAGATCTCTTGGCTGATAATATTTGATGGGCATCTTATTTACTCCTGTGATGAAGCTGCTAGAATTGCTAGGCCCGATACTAAAAATAAACATAGACTTGTTGTTGGCATGCCTGTTATTTATGTTAAAATAGGAGATCATTGCTATCATGGCTTGTGTGATATGGGTGCTAGTGAAAGTGCAATACCCCATTCCTTATATAAAGAAATTATGCATGATATTGCACCTGCTGAGATAGAAGAGATTGATGTTATGATTAAGCTTGCTAATAGAGATACTATTTCACATGTTGGGATTGTTAGAGATGTTCAAGTCTTGTGTGGGAAGGTTAATTATCCTGCTGATTTTCTTATTCTTGGTTCCCCACAAGATAACTTTTGTCCCATTATATTTGGTAGACCCTTCTTGAATACTGTTAATGCTAGGATAGACTGCAAAAAGGACATTGTTACTATTGGTTTGGGGGATATGTCTCATGAATTTAATTTTGCTAAATTTTGTAGACAACCCCATGAGAAAGAATTGCCTAGTAAAGATGAAATTATTGGTCTTGCTTCAATTGTCGTGCCACCTAATGATCATTTAGAACAATATTTGCTAGACCATGAAAATGATATGTTTATGAATAAAGAAGGGAAATAGATGAAGTATTGTTTAAACAGGGACATATTTTGAAACACAATTTGCCCGTTGAAATCTTAACGGATCCTCCTCCACCCAAGGGTGATCCCTTGTTTGAGCTTAAATCTTTACCTGATACTCTTAAATATGCTTATCTTGAAAGAGATATATCATGTTATTATTAGTGCTAACCTTTCAGAGCATGAATAAAAGAAGTTATTGAAAACTCTAAAGAAGCACCGTGCTGCTATTGGATATACTCTTGATGATCTTAAGGGCATTAGTCCCACTCTATGCCAGCACAAAATAAAATTGGAAAAGAATGCTAAACCGGTTGTTGATCACCAACAACGGTTAAATCCTAAGATGAAAGAAGTGGTAAGAATAGAAATACTAAAGCTTCTGGAGGCAGGTATAATTTATCCCGTTGCTGATAGTCAGTGGGTAAGCCATGTCCATTGTGTCCCTAAGAAGGGAGGTATTACTGTTGTTCCTAATGATAAAGATGAATTGATCCCACAAAGAATTGTTATAGGTTATAGAATGGTAATCGATTTCCACAAATTAAATAAAGCTACTAAAAAGGATCATTACCTATTACCTTTTATTGATCAAATGCTAGAAATATTATCGAAACATACACAATTTTTCTTTCTAGATGGTTATTCTGGTTTCTCTCAAATACCTGTGTCAAAAGAGGATCAAGAAAAGACAACTTTTACTTGCTTATAGACGTATGCCTTTTGGTTTATGCAATGCACCTGCTACCTTTCAAAGATGTATGACAGCTATATTCTCTGATTTTTGTGAAAAGATTGTTGAGGCTTTCATGGATGATTTCTCCGTATATGGAACTTCTTTTGATGATTGCTTAAGAAACCTTGATCGAGTTTTGCAGAGATGTGAAGAAACTAATCTTGTCTTGAATTGGGAGAAGTGCCACTTTATGGTTAGTGAAGGTATTGTCTTGGGGCATAAAATTTCTGAAAGAGGTATTGAAGTTGATAAAGCTAATGCTGATGCTATTGAAAAGATGTCGTGTCCTAAGGACATCAAAGGTATAAGAAGTTTCCTTGGTCATGCCGGTTTTTATAGGAGGTTCATTAAGGAATTCTGTAAAATTTCCACGACTCTGACTAATCTCTTACAAAAAGATGTTCCATTTGTCTTTGATGATGATTGTGTAGAAGCATTTGAAATACTTAAGGAAGCTCTGATTTCTGCACCTATCGTTCAGCCTCTTGATTGGAATTTACCATTTGAAATCATGTGTGATGCTAGTGATTATGCTGTAGGGGCTGTTCTAGGACAAAGAGTTCATAAGAAATTAAATGTTACCCAATATGCTAGTAAAACTCTAGACAATGCTCAAAGAAATTATGCCACTACTGAAAAGGAGTTTTTAGCAGTTGTGTTTGCTTGTGATAAGTTCAGACCTTATATTGTTGATTCTAAAGTAACTGTTCACACTGATCATGCTGCTATTAAATATCTTATGGAAAAGAAAGATGCTAAACCTATACTTATTAGATGGGTTCTCTTGCTACAAGAATTTGATTTGCATATTATTGATAGAAAGGGAGCTCAGAACCCCGTTGCAGACAACTTGTCTAGGTTAGAGAATGTTCTTGATGACCCACTACCTATTGATGATAGCTTTCCTGATGAACAACTAGCTGTCATAAATCCTTCTCGTACTGCTCCATGGTATGCTGATTATGCTAATTATATTGTTGCTAAATTTATACCACCTAGTTTCACATACCAGCAAAAGAAAAAGTTCTTCTATGATTTAAGACATTACTTTTGGGATGACCCAGACCTTTATAAAGAAGGAGTAGATGGTGTTATTAGATGTTGCGTACCTAAGCATGAACAGGAACAGATCCTACACAAGTGTCACTACGAGGCTTATGGAGGACACCATGCTGGAGATAGAACTACACATAAGGTACTACAATCTGGTTTTTATTGGCCTACTCTCTTCAAAGATGCCCATAAGTTTGTCTTGTCTTGTGATGAATGTCAAAGAATTGGTAACATTAGTAGACGTCAAGAAATGCCTATGAATTATTCACTTGTTATTGAACCATTTGATGTTTGGGGCTTTGATTATATGGGACCGTTTCCTTCCTCTAATGGGTATACTCATATTTTAGTTGATGTTGATTACGTTACTAAGTGGGTAGAAGCTATTCCAACTAGTAGTGTTGATCATAACACCTCTATTAAGATGCTTAAAGAAGTTATTTTTCCGAGGTTTGGAGTCCCTAGATATTTAATGACTGATGGTGGTTCACATTTTATTCATGGTGCTTTTCGTAAGATGCTTGCTAAGTATGATGTTAATCATAGAATTGCATCTCCATATCATCCACAGTCTAGTGGTCAAGTAGAATTGAGTAATAGAGAGCTTAAATGAATTTTGCAAAAGACTGTTAATAGATCTAGAAAGAATTGGTCCAAGAAACTTGATGATGCATTATGGGCCTATAGAACTGCATATAAAAATCCTATGGGTATGTCTCCGTATAAAATGGTTTATGGTAAAGCATGTCACTTACCTCTCGAACTAGAACATAAGGCATATTGGGCCATTAAAGAGCTCAATTATGATTTCAAACTTGTCGGTGAGAAGTAGTTATTTGGCATTAGCTCACTAGATGAATGGAGAACCCAGTCATATGAGAATGCCAAACTATTTAAAGAAAAGGTTAAAAGATGGCATGACAAAAGGATACAAAAGCGTGAGTTTAATGTAGGTGACTATGTATTGTTATACAACTCTCGTTTAAGATTTTTCGCAGGCAAACTTCTCTCTAAATGGGAAGGTCCTTACGTTATCGAGGAAGTGTATGTTCCGGTGCCATAAAAATCAACAACTTCGAAGGCACAAATCCGAGGATGGTGAACGGTCAAAGAATCAAACATTATATCTCACGTAATCCCATAAATGTTGAATCTAATGTTATTGAAACCGTGACCCTGGAGGAATACATAAAGGACACTTTCTAGAATGTTTCAGACTCCGAAAAGGAATAGGTATGAGGTACGGTAAGTAAACTGACTCCAAAACAATTATAATAGCATTTTTTCTATGTTTTGGAATATTTAAGCAAATAGGAAAATAAGAAGCAGTCCGGGAAGGACACGAAGCTTCCACGAGGGTGGAGGGCGCGCCCCCTGCCTCGTGGGCACCTCGTGTGCCCTCCGGACTCTGTTTTCTTGCACTATACTTCTTTTGGTCGGTAAAAATTCATTATATAATCTCCCGATGGTTTTGACCACCCTATCACGCAATTATCCTCTGTGTTTGTTTCGAGTTGTTTTTCTAACAGATCTAGATCGCCATGACATCTCCAAGTACCCCGAAGGACAAGTTCTTTGAGAAGGTCATCAACCCCAACCTCGCGGAGGTGCTGCAACACCCTCAAACCATTGTGATGCATGAGGGGGTGCTGCACATCCGCGGTGTTGAGGGACCAAGGAGGACCGGAAGCGTGGAGACAAGGCTTGAAGCAATGGAGCAACAAGTTTCCAAGTGTCAGGAGATGGTGGAGCGTGGACTCGACACCAATCACATAATGATCACGGAGTTCACCAACAACCACAAGCTGGACGCCAAGGACCTTGGGGAGGCCATCTTCAAGCTTCACGAGGAAATCGAGCGCCTCCAAGCCCAGGTCTATGACCTGCAAAACCAAAACTGTGAGTATGAATATAGATTCAAGAGGATGAGTTTGGTTGTAGATTTAAGGATCCCGGAGACTCGATCATATTTCTATGATGGTGAGCCTATGCCTTGGAAGATGGACGACAAGTCTACATCATCAACAACCCCATCACCACCGCTTCTGAGGAAGGATACATAATCACATGGGTATGGGCACTCCCCTTGGCAACTCCTAAGCTTGGGGGAGTGCCTCGGTATCGTATCACCATCACACTTCTATCTTTACCATTTTTACTAGTTCGATCCTTTTGGTAATATCTCGATCTAGTAGAATAAAACTTTTATTGTGATGTAGATTTGAGTTTTTCTTTATGATCCTTCTATGTAATCGAGTCCGTGAGCTATATATAATAAAGATTAGTGTTGAGTCAAGGGCTTGATTATCCGGCTATGATCTTGAGGGAATAAAATAAAAGAGAAAGAATAAAAAGAAATAAAGAGATCATATGGATCTTATGGAGAGTAATGACTTCACATATAAAGAGTATGATGAATAAAAATTGTTGAGAGTTGACAAGCATAGTTTTGGTCATCGTTGCAATTAATAAGAAGTAATAAAGAAAGAGAGGTTTTCACATATAAATATACTATCTTGGACATCTTTTATGATTGTGAGCACTCATTAAAATATGACATGCTAAAGAGTTAACGTTGGACAAGGAAGAAAACGTAATGGGTTATGTTTTCCTATATCTGAAATAAAGCCTATTGTCTTGGATCATCCAACATGTTGAGATTGCCTTTCCCTCTCATGCTAGCCAAATTCTTTGCACCAAGTAGAGATACTACTTGTGCTTCCAAATATCCTTAAAGCAGTTTTGCCATGAGAGTCCAGCATATCTACGTGTGGATTGAGTAAGATCCTTAAAGTAAGTTGTCATGTTGCATGCAATAAAAATTGCTCCCTAAATATGTAGGATTTATTACTGTGGAGAAAATAAACTTTATACGATCTTGTGATGTGGAAGCAATAAAAGCGACGGACTGCATAATAAAGGTCCTCATCACAAGTGGCAATACAAAAGTGACGTTCTTTTGCATTAAGACTTTGTGCATCCAACCATAAAAGCACATGACAACCTCTGCTTCCCTCTGCGAAGGGCCTATCTTTTATTCTTATCTTTTACCTTATATAAGAGTCATGGTGATCTTCACCTTTCCTTTTTACATTTTATCCTTTGGCAAGCACATTGTGTTGGAAAGATCCAGATATATATACCCAATTGGATGTAAGTTATCATGAACTATTATTGTTGACATTACCCTTGAGGTAAAAGGTTGGGAGGCCACACTATAAGCCCCTATCTTTCTTTGTGTCCGATAAAAACTCCATAACCATAAGTATTGCGTGAGTATTAGCAATTGTGAAAGACTAAATGATAGTTGAGTATGTGGACTTGCTGAAAAGCTCTTATGTTAACTCTTTACGATGTTATGATAAATTGCAATTGCTTCAATGACTGAGATTATAGTTTGTTGGTTCTCAATGAAGTTTCTGATACATACTTGAAATTGTGAATGAATTGTTACTTTAGCATAAGAAATCATATGGCGATATATATATATTGTTGTTATAAGAATAATCAGAATGCCCTCATGTCCGTATTTTATTTTATCGACACCTCTATCTCTAAACATGTGGACATATTTTTCGATATCAGCTTTCGCTTGAGGACAAGCGAGGTCTAAGCTTGGGGGAGTTGATATGTCCATTTTGCATCATACCTTTATGTCGATATTTATTGCATTGTGGGTTGTTATTACACATTATGTCACAATACTTATGCCTATTCTCTCTTATTTTACAAGGTTTACATGAAGAGGGAGAATGCCGGCAGCTGGAATTCTGGGCTGGAAGAGGAGAAAATGTTAGAGACCTATTCTGCACAACTCCAAAAGTCATGAAACTTCACGGGAGCACGTTACAGAATATATAAAAAATATTGGGCGAAAGAAGTACCAGAGGGGGTCCACCCACCGTCCACGAGGGTGGGGGCGCGCCCTACCCCCTGGGCGCGCCCCCTGCCTCGTGGGCCCCCTGCCAGCCCTCTGATGCCCATCTTTGGCTATATGAAGTCTTTCGTCGAGGAAAAAAATCATAAACAAGCTTTCGGGAAGAAACTCCGCCGCCACGAGGCGGAACCTTGGCGGTACCAATCTAGGGCTCCGGCAGAGCTGTTCTGCTGGGGAAACTTCCCTCCGGGAAGGGGAAATCATCACCATCGTCATCACCGTCGATCCTCTCATCGGGAGGGGGTCAATCTCCATCAACATCTTCACCAGCACCATCTCATCTCAAACCCTAGGTCATCTCTTGTATCCAATCTTTGTCCCAAAGCCTCAGATTGGTACCTATGGGTTGCTAGTAGTGTTGATTACTCCTTGTAGTTGATGCTAGTTGGTTTACTTGGTGGAAGATCATATGTACAGCTCCTTTATGCATATTAATACCCCTTTGATTATGAACATGAATATGGTTTATGAGTAGTTACGTTTGTTCCTGAGGACATGGGAGAAGTCTTGCTATAAGTATCATGTGAATTTGGTATTCGTTGAATATTTTGATGAGATGTATGTTGTCTTTCCTCTAGTGGTGTTATGTGAATGTCGACTACATGACAATTCACCATTGTTTGGGCCTAGGGGAAGGCATTGGGAAGTAATAAGTAGATGATGGGTTGCTAGAGTGATAGAAGATTAAACCCTAGTTTATGAGTTGCTTCGTAAGGGGCTGATTTGGATCCATATGTTTCATGCTATGGTTAGGTTTACCTTAATACTTCTTTTGTAGTTGCAGATGCTTGTAATATGGGTTAATCATAAGTGGGATGCTTGTCCAAGGAAGGGAAGTACCCAAGCACTGGTCCACCCACATATCAAATTATCAAAGTACCGGACGCGAATCATATGAATGTGATGAAAACTAGCTTGACGATAGTTCCCATGTGTCCTCGGGAGCGCTTCCCTCTATATAAGAGTTTGTCCAGGCTTGTCCTTTGCTACAAAAAGGATTGGGCCATCTTGCTGCAACTTATTTACTTTTATTACTTGTTACCCGTTACAAATTACCTTATCACAAAACTATCTGATACCGATAATTTCAGTGCTTGCAGAGAATACCTTACTGAAAACCGCTTGTCATTTCCTGCTGAACCTCGTTGGGTTCGACACTCTTACTTACCGAAAGGACTACGATAGATCCCCTATACTTGTGGGTCATCACGGACCCAGTCTGTGTAGTTTCTACCATCATCTTTCAACTTAGCTTTCTCTAGGAACGCATAATTCAACGGAACAACAGCATGGGCCATCTATCTACAACAATATAGGCATGCAAAATACTATCAGGTACTAAGTTCATGATAAATTAAAGTTCAATTACTCAAATTACTTAAGAACTCCCACTTAGATAGACATCTCTCTAATCATCTAAGTGATCATGTGATCCATATCAACTAAACCATGTCCGATCATCACGTGAGATGGAGTAGTTTTCAATGGTGAACATCACTATGTTGATCATATCTACTATATGATTCACGCTCGACCTTTCGGTCTAAGTGTTCCGAGGCCATATCTGCATATGCTAGGCTCGTCAAGTTTAACCCGGGTATTCTGCGTGTGCAAAACTGGATTGTACCCGTTGTATGTGAACGTAGAGCTTATCACACCCGATCATCACGTGGTGTCTCAGCACGACGAACTGTAGCAACGGTGCATACTCAAGGAGAACACTTATACCTTGAAATTTAGTGAGATATCATCTTATAATGCTACCTCCGAACTAAGCAAAATAAGATGCATAAAGGATAAACATCGCATGCAATCAATATAAGTGATATGATATGGCCATCATCATCTTGTGCTTTTGATCTCCATCTCCAAAGCACCGTCATGATCACCATTGTCACCGGCTTGACACCTTGATCTCCATCGGAGCATCATTGTCGTCTTGTCATATATTGCTACTACGACTATCGCTATCGCTTAGTGATAAAGTAAAGCAATTACATGGCGATTGCATTTCATACAATAAAGCGACAACCATATGGCTCCTGCCAGTTGCCGATAACTGTGTTACAAAACATGATCATCTCATACAATAAAATTTAGCATCATGTCTTGACCATATCACATCACAACATGCCCTGCAAAAACAAGTTAGACGTCCTCTACTTTGTTGTTGCAAGTTTTACGTGGCTACTATGGTCTGAGCAAGAACCGTTCTTACCTACGCATCAAAAACCACAACGTGGTATAGTGATTGCTTTTTGATCTTCAGAAAGAACCCTGTTCATTGAATCCTATTCAACTAAAGCTGGAGAAACAGACACCCACTAGCCACATGTGTGCGAAGCACGTCGGTAGAACCAGTCTCGCGTAAGCATACGTGTAATGTCGGTTTGGGCTGCTTCATCCAACAATGCCGCTGAATCAAGAATCAACTAGTGACGGCAAGCAATATGTATATACCCACGGCCACAACTCCTTTGTTTTCTACTCGTGCATATAACATCTACGCATAAACCTGGCTCGGATGCCACTGTTGGGGAATGTAGTAATTTCAAAAAAAATCCTACGCACACGCAAGATCATGGTGATGCATAGCAACGAGAGGGAAGAGTGTTGTCCACATACCCTCGTAGACCGTAAGCAGAAGCGTTATGACAACGCGGTTGATGTAGTCGTACGTCTTCACGATCGGCCGATCTAGCACCGAAGGTACGGCACCTCCGCGATCTGCACACGTTCAGCTCGGTGATGTCCCACGAACTCACGATCCAGTAGAGCTTCGAGGGAGAGTTTCGTCAGCACGACGGCGTGATGATGGTGATGATGAAGCTACCGGAACAGGGCTTCGCCTAAGCACCGCTACTATATGACCGAGGTAGATTATGGTGGAGGGGGCACCGCACACAGATAAAAGATCAATGATCAACTTGTGTGTCTATGGGGTGCCCCCCTCCCCCATATATAAAGGAGTGGAGGGGGCCGGCCTCCAAGGCGCGCCCCAAGGGGAGTAGGATTCCCCCCTTCCCTTGTTTGGATTTAGGAGAGAGGGAAGGAGGAAGAAGAAGGAAGGAAAGGGGGGGCCACCCCCCCTCCCAATTCTGATTGGGCTTGGGGGGCGTGCCCCCTCCTTTGCTTCTTTTCCCTCTCTTCCACTAAGGCCCAATAAGGCCCATATACCTCCTGGGGGGTTCCGGTAACCTCCCGGTGCTCCAGTATACTCCCGATTTCACCCGAAACCATTCTGATGTCCAAATATAGACTTCCAATATATCGATCTTTACGTATCAACCATTTAGAGACTCCTCGTCATGTCCGTGATGAAATCCGGGACTCCGAACTACCTTCGGTACATCAAAACACATAAACTCGTAATACCGATCGTCACCGAATGTTAAGCATGCGGACCCTATGGGTTCGAGAACTATGTAGACATGACCGAGACATGTCTCTCGTCAATAACCAATAGCGGAACCTGGATGCTCGTATTGGTTCATACATATTCTACGAAGATCTTTATCGGTCAAACTGCATAAAGATATACGTTATTCCCTTTGTCATCGGTATGTTACTTGCCCGAGATTCGATCATCGGTATCTGAATACCTAGTTCAATCTCGTTATCGGCAAGTCTCTTTACTCGTTCCGTAATGCTACATCATGTAACTAACTCATTAGCTACATTGCTCGCAAGGCTTATAGTGATGTATATTACCGAGAGGGCCTAGAAATACCTCTCCGACAATCGGAGTGACAAATCCTAATCTTGATCCATGCCAACTCAACAAACACCATCAGAGACACCTGTAGAGCAACTTTATATATAATCACCCAGTTACGTTGTGACGTTTGGTAGCACACAAAGTGTTCATCCGGTATTCGGGAGTTGCATGATCTCATAGTCATAGGAACATGTATAGTTATGGAGAAAGCAAATAGCAACAAACTAAATGATCATCGTGCTAAGCTAACGGATGGGACAAGTCAATCACATCATTCTCTAATGATGTGATCATGTTAATCAAATGACAACTCATGTCTATGGTTAGGAAACATAACCATCATTGATTCAACGAGCTAGTCAAGTAGAGGCAAACTAGTGACACTTTGTTTGTCTATGTATTCACACATGTACTAAGTTTCCGATTAATACAATTCTAGCATGAATAATAAACATTTATCATGATATAAGGAAATATAAATAACAACTTTGTTATTGCCTCTAGGCCATATTTCCTTCAGAAATAACCATTATTAGTGTTATGTTGCAACCTGTGTGCAACGATCGCTCCAAGATTATAACTTCTGTCACCGGTGAGAGATGTGCATATGAGGCTCAAGTCTGGAGCACAAAGTGTACTACAATCTTGTTTGCCTACTATACATTTTCCATTAAATAATGCAAAGTACTGAATTGCGGAAAATGAATGCTCTTTATTCTACGTTGCGTCACTCCCCTCGCCTCACCGTGGCAAAGGCTAGTCAAAAATGCTTGGAACTCAGACCTTGGTGGTTCGTCAAGTGAACCCCAGAATGGGATTTTGCAGTGGTGAGCAAAATTCTCTATTGATATGGTAAATGAATTTTCATATAGTTTAAATGACACCCTAGACTCATGGGGATGGAATTTAAATCCTTTGACAAAAGATTTAGTGAGGGTGTGGTCTTGATTGCACTTATTTGAAACGTAGGGACCGAGACCGGCATTGTGAACATATTGCTCAAATTCCTCCTTAATGCCCACACGCACCATATAATTGTCGCATGGCCATAGGCATGTTTTGGTGGCGGCATCTCGTATGGAACTTTCACTCGGTTCAACATAAGATCGACGAACGGAACTGTCACTGGAAGATGCCTCCTAGGATCTCCTCTTCGAAGACCTCCTTCCAAAGGGGTTCTTCATATCCGGGTATATTTTTCTGAAAATTTAAGGGTGACAAAAATTTGTCAACAAAACTTCACAAGATTGATAGCAACTACTCATAGGGATACATAGAGGCCATAGCAAGCATTCAAACTACTTAGAACTCTAAGAATTCAACATGCAAGCTTATCTACAGCAGCACCAAGAGTAGCTAATTATTCAAAATATAAACTACTAAAACAGAAACTAATTGGACAAATGGAGGAGTCACATACCAAGCAACAGTCACCCGAAACAGTTTCGGAAACGGAGCTTCGAGCAAAGAGAGCGTAATCCGCGGGTTTGAGAGCAAGAACACGAGAGAGAGAGAGAGAGAGAGAGAGAGAGAGAGAGAGAGAGAGAGAGCAATGGTGAATTTTTTTCTGGAGGTAGGTGGTGATGTGGGATGAAGAGATAAGTGGGGGGGCCCATGTGGGGACGACAACCCACCGGGGCGCGCCTGGGGGTCCTGGCGCGCCCAGGTGGGTTGTGCCCACCTAGTGCACCTCCCTCTCATATTGTTTGCACCAAAAATTCTTAAATATTCAGAAAAAAATTGTATTAAATTTTCAGAGCATTCTGAGAACTTTTATTTTTGGATCATTTTTTTATTGCACGGGAAATTTAGAAAACAGACAAAACATGGCATTTTATTTTATATAACTAATAAAAACAGAAAACAAAAGGTAGGGACAAAAGGTAGTGCTTACTAAATTCATCAACTTCATACCTCTCAAAAATGATCCATTAATAAGGTTGATCAAGTCTTATTAACAACCACTTCCGATTAGCATGAAACCTAAGAACTTTTGTAAATCACTAGGTTACCTCAATGGGGATATGAATGTCCCCAACAATAAGCATTTCATATTTCTTTTTAAGAGTAGGTAGAGGTAGTTGAAAACTTCCAATAGTGATTGTCGGAGATTTTTCAATAACATTAATACCATTCACTTGGAATTGTTTATTTGGAAAGTACACCGTATGCTCATTACCATTGATATGAAAAGTGACCTTGCTTTTATTCCAATCAATAACAGCCCCTACAGTGCAAGAAGGGTCTACCAAGGATAATCGACATGTTGTCATCCTCGGGCATCTCAAGTATAACAAAGTCAGTCAAAATAGTAACATTAGCAACAACAAACGGACACATCCTCACAAATACCGATAGGTATGGCAGTTGATTTGTCAGCCATTTCCAAAGATATTTCAGTAGGTGTGAGTTTGTTCAAATCAAGTCTTTTACATAAAGAGAAAGGCATAACACTAACACCAGTTCCCAAATCACATAAAGCAATTTTCACATAATTTCCTTTGATGGAGCAAGGTATAATTGGTATTCCCGGATCTCCAAGTTTTCTATGTACTCCATCTTTAAAAGTATAATTAGCAAGCATGGTGGAGATTTCAGCTTCCGGTATTTTTCTCTTATTGGTGATTATGTCTTTCATGTAGTTTGCATAAGGAGGCATTTTCAAGATATCAGTCAAGCGAGTACACAAAAAGACTGGCCTCGACATTTTAGCAAAGCATTCAAAGTCTTCATCATCTTTCTTTTTAGTTGACTTAGGTGGAAAGGACATAGGTTTTGAACCCACGGTTCTCTTTCTTTACTGTGTTTTCTAGCAATAAAATATCTTTCACCATATCATGTATTCTTGGGTTTTGGGTTATCAATATCAACTACAGGTTCTATCTCAACATCATTGTCTGGTTCTTTACTATTTGTTTGAGTATTTTCATGAACCTCATAATTATATTTTTCATTGTCAGAAGGTGAGTGTTCATTACCAGACTGATTTTGAGCATCAGAGATAGAAAATTCATTATCATTATCAGGAGGTTTTTCTACTTCAGGCTCACTAGAGGCATGCAAAGTCCTATCATTTTTCTTCTTCTTTTTCTTTTTAGAAGGACTACGTGCATCAGTGTTAACTCTTTGAGAGTCTTGTTCAATCCTTTTTGGATGTCCCTCAGGATAAAGTGGTTCCTGAGTCATTTTACCTCCTCTAGTTGCTACTCTAACAGCAAAGTCACTTATGTTATTATTCATTTCATCAAGAAACTCTCTTTGAGATTTAGCAACTTGTTCTAACTGAGTTTGAACCATAGAAGCATGCTTCCCCACACCTCTAACATCATTTGAAATTCTAAATAACAAGTCACTCAAGCGAGCAATCATATCAGAATTGTATTTCAATTGTTTCATAACATTTGCATTGAAGTGATCTTGTTTTATAATGTAGTTTTCAAACTCATAAAGGCATTGGCTAGCGTGCATATTGTGAGGATTGTCATTATCATTGAACTTCATTAGAGAATTTACCTCTACCACCTTAGGTGGTGGTGGTGTATCAAGCCCATGTATTTCTGCAATAGGACGTAAATTTTTGACATCCTCAGCTTTAATACCTTTTTCCTTCATAGATTTCTTTGCCTCTTGCATGTCTTCAGGACTGAGATATAATATACTCCTCTTCTTCGGAGTGGGCTTGGGCGGTGGTTCAGGAAGAGTCCAATCATCATAATTTTTCAATATGTTATTCAATAATTCTTTAGCTTGCCCAATAGTTCGTTCCCTGAAAACACAACCAGCACAACTATCTAGGAAATCCCTAGAAGCATCGGTTAGTCCATTATAGAACATATCAAGTATTCCATCTTTCTTAAGAGGATGATCAGGCAAAGCATTAAGTAATTGGCCAAGCCTCCCCCAAGCTTGTGTGAGACTCTCTTCTTTAATTTGCACAAAGTTAAATAATTCCTGTAAGGCAGCTTGTTTCTTATGAGCAGGGAAATATTTTTCAGAGAAGTAATAAATCATATCCTGGGGACTACGCACACAACCAGGAGCAAGAGTATTGTACCAAGATTTAGCATCACCCTTTAATGAGAATGGAAATAAATTGAGAATATAGTAATAGCGAGTTTTCTCATCATGAGTAAAAATGGTGGCTATGTCATTCAACTTAGTAAGATGTGCCACAACAGTTTCAGTTTCATAACCAAGGAAAGGATAAGATTCAACCAAAGTAATTAACTCTGTGTTGATAGAGAATTCATAATCCTTATCATCAATAAAGATAGGTGAAGTAGCAAATTTAGGATCATATTGCATTCTAGCATTCAAGGATTTTTCTTTATACTTGCATAATAATTTCTCTAGATCATCTCTATCCTTACAAGCAAGAATATCTCTAGTTGTCTCCTCATTCATAATATAACCTTCCGGTACCTTAGGCAATTCATTCTAGGAGGGCTAGTCTAGTAGGTGTGTTTCCAGATTTTCAGTTTCAACAACATTCAGTTGTCTTACTCTAGCAATTTGTTCATCAAGAAAGTCACCTAGTGGCACATCATCATCATCATCAAGCAAAGTACTAGCATCATCATAAGTATCATTCATAGCAGAAGTAGCATCATTAATAACTTGCGACATATCAGGATTAATAGCATGTGGTGGTGTTGCAAGTTTACTTATAACAGAAGGTGAATCTAAAGCAGAGCTAGACGGCAGTTCCTTACCTCCCCTCGTCTTAGAGGGATAAATCTTAGTCTTAGCATCCTTCAGATTCTTCATAGTGATAAATTGATAATAATCCCAAGTGACTCAACAAATATAGCTATGCTCCCCGGCAACGGCGCCAGAAAAAGGTCTTGATAACCCACAAGTATATGGGATCGCAACAGTTTTCGAGGGTAGAGTATTCAACGCAAATTTATAGATTCGACACAAGGGGAGCCAAAGAATACTTGCAAGTATTAGCAGCTGATTTGTCAATTCAACCACACCTGGAGATTAATTATCTGCAGCAACGTGATTAGTAGCAAAGTAATATGATAGTTTTGATAATAGTGACAACATCAATGGTAACGGTAACAGCGATAGCAGTAGTTTTGTAGCAAGTGCAACAATAACGATAGCAGTAGTAACTTAGCAGAAACAATATAAGATAAATTTGTAGGTATTGGATTAGTAATTTGTTGGATGATATTCATCATGAGACAGTTATAACCTAGGGCGATACGGCACTAGCTCCAGTTCATAAATATAATGTAGGCATGTATTCCGTAAATAGTCATACGTGCTTATGGAAAGAACTTGCATGTCATCTTTTGTCCTACCCTCCCGTGGCAGCGGGGTCCAATTGGAAACTGAGGTATATTAATACCTCCTTTTAATAGAGAACCAGAACAAAGCATTAACACATGGTGAATACATGAACTCCACAAACTACGGTCATCACCGGGAGTGGTCCCGACTATTGTCACTCTAAGGTTGCCGGATCATAACACGTAGTAGGTGACTATAACTTGCAAGATCGGATCTAGAACATGGATATAATTGTGATAACATAAACGGTTCAGATCTAAAATCATGGCACCCGGGCCCAAAGTGACAAGCATTAAGCACGACAAAGTCAAAGCAACATAATCTTAGAACATAGTGGATACTAGGGATCAGGCCCTAACAAAACTAACTATATTACATGATGAATCTCATCCAACTCCTCACCGACCAGTGAGCCTATGAAGGAATTACTCACTCCCGGTGGGGAGCATCATGGAATTGGCGATGGAGAAGGGTTGGTGATGACGAAGATCAAAGACCCCCCTCTCCGGAGCCCCAAATGGACTCCAGATCTAGCCTCCCAATGAAGAACAGGAGGTGACGGTGGCTGCTTCTTGTGGAACACAATAATTCTTTCTCCCTCATTTTTTCTGGAAAAATAGGATTCTATACGTCGGTTTCAGGGTCTGCGGCCACCACGTGGGGACAACCCACCTGGGCGCGCTTGGGGCGGGGCAGGCGCGCCCTGGTGGGTTGTGCCCACCCAGGTGCCCCCCTTAGGTGGTACTCAACTCCAGAAATTCTCTTCTATTGTATAAAAAATCCTCCCAAAGTTTTGTTCCATTCCGTGAACTTTTATTTTTGCACAAAACAACACCACGGTAGTTCTGCTGAAAACAGCGTCAGTTCGGGGTTAGCTTCATTCAAATCATGCAAATTAGAGTCCAAAACAAAAGGAAACACATTAGAAAAAGTAGATACGTTCGAGACGTATCAATGCAGCACCCTCAAGCCATCGAGATGCGTGAGGGGGTGCTCCACATCCGTGATGTCTAGGGCCCCAAAGGACAGGGACGGTGGATGCCATGCTCGTGGCTATGGAGCAGGAGGTCTTCAAGAGCAAGGGAATGGTGGAACATGGATCAACGCCAAACACATCATGATCGCGGACTATACCCGTGATCTCAACGTGGATGGAAAATCCATGAAGGACATCGTATTCACCTTCAACGAGCAAATCAACTTTCTACAAAGCCAAATCTATGATTTCCAAAACCAAGTCTTTGAATATGAGGCAAGGTTCAAAGGTATGAGTTTGGCTGCTAGTTGCAGGACCCGTGAGACTCACTCCTCCTCCTATGATGGTGAGGCTCTGCCATGGAAACATGAAGATAAGATCGCTACTACTTCATCACCATCACCTCCTCCTTCATCACCAAAGGAGACTTGAGTATCGGGTATGGGCACTCCCCTTGGCTTGTTCCAAGCTTGGGGGAGGTGCCCCGGTATTGTATCACCTTCACTATCTTTTGCCTTTACTTATCTTAGTTTGATCCTTAGTTATCTTTTGCTTTAGTTGAATAAAAGTTTAGTTCGGTCCTTTCTTTTTGAGTGCTTGCTTAGTGATCTATCCTTGTAATCGTGTGCGAGATATAACAAAGTTTAGTTTGAGTTTTGCTTTCTTTACTTTCTTACTCAATAAAAATAAAGGAAATAAATGAAAAAGATCATAAGCTAATTAATCTTATAGTAAGTAATGACATCACATAAAGAAGAGTATAAGTAGGAAATTTTATTGGAGATTTACAAACATAGCATTGGTCAATGATGCAATTCATGAAAGAATTAATAAGGGAAGAGAAGATTCACATGCAAATACACTGTCTTGGACATCTTTTATGATTGTGAGCCCCCATCAGAATATTATATGCCAAAATTGTTGACGTTGGACGAGGAAGACAACGTAATGATTTATGTTTGTTCATATTCACATAGAAGTTATATTGTCATAGATCCTTTAACATGTGATGCTTGCCCCGTATCTTTGCTAGCCAAAAATTCCAAACTAAGTAGAGATACTACTTGTGCATCCAAAAATCCTTAAACCCAAATCTTGTTTTGAGAGTCCACCATACCTACGTATGGATTGAGTAAGATCCTTCAAGTAAGTTGTCATCAATGCAATAAGGAAATAAAAATTGCTTCTAACTGTGTTAGATCATTTAGTGTAAGAGAAAATTGAGCGTAGTAGGAACTTGTGATGGAAAAATAATAAAGGCGATAGAATGTATAATAAAGGTTGCTATCATAAGGGGCAATATAATGTGACGTTCTTTTGCACTAAGAGATTGAGCATACAAGCAAAAAGCGCATGGAAGCCTCTGCTTCCCTCTGCGAAGGGCTTATCTTTTACTTTTATGCAAGAGTCAAAGTATTTCTCTCTATTATTTTTTATTTTCTCTTTTGGCAAACACCATGTGGTGAGGAAAGATCTAGGCACATATATCCAGTTGGATATGGGTGGGCATGAGTTATTATTGTTGACATCACCCTTGAGGTGAATATGTCGGGAGGCGAAACTATAAGCCCCTATCTTTCTATATGTCTGGTTGAAACTTTTTGCTCATGTGTATGCGGTGAGTGTTAGAAATCATACAAGACTATATGATGGTTGAGTATGTGGACTTGCCAAAAGGCTCTGATACGTGACCCTTCCTGAAAAGATGATGAATTGTAGTTGCAAAGTTGACTGAGAACATATTTTGTTGATTTTCAATAGAGTTTATGCTTTATACTTCGATGTTGTGATGAATTGTTACTTGTTCATGAGAAGTCTATGATAAAAGTATTACAATAAAGTTTGTTGTTGTTATAATAATATACATGATGCTTCTATGTCCGTATTTTGTTTTTATTGACACCTCTCGCGCTAAGCATGTGGACATATTTTTCGATTTTGTTTTTTCGCTTGAGGACAAGCGAGGTCTAAGCTCGGGGGAGTTGATACGCCCATTTTGCAACATGTTTTCCTACTGTTATTTATGATGTTTTCATACATAATAATACTTTTTGGAGTAATTCTAATGTTTTTTCTCTCATAATATGCAAGGTTCACAAAGAGGGAGAATACCGGCAGCTGGAATTTTGGACCTAAAAAAGCGAAGTCAGGCTACCTATTCTACACATCTCCAAATGAGCTGAAACTTCACAGGGATTTTTTTATGAAATATATAGGAATTATTGGAGCAAATAACTACTAGAGGGGGCCCACCAGGTGGGCACAATCCCACTTGGGCGCCCCAGGGAGCCCAGGCGCGCCCTGGTGGGTTGTGCCCTCCTCGGCCCACCTCTGGTGCTCCTCTTCTGGTATATAAATCATTTTGACCTAGAAAAATAAGGAGAAGACTTTCGGGACGATGCGCCGCCGTCTCGAGGCGGAACTTGGGCAAGAGCACTTTTGCCCTCCAGTGGAGCAATTCCGCCGGGGCAACTTCCCTCCCTGAGGGGCGAATCATCGTCATCATCATCACCAACAACTCTCCCATCTTGGGGAGAGCAATCTCCATCAACATCTTCAACAACACCATCTCCTCTCAAATCCTAGTTCATCTCTTGTGTTTAATCTTTCTACCGGAACTTTAGATTGGTGCTTGTGGGTGACCAGTTGTGTTGATTACATCTTGTAGTTGATTACTATATGGGTTGTTTGGTGGAAGATTATATGTTCAGATCCATTATGCCATTTAATATCCCTCTGATCTTGAGCATGATTATCATTTGTGAGTAGTTAATTTTTTTTTCTTGAGGTCACGGGAGAAATCGTGTTGCAAATAATCATGTGAACTTGGTATGTGTTCGATATTGTGATGGTATGTATGTTGTGATTCCCTTAGTGGTGTCATGTGAACGTCAACTAAATGACACTTCACCATATTTGGGCCTAAGGGAATGCATTGTGGAGTAGTTATTAGATGATGGGTTGCGAGAGTGACAGAAGCTTAAACCCTAGTTTATGCACTACTTTGTAAGGGACTGATTTGGATCCAAAAGTTTAATGCTATGGTTAGATTTTATCTTAATACGTTTCTCGTAGTTGCGGATGTTTGCGAGAGGGTTAATCATAAGTAGAAGGTTTGTTCAAGTAAGAACATCACCGAAGCACTGGTCCACCCACATATCAAATTATCAAAGTAGCGAACATGAATCAAACCAACATGACGAAAGTGACTAGATGAAATTCCCGTGTACTCTCAAGAACGCTTTGATTATCATAAGAAACCGTTTTGGCCTGTCCTTTGCCACAAAAGGATTGGGCTACCTTGCTGCATACTATTTGCCGTTACGGTTACTTGCTCATTACAAATTAACTTGCTATCAAACTACTTCCTACTTACAATTTCAGTGCTTACAGAGAATACCTTGCTGAAGACCGCTTGTCATTTCCTTCTGCTCCACGTTGGGTTCGACACTCTTACTTATCGAAAGGACTACGATTGATCCCCTATTCTTGTGGGTCATCAATCGTTAAGCACTTAAGTTGCACCGACTCGTCACTGCTTCCGCTACTCTGCACCAGCGGTGATTTTGATCGTTACCGACATCTTCATAGTATTTCTGTGTGTGATTGTGTAGCATAAATTTTTGTTGCATAGCACGTTCCCTACATGGCATGCTTAGCACATGTACACTATGGAGCACTGGAAAGGGCCTAAGACAGCTTCCTTTGAAGTGGGATGCTTTTTGTGATTTTTGGTTTGACAGTCTCCTGATATCGCATGTATACCTTTGAAATTGAATGAGCAAAATCCCCTTCTCTTGTAAAAAAAACTTGTGATGGTTGTTCATGTATATTTAATAAGATGTTCATGGTAGAAGTTTTGTAAAATAATGGAAAAGCCATGTTGTACATGAAATATTCATGTAAATAAAAACAATGTTCGTAAAAAAATGTTAATGTTATATATTAATCTTTTCATGTTTTATAGACATATGCATGTTTCTTAGAGAAAAGCATAGACTTTCCAACACACACACACGCGCGCGCGCGCACAAAGGAAAGATAGGACTAAAAAACTTAAATAAAGTAAAGAAATCAAAAAACATAAATTAGTAATAATAAAAATAATAATAGTGAAGACGATCAAGCAGTTAAACAAAGAAACTCTTCATTTGCTGCCATGGATTGCTCCCCTTCCGTTCTCTGCCATGGCCATCGGTTAACCCTCCTTCTCCATCTGCTCCTCCTATGAGCTCGGCTACGAAGAGCTCGGAGGTTGGACGCCATGTGGGTCTAACGTCGGGCGTCCGCAGGCACGGTCCTCCGCCATGATTCAGCGAGGCGCCCCCGATAGTTGCTTTAACCACAAAGTCATGGATCCAAGTGTTTCAAATGTGAAAACAGACATAGATGTGAACTAGGGTTACAGCCGGCGTGAATGCAGATAGGCGAATGTCGGTCACATCTACATCAATGATGCGGAGACAACATAGATGCGACTAGAGTTGGTCGCAGTCAAGGTAAATGCGGGTAGGCAAATGTCGGTCGTATCTACGTCAATGATGCGGAGACAAGACACAAATGCGAACTAGGGTTGGTTACAATCAAGGTAAATGCGGGTATGCGAATGTTGGTCGGATCTACGTCAATGATGCGGAGTAAGACATAGATGTGAACTAGGGTTGTTCACAGTCAACGTAAATGCGGGTAGGCGAATGTCGGTCGCATCTACGTCCTCGAAGGAGGTTTTTTGGTTTGGTCCACGGGGTGTATGCGTTAGACGTGGCGAAGCGTACGAGCTCCCTCGCTTTGGGGCTGGTATTCAGAGGGCCTAATTTGGTCATTTAGATTTGAGTTAGAGGTGGCCAAAGCGTACAGAAACCAACTGAAAAAAGTGAAGTGGAATGGCCTACCTACGTATGCCAACACACTACCTCACCGGCGGCACAGGTGGAGCAAAAAGGACCAGGCCGGTGCAGAAAAGAAGCACGGGAAAGAAGGTACAGTAGGCGGCACCGGCCGTCGCGATGCACGATCGACCGGCCGGGTCCGACCTCGAACTGGAGCTTGCTTCCGTATGTGCTTATGTACGGGGCTAGCCAAATTAAGCAACGATACTACTAGTAGTATGTGGACGTCGACAAGTAATTAGCCGCGTAGTAACTCGGAAGCTTAGTATCTTAATGCATAGTAACAAAGCACATACCCAGGAGGGGTGGCATTTCTTCGCAAAAAAAAAAAGGAGGGATGGCATTTAATGCCAGATGAGAAACACTAGAATCCCATGCTCAGCGCCTACTCCATCCAAAGAACCTACGGCCGGGGATGGATCCCATCGAGAACCCACGGCCCGGATGTTCTCGCGGCCGGCGCACGGACGTTTCTTTGCCCCCAAGCAAAACGGGAGCCAAAGCCTGCCACCGTACAGACGGACTGAACTGAACAGACTGGCCCCTCCCTCCTCCCCCCCCTCTCTCTCTCTCTCTCTCTCTCTTCTCCACAGCGGAGCAAAACGGATCAGCCGACCGTCTCTGGAAGCATCCAGACCCCCACCCCGCCCACGCCCCCGCCTCTATATAATAGCGCCGCCGGCCGCCCGGCGTCCAGTCACGCGAAGCAGCAGCAACCCACCGCCTCCTCCTCCCTCCCTCCGGCCTCCACCACTACGCCTCAGAGAGATCGAAGGAGCGAGAGAGACCCCATGGCCCCAGCCACCAAGCCCGCCGGCAGCGTCCCCCGCCCAGCCTCCCCTCCTCCACCCCGCGCGCACCGCCCCGACGGCCCCGCGAAGCGCGGGACTGGCCAGTTCGCCTTCTCCAACGCCGCGTCGAGGATGGCGCCAGGTCCCCGCGTCAAGCTCGAGATGAAGAAGGACGGCCCCCCTGCGGAGCGCCCGGTCGACAACACCACCACGGGCGTTTCGGCCACGCCGAACCCCTTCGACGCCCTCGACTCCGACGTCACGGGCGACGACGACCCCAAGTGAGCGGGAGGGAGGCGCTCCGGTGACGGCGAGCTCGGTCTACTTCAACATTTACCACTATCTGCATATGAATCGCTTAGTTTCTGATTAGTAATCATCGGTTTCCAATTTCGAGATCAAAGCCCAAACGTGGCATGTATCCAGAATTCCAGATCTAGAAATTCAGGCTATCAATGGGAATCCCACAAATTCTGCCATGTCTCTCTTATGTGGTTCGTCTGCTTTTTTCGCTCGATCCCTGCGCCGTGCGTGTTGGTGTGCTTTCGTTTTTTGCTGTCCGTCGCCATGGATGGGGCGGTTCGTTGCGACCTTGTGCTCGTTGCTCTCGATTGATGCTCTGGATGAACTTTTCATCTCCGTTTTGCTTCTGGTGCGTGCGTGCCTGCGTGCAGGTGCAGGCGTGATTTCCCTCTGCCTCTGCGAGGTGTGATCCATCGCCGCCAGAACCTCCCCTCCATCCGGCCCGCCCCGTGCCCTTCGGGTTCTGGCCCAGACCGCAGCCTCTGCTCCCCCACCGGCCAAGGACTCTGCTTCTACGGCGGCCTTCATCCCCCGCCCAGCAGCTCGTCGCGCGGCCACGCCCTGGTCGTCCTCGTCCTCCGACGGCGACGGAGCACCGCCACCGCCTGCGCCTGGCCCGCATCGCGCTCCGAGGACCTCGCCAACGGCTGCCATCTCGCCGAGGCCGCCGCGCTCCGCCACGACAACTCCCGGCTCGGGCTACGCGTCACCGACAACGGCCTCTTCGGCCGGTTCGCCATGCACGGCGGCAACTAGGCCTCCGCCGTCGCGCATGCCGACCAGCTCCGCCGCCTCCACCTCGGCACGTGCTGCCCATGGCGCGCCTCGCCTGCTCTCCGGCCTCTCCACCTCGCCCAGGTGCAGCCCCATGTCGCGCACGTCTCCCGGCAGAGAAGCACGCGGCCACGGGTGATGCCCAAGAGCATCTCCATCCATCCACCTGCTACCTGAAGATGGGGCGGCAACGGCAAGCCCATCGCGTGACAGCCGGTGAACGTCTGCTCGGTTTGATCCTCCAATCCCGCGGTTGTCTTCCATTACTAAGAATGACGCTCACATGTTCGATAAAATGCTCGTATGGTTGCCAGGAACGGCATGACTTCGTGAGCCACGAAGTGGAGGGCGCGAAGGCGGCGGAGTGCTAGGGCGGCGGGGAGAAGAAGGCTAGCTGGTAACTCCGCCGGCGGGCTGGTGTTCGAGGAGACCCGGGGCCTGCCCGTACGGCGATCAGCGGCAATTCGCACACGGCATTGCCGAGCTCCGCCACCCGCACTACAACATCCAGGCCTGCCGCAATGTCATCGGGGCACCCTTTGCACCTATGGCCATGCACCACGTGGTGATGCCCAAGAGCATCTCCATCCAAGCCCTCCAGGTCGATGGCGGCGGCGAGAAGAGCGGCCAGTTCACGAGGGCCATCGGCGGGCTGGAGTTAGTACTTAATCAGTGATGCAGTTGATAAACATTTCAAATAACACTAGCATTTATTTAATCAGGAACTTAAAAAAGACCACAAATGATTGTTTTGGTTAGAGAAACTCCAACGGAGCGACCCATTTTGTCTCCTGCCGTCCGTTTGATCGGCGCAGACAAAAAAGACGGTCCAACGCGCCGACCCAAATGGACGCGCGCCCGCTTGTCCGCCTGCCGATCCATTCCCGACCTATTTTTGAGCCGGATTTGCGTCGGTGCGGACACAAGACGGACGCGCGCTCTCCAGGCCCGCTAGTCGGTGGCACATTGGCCTCTTCACATCAAACAGCACACCCTCGCCCGCCTGCTTCGTCGCCGACGCCGTTGGCCATTTTTTCGATAAAAAAGGATACATAGATAGTTCTAGCGTACACAGATAAAAGAAAAGACCAACTACTCGTTGCTTTCCGACTCCGACTCGGTAATGTCCTCCTCCGACGTATGAATGTAGGCGTCAGCATGCTGCTCGTCTTCGAAGTCCCAACCTGACGTTTCTCGTAGCTTCAATTTCAATTGAGCGGCCTCCTTCCGCGCACGCTTGCCCTCCCGATAAGTGGCTCGCTCCGTCCTCCTCGCGTCCCTCTCCGTCCTCCTTTGCTTGTAGAACTGGCGCTCGTCGACGATGTCCCGCGGGGAGCGTTCGCGCCACACCGCCATGGCTTCCACGTCCATCTCGGCGATGGCGAGGCGACGCTGCCGCCTCTGGTGGACACGACGATCCTCGTCAGTGAAAAGCCGCAGGAGAGGCGCGAGATCCTGCGCCCGCTGGCTCGACACTTCGGGAAAATTCATATCCCGACGAGGCCTCAGGAGGCGCCACGCCGCCGCGTCGTGCACGCGGGCCGCCTCCTCTGCGGTGTCGAAGGTGCCGAGGATGAGGAGCACGACAAAGCAGTTGGTACTTCCATTTGTCCGCTTGGAGGGACGAGGGAGCACAGGACCGCCGGTCAGCAACCGAACTCAGGTGTGCGGTGGGGTCCACCACCTTGACTACATTTTGGCTGATTGTTTACCTCTGCCCCAAGGTGCAGCTAGTACTAGTTGTAGATGTTGCAAACCTGTCTAATTTAAATCTAAAAAACATGCCTAATTTATGCTAAAATTCTACACCCTCCTACGTAAACTAATATAAAAGCGTTTACATCATTACTTAAGTGATCTAAACACTTTTATATTTCTTTACAAGGGAGTACAATCTAAACGAGGAACAAATTTTGTCTAGTGCAAATGATCTGCAGCGCAAAACATTTGCATTGGATGCACAAAAAATCTACTAGAAAGAATGCTAGAAAATCCAAATTTTGAGTGCAACACTAAAGAAATCATGAGCTTGTAATTTCTCAACGAGATCTTTTTTTTCTTCAAATCCAAATTTTTTCTCTTTTTTACACATAGGTTGTCGATTCGGCATTGGTTAAAAAAGGGCAGGGTGCCCCCTTTTTTTCTAGTAAATAGTTCAAACCATTTTATCGATATGAGTGTTCTATATAGATAAATTTTACATTAGTTATTTCCCGTTTAAATTCGGTACTAATACTAATATACTTGTAGAAAGAGTACCTCTTTTTGCCTGGACTTCAAGCAGTTTAGCTTTAACCGTGTTAATGGTCTCACATTCTTGGTTTATAGAGAATCAAAAAGTTGATTTTACCAATGAGTCACGGAATGCTATGGTTCTTTCATATGATTTCTAAATTTATTCAGAAGTAATTCGTTGAGATCGTGCACCATTTTCTTACTTATCCAAAAAATACTAAAAAATATTATAAAGTGCAACCGGATAGATCCAATCTATTCTTGAAATAGACAACTCACACACACTTCCTTTCCAAAGAAAATCAAAACACCTACCACTACAGTTAGATTTATCAGATTTGTTGCTTACATTTTTTTAAAGGAAAAAACTATGGACCTAGACATGCTTGGTGGTGCAGCGAGAGGGCCTCCTTGCTCCCAGCTGGGGCGTTGATGATGAACCTCATATGGAGGCTTACGTCGCTCGCACTTGGGGCCGGGGTTGGGAAGAGGGAGGCTGTGTGGCGGCTGCATTATGGTGACTCCGTGTTTGCACACATCTCTCAGTCCCAATATAAATATAAAGTGTGCATATTGCTCTAGGCCACGATCTACATTGATCTGGGAAACACTCTCCTCAGATAGGATCCACCTAGCACACTTGTTATGGAAAAAAGCTTTTCATAACCTTGAGGTCGTGTTTTCAGGTTTGTTGACAAAACATGTGACATGATCCACAGGGAGGCTTAGTCAGGGATATTTTAACCTAACAAAGATATTAACGAGTTCAACAACTCAACTAGTCAACCAGCACAAGTTTTCATGTATGTAAGGTCATATCAACGCAGATCACCTAAACGCCTGCAAATATCTAAACTGGCGAATGCAGGTCACCAAATTGTCCAAACGCGCGAAAGGCCACAAACTACCCCAAATAAGTGGGAGGTCTGAGGGAGTCGGGAGATTCGCCACATGAGACTCTTAACACCCCGGCCCACCCCAAAACCCCACCCGGAGCTCTTGTTTTTCTCACAATCAGTCCCTCCTCCTTTCCTCTATATCCACACGTCTTGAGACTGACACCACCGTCGTACCACCCCGGACGTCGCTCAGGCCTCACTGGACCTCCATCGTTCCACCCAAGCGTCTGCCCCGCCTTGGCGTACGCTGAGAACTCCCTAGTCTGGCCACCAGCCACGTACATTCTGCCCCTCCCAGCACCGCCCATGGCGGACACCAAGTCCTAGAGGTGTTCTGCCAAATGCCATGGCATTTTTTTTACGTTTTCGTTGTTTACTCTGAAGGAAACATGATGATTTCGGACGAGAAGTGCTTCTACACTGGGTTCAAGAATTCTTCTTCGCCCGTTGGTGAAAAAGATGAGGAGGACATGGTGATGATGAGGGCGATTCTTGAAGAAAATAGAATGTGCATGTTTTCAAATTCAACGGGTTCAACAATGGAACATTGAGTGTTGAATCAGTAGAGCCAATTTGTGCACATGTATCTGTATGATGACTAATTTGCCCCAATGCGCTATTGAAACCTTATTTCCGATGTCATTTTTGGACACGACGACATTTGTTTGAAAAATCTACCAAGGTGTCGGGTCCTATGATGATTACTTGAAGATGAATAAGGATGTCATTGACCGCATTGGGTTCTCTGGTTACTATAAGTGCACGACTGCGGTGAGGATTCTTGCCTATGGCACTATTGTAGATTGGATGGACGAGAACCTCTGGATGTCGTGAAGCACATGCCACGCCATAGTCAGATTTGTTACTGCAATGGTCAAGCTGTTTGAACCAAAGTAATTAAGAGAACCAAATATCGAAGACATAACAAAGCTCATGACACTTGGATAATCAATATGGATTCCAGGTGTGCTCGGAACCCCGCATTGCATGCACTAAAAAATGTAAGAACTGCCCATACGCTTAACAAGGACAATACCAGAGCCATCATAAAGCTCATCATCATTCTTGAAGCAGTTACATGACAAGACCTCTCGATTTAAGACTCTTTCTTTGGCATGTCTAACTCTAATAATAACATAAACGTGTTGTAGCAGTCTCCATTGTTTGCAAGGTTGTGTGCTGGCGAACCTCACATGTGCAACTATACCATCAAATTGGCATGTATATATACAACAAGGGATACTATCTCTCTGACGATATCTATTCTCTGTTGGCGACCTTCATCAAGACCATATCTTTGAGACATGGGGTAACAGAAGATATCACTTTACTCAAAAGAGTGCGAGAAACGATGTGGCAAGGGCATTTGGAGTGCTCCAAGTCCATTTTGTAGTTGTTCACAGAGCTAGTAAACAATGGTAGCCATAGATATTTTCATAGGTAATGACAACTTGCTTGATCATGCACGCCATGATTGTGGAGGATGAGGATGATTGAGTTTCGCATGGTCTACAATTTCAAGAGATGGGTGATCCTATCCATCTTCCACAGTAGAATACGATAGGGTCTCAACAATTTCTCCAAATGCATCATCAGATCCGCAATCGAAGAACTCATACAGATGTTCATAATTGACTGGTTGAGCATTCGTGGGAGTTCTATACAGATAATTTGAACATGTGCCCGGATAATTTGAATTCAAATTTTAACTATTTTATTTCATAACTTTATATTTGGATTGTAGTACTTATATTTGAATTATTATTGCGCTAGAATATTTATCTTTTTATTATGGATGAATTGTGCTATTTATCTTTGATTATTTTTAGTACTCCAAGTATAATAACAAAACTTAGAACAATCCCAACGCAAATCACCAAACACATCCGGACGTGTCCACGGACATTGATAGGAGCAGAGGCCATCCAACCGCAAAGACCAAATGTTCAACCCATTTCAAACCGATCTTTAGAAAAGGACAAAATTCATGCTAACATGACGGTATTTGTTAAATTTCAATACAACCAAAGATGGATGAAATTTAACTAAGTTTCAGCTAAATCGAATGAATTTTTAACTATGTAAACTAAAGTAAGCGAGGCACCAGACAGCGGCCTCATAAGCACGACCTCCAAAGCCGTCTTCCTTGCAATGGCATATTCTTATACGTTTACTCTCACAACAACATGGCAGCAGAGAATTTTAGTCGGACATGCTAAAATCGAGAGGATTTGTTTTCCATGCCTTTATTTCTGGGTTAACTATGTACATTCCAATTAAGTACCTCCTCCATTGGGCTGGTTTTCGCCGTTTCGATGGAACCATTTCTATTGCATTCTACTCCCTCCGTTCCTAAATATTTGTCTTTTTAGGGATTTTAAATGGTTACCACATACGGATGTATATAGACATATTTTAGAGTGTAGATTCACTCATTTTGCTTCGTATGTAGTCATTTATTGAAATCTCTAGAAAGACAAATATTTAGAAACGGAGGGAGTACAAATCAAACAACACCCATAGGAAAGTCCTTAGGAGTAGTATGAGATAAAAAAACGGCATAAAAAAGGGAAGCACAGCCCCCTAAAAAAAGGAAGCACCACACGAGACTACTCTTTGGAAGGATGAGAAAAGTAAAAAGTAATGGGAAAAGCAAAGGAACTGGACTGCCATCTGTGCTCACCTCGAACAGATGCTTTCCTGCAGGTACGTGCCCGGGATCGGAAAGGTTTCCTGTCAGTCAAAGACAAAACGAAAAGCTGCAGCGTAGCCTCACCCCTCTCCTTGGGTTACGCCGTCTGCTTCCTCCGTTACAGCCTACCCTACCCAAGTCTGTGGGCGGGCCGTGGATAGTCATTAATAAACCAGCATAGGAGTAAGTAGAGTACTACTATTTATTTAATTTATTATTGGAATAATTGTCGAAGGACTTAGGCAGTTAATCAATGCTCTGGACCCTATCCCACGGGTGCCCTCCGTTGTTAGGTGGGCCCGCACCCACCACGAAGAGACGTGATCCTTGTGTGCTACGACCACCGGTCTCTCCTCCCGTGCCCCCATGTGGAATGGATATTCATGACACTGCAAATCATCATCTGGTACTACACGCTCCTTAACGATAGAGTGGGTGGATTTGCGCCCTTCAAAAAAAACGAGTGGGTGGATTTGCGTGCACTAGAAGAGAGCGATTGATCGCCCTTAGACTAGCCACAATGCATAGTAACATACACTAGTAACATACACATATCCCTAGACTGTGTTACTACCTTCATAGTGGGTAGTAACATAAGTGTGGTAACATACAAAGCTTCATTTATTAGGTTATAGACTCATATTGCATTGGGACATGTGATTTTACAGTAACTAGCTAAGTTACTGTAAGTACCTCTCTCCTCATTAACTCATTGCTACGTAAGCAAATTTGCTGAGTTGGACTCGATATTACTGCTGAAGTTACTCCCACTGTGGCTAGTCTTACTCCGGATTTATTTTATCACCTTTTTCTAAGTTTTAGGCTAAAGATCGGTAAATTAACTAATAAAATGCCAAGTGTATCGCAATTATACCATCGCAAAGATCTTTCGAATACAAAGTGAACAACATACTTAGAATTTATTATATATTTTATTAGTCAAAGTCTTGCCCAAAATACGAGGAGGGCCAATAAACCTGGACGCGGTAGCAGGAATTTTAGGAACATTTTTCTATACAATCTACTACCTTGTGTCTTTTTCAAATGGTACTCTTTTCAGTACAACTTCTAGTAGCTCTATTTTTTCACTCAATCAGAAGAGATTTCATCGGTCAATATAAAAACTGAATAAAAATTAACACATGTGCATGAAATACATGGCCATGAGGCCGCACACCAATCGTTCATCGATTCTAATAGCAAAGCAACCAGAACCGACAACCTCGAGTGGATTTCAAGGGCCGTTTCTTCAGCATCCACACCGGCTCTGAGGCCATCGGCCGCAAACTACAAAGTGTCCAAGGCGTCATCCCTAGGAGGGAGTGAAGGGAACACCATCAATGTTCACTCGAACCTAGGCCAAAATTTCGGGTTTCACCCTTGAGAGCCCAAACTCGTTGGGGAGGGAGGCGGACGGGCTTCATAGTGATGTCTCCAAGGAGAGAAATGGTGTCCTAAGGCATAGTTGATGTTGGTACTTAACGTGATCGGACAAGATTTACACCCAGAGCTCACCAAACTCATGGCCACTCTAGCCTCCTACCCAACCATAGATGATATCCCAGCTACTGATCTGCAGTAGCCATACACGTCAGTCTGCTCACCATCCCATCCTCCATCAACCTAGCTAGCAAACCACCACGATACCACACACCCCACGACCTCCCCAACCCTCCAAGCGCGAGCGGCGTAGTCCTCCATATGTGGTTCATCGTCAACACCCCAGCCAGAAGCAAGGATCCCCTCGCTACACCCACCATGCGTGTCTAGGTCCACACGTTGTCCAAGCTCCAGCAACATCTGGTAGTTCCAGCTCGGATCCGGCTTGTGTGGGTCTCTAATATGTCTCAATCACACCTCTTCTACCTCTAGCTACAGCGTCAACTCTGTTCTCGTCGTCTCCCCCTTGCGGGTCACTGCTGTCCAGCCTGACAAGAAAATCATTAATCTTGATCTATCAAACCGGCTTGACGAAGATTTGCCACACATTGTGTTCTAGCATTTGCAGCCCCAAAGAGATCGATGTCAGATCACCCCCAAAACTCGGCCTAGACTGACATCTTGCCACCATAGCAAGCATTAAGTCACTCCGGAATAAGGCCTCCTCTGCTTTGGACTTGTATCCACATTCCATAGTTACTTTCTAAAAAAATATTCAACACATTCCTATATATTTTTCCTTCAAAAATACAACCTAGTGATTTATCTTGCGTTGTGCACTCAAATTTTGGAATTTCTAGCATTTTTCTAGTACCTTTTCTTTTACATCATATTACAAATGTTTTGTGCTGCAGACCGTTAGTATCTAGCACAGTTTAGACAAAGTTTGCAAACATCTAATAGTTGTAGCTTGGGACAGAGAGTAAACAGTCAGCCAAAATATCGTCAAGGGGGTAGACCCCACCGCACTCATGAGTTACGTACCACTTTGTAGTAGGGGTGCAAGAAAAGCTCGAGGCTCGTGAGCCACTCGAGATCGACTTGTATTTTAGCTCATCTCGAGATCGACTCGAAAAGAAATGAGCTGAGTATGAGCACTTTATGTAACTCGATGGCGAAACGAGCAGATCTTGAGTCAGCATTGGCTCGCTCGATTTTAGCTCGATAGCTCGATATCATATACAAATATTAAAATAAAACTCATGTCTATTGCAAAGAATTAGGATCATCCATTGTCATATATGTTTTGTATGATTTGTTTTCTTCATTTTACCTATACTAGCAAACATGGAAATTAAGCGTGTAGAAAATTTAGCCTCAACATGACACGTGGCCAACCGTGTGTTCAATACTTTCTTGTTTTGGCCAAAGTTAGATGCACTTTCGTTGTCTTCTATCCACGATCTATAGTTATTAAATAGTAGTCTTAAGTTGACAAAGAATAAGTTAAGTTTTATAGTGTTTTTTGGCATATCTTATTTTAAAATTTGCCTTAAAATAATTCTAAAATTCATCTTATTTAGCTCAGAACTAGCTCAAGATCGACTCGAAATCGTTACAAGCTGAGCACGAGCCACTTTCTACAGCTCAACCTTGAGCTTCGCACATTTTAAACTCGCTCGAATATTTGTATGAATTTGTATGAGTTGAGTTGAGCGTAGGCCACTTCGCTCGAACTCGACTTGTTTCCAACCCTACTTTGTAGTACTCCTCTGATTAACACTGATTAAGTATTGTTGATACAATTATTAATACCGGTGATTTCCATCATTAGGGGTGTTTTTTACTCCTTGATTAACTGTTATTTAAGTGCTTACCAATTGCCCCACTGATTAGGAGTTTGGAGTAGTAGTACTACTAATTGAATATTGATTAATTAGTACTACTACTCAGTTGCATAATTAGCGGTAGTACAACCGAGAACTGCGATCCACACGACAATGTGTGTTCCTGCACGACAGCATGCATCGCATCGTCCATGCATCTCTACTTTTAATGGAGCAGCTGATGAATAGTTTTCATAGTTTATTTTCGCTTGGTTTTTTTCGTCTGGATTTTTTCCGTCCTTCCCCTAGCACCCCTCCATGCTGGTTTTCTCCCGCACGTTCGCTGATTTTTTCTTTTCCCTCGATCTAATCTGGTGGAGGGGTCTCCTCACGCACGTCAAGGCCTCCCGCCTAACGTTTCCTCTTTCCGCATCGAGGGCCGCCGCCGCCGCCGCCCCCCTCCCCTGGCCGCACCGCGGTCTTCTATCTCTCCAAGCTCCGCCGCCGCGCCCTGTCTTCTGTCTCTGTACGAATCTTTGCTGTGGAAGCCATGCCCTGCCGCGCCGTCCGGGCACGCCGTGTCCGGGATGATGTAGGTGATGTCGACCAGGTCCCTATTCCCGTGGGGGCAGGTCCCTGTTCCATTATGCGTCGATGGCGTCGGCGTGGCCTTCCCCTACCAAGCACGGCGGCTCCTTGGCTGGATCATTGTGATGATGCAGCCGGATCGGCGGGGGCTAGGGATCTCGCCGGCTGGCGTTTCTTTGATGCCTGCGTGTTCCAATGGTGATGGAACAGATGTATAATGTACGGTACAAGACTTTGGACGAGGCTGATCTGCGTGGATGATTGTGGCTTGGCAGCCGGGCACACAATCCATTGATTCACACATAAGGTTTGCCTTTTTTTTCTTCTCTTTGCATTCTTTTCTATTAAGTTTTTAGATCTTTTGTGTTGGCCAACGAAAAAAAGATTTAGCACCCCAGATTTAGCACTTGGATTTCAAAGATATAATGGACTATATTCACTCACGTTGCGCACGCCCTGTTGTTTCATAGTTATATCTATGCATATTTTGGTATTGCATCGTTAAGCAGTTCCTAGGAATTACGTGCATTAGGCCTAAGTTCTATTTCCTCTAGATCGGTTGTAAGCTTCGCTAAATTCCACAACAGTTATATTCGTGATGGGATCGCACGAATGCCCTGGTCCCCGGTGTTCAGTGTGTTGTTCGATGAGCACTTGGGTATTTCCAGGCCCATATGAGCACTTGGGTGGCTGACTGGTTGTATGTGGTACTTCAGTTACATTTTTCTTCTATATACAGAATAAATTCTGCAAGGCTTGTGGCGACTGAAAATTCTGCTTTAAGCAGTCCCTGGGAATTACGTGCAGCAGGCGTAAGTCCTATTTCCTCTATGCTTTAGTTGGGAATTACATTTTTCTTCTATATACAGAATAAATTCTGCAAGGCCCGTGGCGACTGAAAATTCTGCAAGGTTTTATGTACATGACAAGGTAAATTTCATGTAGTTGCAATTGCAACCAAAGAATCCATGGTTTGTTAGTTTGTTTCTCATTATATGCATGATCTTTCCTTTGAAATTCCAATATTAGATTGTAGAATTGCCAGTTATAGAACATATGACAAGGTATTTTCAGTTGTGATATCAGAGTGTCCTTTTTGTAATTTTCATTTGTAGCACTGAGTTGTGCAGATTTATGATGGTCCAAATAATGTTGGCTAAATCTATTAGTAGAGTTATTTATTCTGTTCTGCACACCTGAATATTCAGAGTTATATGCATGCAACGACCTCTACATGTACTCGGTCGATCACTACTCTGCAGTACAAAATTTCTATGAGCACACAGAGTTATATGCAGACAATTAACAGTAATAGCAATTGGTGATATTTTCAGAGCAGTTTTAATTTTTAAAAACATGTACTTGATTAATCTTTTCTTTTCTTTTATGCAACGAAGAGAGTATACACAATATACTACAACTTGGTGTAACCCACACAAGGATTCAAGAAGCAGGGCCAAACAGGACTAATGAAGACATAGCACACTACTGTTCTTCTGGATATGATGTTTATTTTTGCCAAAAGTATTAAGAGATGAAGTAGTTTATTAGGTTTCCATTCCTTATATTGTGCATTTTTTATGTGACTATTCTCGGTACATATAAGAAAAACAAGATAGTTGTTGAATGCTCTTCGAAACATAGCATAGATTTTTCGTCGAAAATAATACTCTATTTACTTTGAATGTGAGTTCTGTTTTGCTTTAAACAACTCTTCGAAAGTTCAGAACCAGATACTTGCTAAACTACGAGGAGGAAGATTTGGATGAACGTAACCACAATGGCAAGGGCAGCAACATGGTCGTCACCAGCAATGCTGATGGGTGCTGAGATTATGAAGTTTGGTTTATTTGTTGAAAGTTACAGTCCATGTTTCATGGTCTATTTGCCGCCGGTTAATCATGAATTTTGAATTGCTCTGACAATTGCTTACATTCTGCATCTCTTACTTCTCAACTTTCTGCATATACAGTTAGACACCTTTAGAATCTTTTTCTACAATGTATTTACTTATTCAATGTGCTTCAGTTATGCTTCTTCAAAAATCCACTTGTAGATTGCAGCGAAGGCCCATTTAGATGTTAGTTGTAGTATTACTCTTGTCTTATGACTCATGACAGATTGATATGTGATCCCATGACATAGCATATGTGGTACCGTGGTAGTCAGATTTGGTGCTAGTTCTGATTGTTTGCTAGATTACGAGATAAGACCAAGTGCTTCTGCAACTTGGTTGCGGTTTTGATGGGAACACGAAGACTTGTTTCATGCCATGGAGCATGTTTGAGTAAAAGGAGTAAGTCAACATACAACTTGTTTCTTATGTTTTATTTACAGAAAATGTTTGTTCCTTTTGAGTCATTTTTTTCTACCAATGCAGCATAGTTGCTCCAATATATTGAGCAGGGAAGAAGATTGTTACAAGCGTTTTATAGAGTCGGCGCAAGAGACATTCGACGGGATACAATGGCGGAGCTAGCATTTGAGAACAGGGTGGTCCGCACATAATTTTTTTTTCTTGATAAAAAATATGACATGTGAAAATTCTAACTGATTACCAATATTATATAGAAATAGATCAATATGGTCTTACAAACACACTAAAATTATCAATTAAGTCTAAATTTGCATGAAGAAACCTACATAGTACATATTACATAGACCATATATACATAGTACATACCTTGAGATATTATTCAACAATTCTGCAGTAAATATTATTTTCAATCAATAAAGCTATTTGGGGCTGATGATATGCAAAATTATGCATTTGTCTGGTTCGTCTACTCGATAGCATAACACAACAACAAAAATACTAATCAGAAATTGGGTATTTGATACCTTAAATTAGGCTGACTTGCTTAGTTGCTATCGTTGGACTGGGCAGTGGGGCACTGGGCGGCCGCCGCCGGTCTTTGCAGGGGTGTCAGGTGGCCGGAGAGTTAGGGGCGCAGCCGCACAACACAGGGCAGGGGGGGAGACGCGCAACGCAGGGCAGGGGCGGGGCCGTGGGAAGGAGAGGCGGGATCCTCCTCGGCGGCTGGGATCCGGCCGGCGAGGGCGGTGAGACGGCTATGGCGAGGGTGTCAGGAGTCGGGACGAGGCGACTGGAGGGCTGGTTCTGCTCGATGTAGGCATCTCGATGACGAGGGCGTGGCTGCTGCGTTCGTTCTGGGTCAACAGGTAAGTGCTCTAGCCCATTTAGTGATCCATAGGTATATAGGCTTATCAGAAATCCCAGGGTGGGCCGCGGCCCACCCTGGCCACCCTGTAGCTCCGCCCCTGACGGGATACATGGGTAGGGACTTCATGGAAGGTGGACTCCATTTAATCCTTTCTAGCTGCTTACTGAACACCAAGCCCTATTTGATATGTTGAATGATTGTTATATAGGTGAAGGAATCAACGAAGAAGCTTCCGTTCAGCATGCTATGTCAATGGAAGAATATCTGAAGCAAACCTCTGCTACTTCTCTATTCTCTTTCATTTGTCGTGGGCAGCCGAATTGGTTGAAATAGTTATGGGCAGGGAATGTGGCAGCAGCCAAAAAGGGGTTTCTCTATGCCACCCCTTTGTGCTCTTTCATTTTCTATGGGGAACCATGTTGCATCTTATAGATTAGTGATCAAGATGTAAATATATCATTTGTGTCTTTACATTACTAAAACTTTGTTGAGAATTGATTAATTTTAGATTTGCTTCTAGAAATAAATTTACATATGAAGAATTGGAGCAATTATGGCACTGAGTTGCCGAGATAGTAGGTGTAGGACTTGGTGATGTAATAATGATCAAAATTCATACACACAATATTGGACAGTCAATAGTCATGCTTTGGTGAGATTATTGGTCTTAAGCATAAAAATGCTTCCATGTGCCACCTATTATTTGTAAGGCACAATAAAGAGTTCTATGTTTTTGTACCACTTTATTTTGTGCATTAGATCTGATAGTATATTTTAGTGAATTACATTTTTATTGAAATAGATTACAAATGAAGAAGATTTCAATTATTTTCTGTATGTTATTGGCTATCTTGTCTATACATGTGAAATTTGATATGCAATGAATAACAACCAACCACAATGAATAGGATGACATAGTAATGCTACGAATAACCTATTATCAACAAAATGACGTTCTCAATCTTTTTAAGGCCCGTGACAACGCACGGGCACTCTACTAGTGTAGTATAAAAATGCAGGCAAATGGCTGGATTTCCTATTGTGCAGCTGTCGTGCAGTCCTACGTCGTCGTCCGGCACAGCAGTTCCGATGTCTTAATAATTAACTCAGATGATGTGCATGCATGGATAGTTGGTCCCCACCTTTTAAATGACGGAACGTCTCTGCATGCATGAACCGCATCAAGATGTGCTCGGAAATACCCATTGGGTCCCGGCTCCAATGAACCTAAATTTAAAGTAATTTCAATTTTCAAAAAGAGTAAAAAACTCCTTCAACTTTTTAGAATCAAACATGGTCAGATATGTGAACCAACTTGTGGTTGGATAGTTATAGGTGGATAGTGGTATCTTCAGCCCCATCACGTTTCAAGTCCTGGTGCTCGCCTTTATCCTGGATTTATTTCAGGATTTCCGGCGATGTGCGTTCGGTAGGAGGAGACGTTCCCGTCGACTACGAGGCGCTTAGGTGACTTCGTAAAATCTCAAGATGATATGCCGGCTCAGTCTCTCGGAGATGTTCGTAGGGGTAGGGTGTGCGTATGTGCGTTCATAGGGATGAGTGCATGCGCTTATATATGAGCGCTTGCGTCTGTACTGTGTTAAATAAACATGTTCAGATATTACACTCATGTGAAAAGTTTCACAAAGGAATAGCTTCAAGTAACTCCATAGCCAAGAAAACAAAATTCAAAGTACAGAATGGGATAGTGGCGAACCCAGAAAACAATGAAATTCATTCATTCACAAAATATTTCACACTAGTGTAACATCTCATCAAGTTTGATTCCAAAAAGTGTCACGTTTTTTCTACTCTTTTTGATTTTTCTAAACTAAAATTTTCAGTTATGGTACGGTGGCACCCGAGGAAAGAGTATGTCCAAATAGGAATAGGGAGAATTATATATTTTGACATGCATATATCTCACGTACGTGTCCTATCAAAATGAAAACCATGCATATACTAAGTACAGAAAAAGACATGATGTGCCGACCATTGCGTCACTCCTCTCCACGACTCAAGGGAGAAACCCTAGCTTGCACCGGCCTTCCGCCGTCCCCTACTACCGATGCCGCCGTGATGGCGGCAGGCCCCGTCCATCAAAGGGGAAGGGTATCCTCTGGCTGTTCTCGCACAGTGGAGTCAGAATGCCAAGGCGGTTACCCCGGAGACGGTGAAGGCAGTGCGGCCTGCTTGGAGACGATATGTAAGGATGGTCATATGGAGCAAGGCAGCAGGAGGAATCAATCTCGCGGCGATGCGATTAAGTTTGGGGGAGGGGGTCGACAATGGCTCGTCTGGTGCCTATGTCTCTCGTGTAGTGGACGTGCAACAGGTGGGCTCCGTCACTTGTCTCTAGTGTTACGGGTCCACTACTCGGGGCGGCCGGGGTGATGTGGTGCCTTGTTCTCGCAAGGGTTTAGGATGTTATCTTCTTGTGGACGTGGTGACACCGGGCCGGTCAACTGGATGGTGGAAGCCAAGGCAACGGCCTCGGGATATGAATAAGCTACATACATCGACGCATCAACCAAAATTTTGTGGCGGCATGAGCTCACTAGGGCGAGGTTCTCGACCCTCAAAGGTGTGTGTGACATGTCGGCATTGCGTGGCGTGGTGAGTTGTTGGCTGGGCTGATGTGGCCATCTGGGGGGGTTGGTTATGTCGATGGTTGTTGGCGATGACAATCGGCCTGTGATGTAATGCTAGTGTGGCTTCGATGGATAAATGGGCATCATGCGACACCGCTGGGTTTAGTGATCTACACGTGAAAGTCTAGCACCCACTAAGGTCGGTGCCGACAATGACGACATCCTTGGATGTTGGAGGCATCGTCGTGGAGCTCCGTCACCTTCTTGAGGGTGTGCGCCCACCTGGTTGGTGCCGAAATTAAAAGGTTCCCAAGGCATCGCCCTTTGGAGGAAGTGGTGTAAACACCGTCGTTGTCCGCTCCAACTTAGGCAAGAGCTTGGGTTTTCACCCGAGATACTCCGTTAACAAGGGATGTGAAAGAGATCCATAATGATGTCTCCGAGGAGAGGGATGACGTCCTAGGGCATCACCGATGCTTTCATGTAACGTGGACGACCTAAACTCTCACCAATAGATCACCAAACCCATCGTCACTTTCGTCTGCCTAGCCGACGGCACTATGGTAGCCATATGCACTAGTTGGCTCCCCGTCCCAGTCCTGCACAAACACTGCCAATGAACCACCATGACACCATACACATACCAAACCTCCAAGTGTGAGCGATGTAATCATCCGTATGAGGTTCATCGCCAACGCCCCAACAGGGAGCAAGGAGGCCCTCTAGTTGCGCCACCATGGGTGACTAGGTCCACATGCAGTTCCAACTCTGGCAACATCCGTTGCTTCCCACTCGGATCCGGCTTGTGTGAGTCTATTATGTCTCACATGGCACCTCTTATCGTTTTAATTAGATATAGTGTCACCTCCCCCCTCCCCCCAATGGTCGTTGGACATCCAGCCCGACAAGCAGATCATTACTCTCGATCAATCGAATGGCTTGACGAAGAATTGCCACACATTGTGTGCTAGGGTTGGCATCCCCAGAGCGGTTTGCCAAGTTGACATCCCGCCACCATAGCGAACACCAATACACTAAGGGACAGGCCTCCCCCCCCCCCCCCCCATGTTTTGGACTTGTACCCATAGGTTTTTTTATGTTTGTACAATATATCCCTATATAACAAATACAAGCTTGTGATTTATCTAGCGTGCCACCCGAATTTAGTAATTTCTAGCATTTTCGGAGTGAATTTTCTTTATACAATGTAATGCAAATGTTTTGCGCTGCAGATCACGTACATTAAACAAAATTTGCTTCTCGCTTAGCTTGGAAAATCTTGCACAAATTAAGGTATGAGAAAATTGTGTTGGGGAACGTAGTAATTTCAAAAAAATTCCTACGTACACGCAAGATCATGGTGATGACATAGCAACGAGAGGGGAGAGTGTTGTCCACGTACCCTCGTAGACCGTAAGCGGAAGCGTTATGACAACGCGGTTGATGTAGTCGTACGTCTTCACGATCCGACCGATCCAAGTACCGAACGTACGGCACCTCGGAGTTCAGCACACGTTCAGCTCGATGACGATCCCCGGGCTCCGATCCAGCAAAGCTTCGGGGATGAGTTCCATCAGCACGACGGCGTGGTGATGATGATGATGCTCTACCGGCGCAGGGCTTCGCCTAAACTCCGCGACGATATGACCGAGGTGGAATATGGTGGAGGGGGGCACCGCACACGGCTAAGGAACGATCCGTAGATCAACTTGTGTGTCTATGGGGTGCCCCCCGCCCCCGTATATAAAGGAGCCAGGAGGGAGGAGGCGGCCGGCCAAGGAGGGCGCGCCAAGGGGGGAGTCCTACTCCCACCGGGAGTAGGACTCCCTTCTTTCCTAGTTCGAATAGGAGAAGGGGGGAAAGAGGAGGAAGAGGGGAAGGAAAGGGGGGGCGCCGCCCCCCTTCCCTTGTCCAATTCGGACTAGGAATGGGAGGGGCGCGCGGCCCCCTCCTGTCTCCTTCCCTCTTCTCCCTCGAGGCCCATGTAGGCCCAATAACCCCCCGGGGGGTTCCGGTAACCTCCCGGTACTCCGGTAAAATGCCGATTTCACCCGGAACGATTCCGATGTCCAAATATAGGCTTCCAATATATCGATCTTTATGTATCGACCATTTCGAGACTCCTCGTTACGTCCGTGATCACATCCGGGACTCCGAACAAACTTCGGTACATCAAAACTTATAAACTCATAATAAAACTGTCATCGTAATGTTAAGCGTGCGGACCCTACGGGTTCGAGAACTATGTAGACATGACCTAGAACTATTCTCGGTCAATAACCAATAGGGGAACCTGGATGCCCATATTGGTTCCTACATATTCTACGAAGATCTTTATCGGTCAAACCGCATAACAACATACGTTGTTCCCTTTGTCATCGGTATGTTACTTGCCCGAGATTTGATCGTCGGTATCCAATACCTAGTTCAATCTCGTTACCGGCAAGTCTCTTTACTCGTTCCGTAATGCATCATCCCGTAACCAACTCATTTGGTCACATTGCTTGCAAGGCTTATAATGATGTGCATTACCGAGAGGGCCCAGAGATACCTCTCCGACAATCGGAGTGACAAAACCTAATCTCGAAATACGCCAACTCAACATGTACCTTCGGAGACACCTGTAGTACTCCTTTATAATCACCCAGTTACGTTGTGACGTTTGGTAGTACCCAAAGTGTTCCTCCGGTAAACGGGAGTTGCATAATTCTCATAGTTACAGGAACATGTATAAGTCATGAAGAAAGCAATAGCAATATACTAAATGATCAAGTGCTAGGCTAACGGAATGGGTCATGTCAATCACATCATTCTCCTAATGATGTGATCCCATTAATCAAATGACAACACATGTCTATGGTTAGGAAACATAACCATCTTTGATTAATGAGCTAGTCAAGTAGAGGCATACTAGTGACTATATGTTTGTCTATGTATTCACACATGTATCATGTTTCCGGTTAATACAATTCTAGCATGAATAATAAACATTTATCATGATATGAGGAAATAAATAATAACTTTATTATTGCCTCTAGGGCATATTTCCTTCAGTCTCCCACTTGCACTAGAGTCAATAATCTAGATTACATAGTAATGATTCTAACACCCATGGAGTCTTGGTGCTGATCATGTTTTGCTCGTGAGAGTGGCTTAGTCAACGGGTCTGCAACATTCAGATCCGTATGTATCTTGCAAATCTCTATGTCTCCCACTTGGACTTGGTCCCGAATGGAATTGAAGCGTCTCTTGATGTGCTTGGTCCTCTTGTGAAATCTGGATTCCTTTGCCAAGGCAATTGCACCAGTATTGTCACAGAAGATTTTCATTGGTCCCGATGCACTAGGTATGACACCTAGATCGGAAATGAACTCCTTCATCCAGACTCCTTCATTTGCTGCTTCCGAAGCAGCTATGTACTCCGCTTCACATGTAGATCCCGCCACGACGCTTTGTTTAGAACTGCACCAACTTACAGCTCCACCGTTTAATAAAAACACGTATCCGGTTTGCGATTTAGAATCGTCCGGATCAGTGTCAAAGCTTGCATCGACGTAACCATTTACGACTAGCTCTTTGTCACCTCCATATACGAGAAACATATCCTTAGTCCTTTTCAGGTATTTCAGGATGTTCTTGACCGCTGTCCAGTGATCCACTCCTGGATTACTTTGGTACCTTCCTGCCAAGCTTATTGCTAAGCATACGTCAGGTCTGGTACACAGCATTGCATACATGATAGAGCCTATGGCTGAAGCATAGGGAACATCTTTCATTTTCTCTCTATCTTCTGCTGTGGTCGGGCATTGAGTTTGACTCAACTTCACACCTTGTAGTACGGGCAAGAACCCTTTCTTTGCCTGATCCATTTTGAACTTTTTCAAAATTTTATCAAGGTATGTGCTTTGTGAAAGTCCTATTAAGCGTCTTGATCTATCTCTATAGATCTTGATGCCCAATATGTAAGCAGCTTCACCGAGGTCTTTCATTGAAAAACTTTTATTCAAGTATCCCTTTATGCTATCCAGAAATTCTATATCATTTCCAATTAATAATATGTCATCTACATATAATATCAGAAATGCTACAGAGCTCCCACTCACTTTCTTGTAAATACAGGCTTCTCCAAAAGTCTGTATAAAACCATATGCTTTGATCACACTATCAAAGCGTTTATTCCAACTCCGAGATGCTTGCACCAGTCCATAAATGGAACGCTGGAGCTTGCACACTTTGTTAGCACCTTTTGGATCAACAAAACCTTCTGGCTGCATCATATACAACTCTTCTTCCAGAAATCCATTCAAGAATGCAGTTTTGACATCCATTTGCCAAATTTCATAATCATGAAATGCAGCAATAGCTAACATGATTCGGACAGACTTAAGCATCGCTACGGGTGAGAAAGTCTCATCGTAGTCAACTCCTTGAACTTGTCGAAAACCTTTCGCAACAAGTCGAGCTTTATAGACAGTTACATTACCATCAGCGTCAGTCTTCTTCTTAAAGATCCATTTATTCTCAATTGCTTGCCGATCATCGGGCAAGTCAACCAAAGTCCATACTTTGTTTTCATACATGGATCCCATCTCAGATTTCATGGCCTCTAGCCATTTTGCGGAATCTGGGCTCATCATCGCTTCCTCATAGTTCGTAGGTTCATCATGGTCAAGCAACATGACTTCCAGAATTGGATTACCGTACCACTCTGGTGCGGATCTTACTCTGGTAGACCTACGAGGTTCAGTAGAAACTTGATCTGAAGTTTCATGATCAATATCATTAGCTTCCTCACTAATTGGTGTAGTTGTCACAGGAACCGGTTCTTGTGATGAACTACTTTCCAATAAGGGAGTAGATACAGTTATCTCATCAAGTTCTACTTTCCTCCCACTCACTTCTTTCGAGAGAAACTCCTTCTCTAGAAAGGATCCGATTTTAGCAACGAAAATCTTGCCCTCAGATCTGTGATAGAAGGTGTACCCAATAGTCTCTTTTGGGTATCCTATGAAGACACATTTCTCCGATTTGGGTTCGAGCTTATCTGGTTGAAGTTTCTTCACATAAGCATCGCAGCCCCAAACTTTAAGAAACGACAACTTTGGTTTCTTGCCAAACCACAGTTCATAAGGCGTCGTCTCAACGGATTTTGATGGTGCCCTATTTAACGTGAATGCGGCCGTCTCTAAAGCATAACCCCAAAACGATAGCGGTAAATCAGTAAGAGACATCATAGATCGCACCATATCTAGTAAAGTACGATTACGACGTTCGGACACACCATTTCGTTGTGGTGTTCCGGGTGGCGTGAGTTGCGAAACTATTCCGCATTGTTTCAAGTGTAGACCAAACTCGTAACTCAAATATTCTCCTCCACGATCAGATCGTAGAAATTTATTTTCTTGTTACGATGATTTTCCACTTCAATCTGAAATTCTTTGAACTTTTCAAATGTTTCAGACTTGTGTTTCATCAAGTAGATATACCCATATCTGCTCAAATCATCTGTGAAGGTGAGAAAATAACGATACCCGCCGCGAGCCTCAACATTCATTGGACCACAAACATCAGTATATATGATTTCCAACAAATCAGTTGCTCGCTCCATAGTTCCAGAGAACGGCATTTTAGTCATCTTGCCCATGAGGCACGGTTCGCAAGTACCAAGTGATTCATAATCAAGTGATTCCAAAAGCCCATCAGTATGGAGTTTCTTCATGCGCTTTACACCGATATGACCTAAACGGCAGTGCCACAAATAAGTTGCACTATCGTTATCAACTCTGCATCTTTTGGTTTCAACACTATGAATATGTGTATCACTACTATCGAGATTCAATAAAAATAGACCACTTTTCAAGGGTGCATGACCATAAAAGATATTACTCATATAAATAGAACAACCATTATTCTCTGATTTAAATGAATAACCGTCTCGCATCAAACAAGATCCAGATATAATGTTCATGCTCAACGCTGGCACCAAATAACAATTATTTAGGTCTAAAACTAATCCCGATGGTAGATGTAGAGGTAGCGTGCCGACCGCGATCACATCGACTTTGGAACCATTTCCCACGCGCATCGTCACCTCGTCCTTAGCCAATCTTCGCTTAATCCGTAGTCCCTGTTTCGAGTTGCAAATATTAGCAACAGAACCAGTATCAAATACCCAGGTGCTACTGCGAGCATTAGTAAGGTACACATCAATAACATGTATATCACATATACCTTTGTTCACTTTGCCATCCTTCTTATCCGCCAAATACTTGGGGCAGTTCCGCTTCCAGTGTCCAGTCTGCTTGCAGTAGAAGCACTCAGTTTCAGGCTTAGGTCCAGACTTGGGTTTCTTCTCTTGAGCAGCAACTTGCTTGCTGTTCTTTTTGAAGTTCCCCTTCTTCTTCCCTTTGCCCTTTTTCTTGAAACTGGTGGTCTTGTTAACCATCAACACTTGATGCTCCTTCTTGATTTCTACCTCCGCGGCTTTTAGCATCGCGAAGAGCTCGGGAATAGTCTTGTTCATCCCTTGCATATTATAGTTCATCACGAAGCTCTTGTAGCTTGGTGGCAGTGATTGGAGAATTCTGTCAATGACACTATCATCAGGAAGATTAACTCCCAGTTGAATCAAGTGATTATTATACCCAGACATTTTGAGTATATGTTCACTGACAGAACTATTCTCCTCCATCTTGCAGCTGTAGAACTTATTGGAGACTTCATATCTCTCAATCCGGGCATTTGCTTGAAATATTAACTTCACCTCCTGGAACATCTCATATGCTCCATGACGTTCAAAACGTCGTTGAAGACCCGGTTCTAAGCCGTAAAGCATGGCACACTGAACTATCGAGTAGTCATCAGCTTTGCTCTGCCAGACGTTCTTAACGTCGTCAGTTGCATCAGCAGCAGGCCTGGCACCCAGCGGTGCTTCCAGGATGTAACTTTTCTGTGCAGCAATGAGGATAATCCTCAGGTTACGGACCCAGTCCGTGTAATAGCTACCATCATCTTTCAACTTTGCTTTCTCAAGGAACGCACTAAAATTCAACGGAACAACAGCACGAGCCATCTATCTACAAACAAACATAGACAAGCAAAATACTATCAGGTACTAAGTTCATGATAAATTTAAGTTCAATTAATCATATTACTTAAGAACTCCCACTTAGACAGACATCTCTCTAGTCATCTAAGTGATCACGTGATCCAAATCAACTAAACCATGTCCGATCATCACGTGAGATGGAGTAGTTTCAATGGTGAACATCACTATGTTGATCATATCTACTATATGATTCACGTTCGACCTTTCGGTCTCCGTGTTCCGAGGCCATATCTGTATATGCTAGGCTCGTCAAGTATGACCTGAGTATTCCGCGTGTGCAACTGTTTTGCACCCGTTGTATTTGAACGTAGAGCCTATCACACCCGATCATCACGTGGTGTCTCAGCACGAAGAACTTTCGCAACGGTGCATACTCAGGGAGAACACTTCTTGATTATTAGTGAGAGATCATCTTAAAATGCTACCGTCAATCAAAGCAAGATAAGATGCATAAAGGATAAACATCACATGCAATCAATATAAGTGATATGATATGGCCATCATCATCTTGTGCTTGTGATCTCCATCTTCGAAGCACCGTCGTGATCACCATCGTCACCGGCGCGACACCTTGATCTCCATCGTAGCATCGTTGTCGTTACGCCATCTATTGCTTCTACGACTATCGCTACCGCTTAGAGATAAAGTAAAGCAATTACAGGGCGTTTGCATTTCATACAATAAAGCGACAACCATATGGCTCCTGCCAGTTGCCGATAACTTCGGTTACAAAACATGATCATCTCATACAATAAAATATAGCATCACGTCTTGACCATATCACATCACAACATGCCCTGCAAAAACAAGTTAGACGTCCTCTACTTTGTTGTTGCAAATTTTACGTGGCTGCTACGGGCTTAGCAAGAACCGTTCTTACCTACGCATCAAAACCACAACGATAGTTCGTCAAGTTGGTGTTGTTTTAACCTTCGCAAGGACCGGGCGTAGCCACACTCGATTCAGCTAAAGTGAGAGAGACAGACACCCGCCAGCCACCTTTAAGCACGAGGGCTCGCAACGGTGAAACCAGTCTCGCGTAAGCGTACGCGTAATGTCGGTCCGGGCCGCTTCATCTCACAATACCGCCGAACCAAAGAATGACATGCTGGTAAGCAGTATGACTTGTATCGCCCACAACTCACTTGTGTTCTACTCGTGCATATAACATCAACGCATAAAACCTAGGCTCTAATACCACTGTTGGGGAACGTAGTAATTTCAAAAAAATTCCTACGTACACGCAAGATCATGGTGATGACATAGCAACGAGAGGGGAGAGTGTTGTCCACGTACCCTCGTAGACCGTAAGCGGAAGCGTTATGACAACGCGGTTGATGTAGTCGTACGTCTTCACGATCCGACCGATCCAAGCACCGAACGTACGGCACCTCCGAGTTCAGCACACGTTCAGCTCGATGACGATCCCCGGGCTCCGATCCAGCAAAGCTTCGGGGATGAGTTCCGTCAGCACGACGGCGTGGTGACGATGATGATGCTCTACCGGCGCAGGGCTTCGCCTAAACTCCGCGACGATATGACCGAGGTGGAATATGGTGGAGGGGGGCACCGCACACGGCTAAGGAACGATCCGTAGATCAACTTGTGTGTCTATGGGGTGCCCCCCGCCCCCGTATATAAAGGAGCCAGGGGGGAGGAGGCGGCCGGCCAAGGAGGGCGCGCCAAGGGGGGAGTCCTACTCCCACCGGGAGTAGGACTCCCTTCTTTCCTAGTTGGAATAGGAGAAGGGGGGAAAGAGGAGGAAGAGGGGAAGGAAAGGGGGGGCGCCGCCCCCCTTCCCTTGTCCTATTCGGACTAGGAAGGGGAGGGGCGCGCGGCCCCCTCCTGCCTCCTTCCCTCTTCTCCCTCGAGGCCCATGTAGGCCCAATAACCCCCCGGGGGGTTCCGGTAACCTCCCGGTACTCCGGTAAAATGCCGATTTCACCCGGAACGATTCCGATGTCCAAATATAGGCTTCCAATATATCGATCTTTATGTCTCGACCATTTCGAGACTCCTCGTTATGTCCGTGATCACATCCGGGACTCCGAACAAACTTCGGTACATCAAAACTTATAAACTCATAATAAAACTGTCATCGTAACGTTAAGCGTGCGGACCCTACGGGTTCGAGAACTATGTAGACATGACCTAGAACTATTCTCGGTCAATAACCAATAGCGGAACCTGGATGCCCATATTGGTTCCTACATATTCTACGAAGATCTTTATCGGTCAAACCGCATAACAACATACGTTGTTCCCTTTGTCATCGGTATGTTACTTGCCCGAGATTTGATCGTCGGTATCCAATACCTAGTTCAATCTCGTTACCGGCAAGTCTCTTTACTCGTTCCGTAATGCATCATCCCGTAACCAACTCATTTGGTCACATTGCTTGCAAGGCTTATAATGATGTGCATTATCGAGAGGGCCCAGAGATACCTCTCCGACAATCCGAGTGACAAAACCTAATCTCGAAATACGCCAACTCAACATGTACCTTCGGAGACACCTGTAGTACTCCTTTATAATCACCCAGTTACGTTGTGACGTTTGGTAGTACCCAAAGTGTTCCTCCGGTAAACGGGAGTTGCATAATTCTCATAGTTACAGGATCATGTATAAGTCATGAAGAAAGCAATAGCAATATACTAAACGATCAAGTGCTAGACTAACGGAATGGGTCATGTCAATCATATCATTTTTCTAATAATGTGATCCCATTAATCTAATGACAACACATGTCTATGGTTAGGAAACATAATCATTTTTGATTAATGAGCTAGTCAAGTAGAGGCATACTAGTGACTATATGTTTGTCTATGTATTCACACATGTATCATGTTTCCTGTTAATACAATTCTAGCATGAATAATAAATATTTATCATGATATGAGGAAATAAATAATAACTTTATTATTGCCTCTAAGGCATATTTCCTTCAAATTGTACAAAAGATACATAGGATTGCGACAGAAAGTAAACAAGCAATCGTCAAAGTGTTCGGCGCACTGCGCACGTGTGTTCGGCTGCTGGCTGATGGTTCGGTGCCCCCCTGATCCTTCGAAGCAGATAAACAGGAATTAAGGACGTTGTATCGGCCAGGCATGACACTCTGCCTCATGAATCGATGGCCAACGCCGTTTTGATTTGTTAACCAGTGAGTAGAATGTATGAAAGAGCACACAAACACAATACAAGGTTGATACAAGTCTCTGGTGCTTGTGGTCAATTACTAGTGGAATTATTATCCAGATTAAAGAATGAAAGACATATTCCCTCCATCCATTTTTAGAGGGCATAATTTAGAGTACCAATATATCATGAGAAGTGAACGAGAGAAAACTAGAAATTAGTTAAATACTATACTTTTGCATGCCAAGGCACATATCATAATATTGTTGATGTTATGTTATTGTTATGACATACCAATGTCTCGACCAATTTACACACTTCACATAGTTTCTATCAATGTTCAATTGTACTTTTCTGAGCCTACTATCTTTATCAATAATAATGTATTAGCCAAGTAATTCAAAACCCAAAAATTAATCTTGATTTATTTTGGCTTCAAATTTCAGTAAAACTTTAAATATACAATACAAATTAATGCATCAAAGTTTATGGCTAATACAACAAACAAATACCCAACGCGAATGCACATTCATTATGCTAGTAAATATACCAGTAATGGCATATTTGGTAAGCTATCTAAAAACCCAATATATCCAAGATAAAAAATAAAGCATTAATGTTCAAGGGTATTAGTTATACTACTAATCTAGCAAGACAAACTGCCCAACCCGAGGACCTGAGTTAATTAGCATTGGATACATAGAAAATCGTGTGCATTGGTTGTTCCCTATGTTTCAGAATTCATGTTAGTACTTCCTCCGTCTCAGTTTACAAGTCCTACGCGTATACCTAGGTAGTCAATTTTATCACCCTAATATAAATTATATAAGACAAAAATTACACCTTTTAAAAATAGAACATCTGAAGTTTATTTTGATATATTTTTTGTAATATATGACTTGTATTAGGTTGGTCAAATTGATGACCTAGGGGTACGCGCACGCCCTGTAAACTGAGAGAGAGGGAGTACTTTTTTTGCGGGCTAAAAGAAAGTTTTATTCCATAATGATAGAGTTACAAACCTATATATGGTCAGGTACTAGGTAGGCTGGAGTGGCGATGGGTTTTGTGAGCTATAGGTGAAACCCTAATTCGAGCACGTTAAATACCAACATCAGTGATGCCCTAGGATGCCATTCCTCTCCTAGGAGACATCATTATGAAGCCTCTTCATCTCCCTCGCGAAGGAGTTTGGGCTCTCATGGGTGAAACCCAAAGTTTTGGCCTAGGTTGGAGCGGGCCGATGATGTTCCCAGTACTCCCTCCTAGGGATGATGCCTTGGAGGCATTGTAGTTTCGCCAGCGACCACATGGACGCATGGCCTTAAAGCCAGTGTGGATGCCGGTGCGACGACCCTCGAATACCGCCAGAGGTTGCCGACTTTAGTTGATTTGTGGGTAGAACCACTGATTCGAATACACCTTTAGTTGCAATTACCACACCTTTAGCATTAGAATTAATGATAAGAATTGTATTCTTTAACTTTACTGTAAGAAGTCCCATTAATAATCCTACTAACTGAGTGAGGCGTTTTGACTGCACCTGCGCTAAATAAAAAATCAAAATAAATACTAGATTTTAAAAAAATCCAATTTTTTGGCATGGTAGATAATTTGGTGCGTGATGTCCGGTCCAAATTTCAAATGATTTGGACATATGAGTATCTCTAGGAAAAAAAGAATAATAGACCCTAAATTTGTCTTTCGTGAGTACCCCAACAAACGGAAAGTAGGGCACCACATCCGGGCAGATTTTCGTGTTTTGACCCTTTTGTCAAACAAAATCGGGATTTGACCCCACTTTAAAAAAATGACATTTGACCCTTTTTGCTTCCGCCAGGATGCCCGGCGGTAGGATTACCTAGGCTACCGCCAGACACTGCGGCGGTAGGAAACTTATCCACGTCAGCAGCGTAAACGGCCTCCGTCCCACCCTATCGCCGCCGGTCATGGCGGTAGCCTGTCCGATCCTACCGCTGGGATACCTGGCGGTAGGGTGCGGGCAGTTATAAGCCGCCAGCCGCCCCACCCCTCCCTTCTCCTCCAACCACCCGCCCAAGAACAGAGGAGTTCTTCCTCCTCTCGCCCCTCTCTCTTCTCCTGCACTCCCCCCTCAGATCTTCGTCATTTCTTCATCATTCTTGCGCATCGAGATGGCCCCGAAGAAAGAAAAGTAAGCTCCTTCGATCCCTCCAATTAGTTTTAGTCAAATAGCTTCCGATTCGTCGCATTATTTGATTCAAATCACCCCCTTCTTGGAATAGATTTAAATATTTTGAACCCTAGGATTGGTTTAGGTTGATTATAGATGTTATATTGTGTTAGATATGAACTCTAGTCAGTAGTTGGTATGATTATGTGAAGATGAACCCTAGTTCATATTATTTTCGGAGGAATTTTTTTTATATGATGCATGTTGGAGGAATATATTGTGATATGATGATGCATGTTGATATGCTATGATGCAAGTAGTGGATATAGTTGGAGAACAAATGTTGAACCCTCAAGATGAACCTAGTTCATAATTTTTTGTGTTAATTTTTTTTATATATGATGAATATTGGAAATATTTGTTTTGATATAGGATGCATGTGGATCTTATATGATGCAACTAGTGGATTTTGTAGTTCTTAGTTCTTAGTTCTTAGTTCTTAGATTTTTAGTAAGCATGTTAATATGATGCAAGTACTGGATTTGGTTGGAGTAAATATGATATGATATGGTTTTGCATTTGACACATCTTGATATATGTATTTTATTTATTTCATCCATATGTTTAGGTCTGCAACAGTGGCGCAACCATCGCCCCTTCATCTCCAACACGACCCATCCGGCTTGCCACTTCCGTACGTGTACGAGGCCTGCCCCGAGCTTCTGCTGCCGGTGACCACTTTTTCAGACAAGTTCCTACAGGAGACGAGGGCAGTGCAGTGGCACGAGAGGGCGGAATGGATCTACGATGATCAGAAGTGTTGGGCAGAGAGTGCGAAGGAGTGGAAGAGAGTGATTGCAGAGATGGAGGGAGATCCAACTATCTCCCGAGAACGCCGGGAACGGGACATTGAAGCTGCCAAGCAGCGCTCCAACCGGGAGCTACGCAATTTGGGCCGAAGGATCTACTTCGAGAGCAATGAGGAGGAGAGAGCCAGGATGCCGCCCCCAAGTGCATCGGTGTTCGATATCATCAACTGGGCAAGGGCTGAGGTGAAAACTCCAGCGGGCAAACCAAGGTGGGACTGCTTGAACGGTCAGATGCCGACCAGCGTTCCGCCTCCGCCTGAACCGGTGGATCCGCTGCCGTATCTGTCTCCACGGCCATGCCTAACATACGAGGGGGGTAGATTTGTCTGCCCCATAAACATGTCGATTGAATATATATCTCTGTTTTTGTAGGGGTTGTCAAACTATGTGGACAAGTTTGCTATTTGCTATTCCCTACTTATGAATCTATTATCTGTAAACTGTTTGATAATTGCTATGTGGAACCATCATCATTATGTGAGCTCATATTTCGCTATTTTGTGATGTGAAACTTGTAACAAAACAAACTATGTGAAACCGTTTGTTGGCTTTCTTTGTGAGCTCATATTTTACAAAAGAAACAATCACTAAAAAATGTGAGCTCATATTTTAGGGTCTATATTGTTTTTGAAAAGAAGCAAAAAAATAACTTATAAACCATAAAACACAGGACCCTACTGCCAAGGACCCTGGCGGTAGGATGAACGTACCTACCGCCAGGGCACCTCGATATTTCGTTACAGAAACTTGGGAGGCAAAACCACAAGTTTTAAACTTGTGGTTACAGAAACTTGTGGTTTCACTCAAGACCCAGACTCTGTTGACAAGGGTGCCCACAACATAGCAGGCTTGTCCAGAGTGAGTTAATGATCATTATGGTGGCGGGATGTCAACTTAGGCCGAGATTTGGGGGGTGATCTCACATCGACCGCTTCGGGCTGCCAACACTAGCACGCGATGTGTGGCAATTCTTTGTCAAGCCATTCAATTGATCGAGAGTGATGATCTGCATGTCGCGTTGGATGCGAGACGACTAGTAAGGGGGCGCGAGAAAAGGGGCAACACTACAACTAAATGCAGAAGAGGTGCCACTATAGACAAAATAAACTCACACAAGCCGGATCCTAGTGGGAGCCATTGGATGTTGCCATCGCTAGGACCGCATGCGGAGCTAGTCATCCATGGTGGGCGACTAGAGGGCCACCTTGCTCCCGGCCGGAGCGTTGACGATAAACGTCATACAAGATTAGTTTCTCACACTTGACGGTTGGGATGGGGGTGGCCTAGGCGGTGTGTGGTTTCATGGTGGTTTGTTTGCTTGCTTAGTAGAGGACGGGGAAGAGAGCCAACTGACGCGTATGGCTACCACGGTTTGGTTGCTGACGGTCGGCTAGGTAGGCTGAAGTGACGATGTTTTTTTTTCATGCTATAGGTGAAAGCCTGGGTTAGCCATGTTATATGCCAGCATTGACGATGCCCTAGGACGTCGTTACTTCCCCAGAGACATCATTATGGAGCTCCTTCACATCCCTTGTCAACAGAGTCTGGGTCTCGAGTGAAACCACAAGTTTTTGCCTAGGTTGTAGCACGGCGGTGTTCCCATTACTTCCTCCTAGGGACGGTACCTTACCTTGTAGTTTCACCACCATCCAGGTGGGGGCGTGTCCTCGGGGAGGTGAAGGAGCTCCTCGACCACGCCTTGAATAGAAGTTACGACATCCAAGGACGCCGTGCTCATCAGCATCGACCTAACATCGTCGAATCATGCCCAACCATCCATTGAAGCCACAATAGGCATGCGTCATAGGCAGATTGTCGTCGCCAACAACCATCACCACAATAAAACGGGCCCAGATGGCCACATCAGCCGAGCCAACGTACACATATCATTGCCCACGCAACGCCAACATGTTGCACACACCACGGAGGGTCAATAACTTCGCCCTACAGAGCTCATGCTGCCAAATATTTCGGGGTTGCCATATCGGTGTACGTAGGGTATCCACATCCTGAGGTCGCCGACCTAGCTTCTAACGTCCACTCGATCCACCTGATGTCCCCACCTCCAGGACACCATGACATCCCAACCCCTTGCATGAACAAGACCACACGACCCCCAGTCGGCATGAGCAGTGGTGTCACAACACTAGAGACAAGTGACGGAGCCCACATGCTACACGTCCACGACACCGGGAGGCGTAGGGCGCCAGACGGGCCGTTGTTGACCCCCCTTCCTCTGCCCCAAACGTGATCGCATCACCGCGAGGTCGATTGCGCCGCCTTGCGCCACCTGACCAACGCCGCACACCGTCCCCAAGCATGCTGCTCTTGCATCACCATCTCCATGGTCGCCGCCTCGGTATCCGGTCTCCGCCATCCAAGAATGGTCGGACGACCCCCTCCCCCTTTGAGGGACTGGGACTACCACCTTCGCGGTAGCTGCAGTGAGAGGGGATGGCAGGGAAGGGCGGTGCAAGCTATGGATTCTCCCATGAGTCGTGGAAACAAGTGACACATGGGTCGGCAGATCATGTCTCTTTTTGTACTTAGTATATGCATGGTCTTCATTTTGATAGGACACGTAACATGTACATGACATACATGATACATGCATGTCCACTTATAGAACTCTCATTGTTCCTATTTGGATATATTCCTTCCTCAGTGCCTCAACAAAAGAAAAGTAAGCCACCACATCTGTTCTGTTGATACTTGGATGCGGTTCATGCATACAAATATGTCACATCATTAAAGAAGTGGGGATCAACTTGGATACGATCCGTGCATGCATGCCATTAAGAAACTAAGTTGATAATCAATGACTTAGAAAAAGAGCACATATATGCAGTTGACTTAGTATATGCAGTTGATAATCAAGGACTTAGAAAAAGACCACTAAATGATTGGAATGCACCGGTTACGACAGTATATTAATTGCAAAATATTACTTAATCAGTGTTAACCAGGTCGTCCGTACTCCTGTTTGTCCGCTTCGAGGGACGAGGGCGCACAGGACCACCAGCCAGCAACCGAACTCACGCGCGTGAGGTGGGGTCCACCACCTTCATGACATTTTGGCTGCTTTTTTACTTTTTGTCTCAAGCCAGCAACCGAACTCACGCGCGTGAGGTGGAGTAGTAGATATTTCCAAACTTTGTCTAATTTGTGCTAGATTTTACTGTACAAGCTAAGCGATAAACAAAATTTGATTAGTGCAAATGATCTCTGCAGCGTAAAATATTTGCAAATACAATGTACAAAAAAAACACTAGAAGAATGCTAGAAATTACAAAATTTGAGTGCAACGCTAGAAAGATCACTAGCTTGCAATTTCTGACCGAAAAATATGTAGAGATATCTTGTAATTTGAGTGCAACGCTAGATAAATCACTAACTATGGATACAAGTCCAAAAGATAGGAGGCCTTATTCCAGAGTGACTTAATGAGCGCCATGGTGGCAAGATGTTAGTTTAGGCCGAGTTTTGAGGGTGACCTAACATCGATCGCGTTGGGGCTGCCAATGCTGGCACACAATGTGTGGCAACTCTCCATCAAGCTGGTTTGGTAGATCGAGAATAATGATTTGCTTGTCAGGCTAGACAGTTGCAACCCGCAAGGGGGAGGCACGAGAGTAGGGTGGATGATAGAGGCATATAGCTAGAGGTAGAAGAGGTGCAACAGAGACGTAGTTGACCCACGCTAGTCAAATTCGAGTGCCAACTAACGGATGTTGTCGGAGCTAGGACAACGTGTGGACCTATTCACACATGATGGCGCGACGAGAGGGCCTCCTTCCTCCCAGCTAGGATGGTGCCTAATTTGGAGGATTATATTGCTTGCACTTGGGGTGGCTACCACGACGGGCACGGGATATTGACTACGGTTAGCTAGGTAGGCTATAGTGAAGTTGGTTTTGTTGAACTATAGGTGAAAGCCTAGGTCAACCTATCAAATGCCAGCATCAATGACGCCCTAGGACATTATTCCTCTCCTTGAAGACATCGTTATAGGGCAAGGTGTCATGTGTCCTCACGACGGAAGTAAAAGCGGAAGCAACGGGTCCGAAAATTACCATGGTTTGTCGACTCCGTTTGCTCTGCCGGTAGAGGCACCGGCTCAATCGGTGTGTGGCCTCATGCATGGCTAGTTGTTTACATTGTACATGTATTGGTTTTAAATCTGTTTTTTATGTTAATTATGAATTCTGTTCTGATTGAATGAAAAGATAGAGCTACTAGAAGGGAAAACTCGAAACGTTGCCCGGGCTCATCTGCTCCCTCTCAGCAAAAAATTCAAAACAAATACTAGAAAAATTCAAAAAATTCCAATTTTTTTTGTGGTGGTAGATAATTTGACGCGTGAGGTGCGCCCCAAAATTCAACTCATTTGGACATCTGAGCAGCTCTCGGCAAAAAAGACAAATCAGGTCAAAACAGTGCGTGAACAATATACATTTTTACAGATCCTGATTTTGTCTTTTTTGCCGAGAGCTGCTCAGATGCTCAAATAAGTTGAATTTTGGGGCGCACCTCACGCGTCAAATTATCTACCACCACAAAAAAATTTGGAATTTTTTGAATTTTTCTAGTATTTTTTTTGAATTTTTTTCTAAGCATGTGTGCAGATGAGCCCGGATGCAGATTAGCCGCACTCTAGAAGAAGTTACTAAAAAGAATATCATGTGAAACTGACATAGAACAGTAGACTGGGTGCGTGGAGTAGTTATTACTTGGTGATGTTTTGTCTTTTTTTCTCTCAAAAGGCAAAACATCAATTGTGATATTTTCCTAAAAGGGTCGGTGGGCCCGTCGTGCATCTATATCTATATTACTATTAAACAATCAAATAAGAACTTCTTTAAGCACACCCTATAAAGTGTACACAGATCCAATACCACCGTACGATTAGGCCCACTAAAATCAATCTAACGGTTAGACTTAATCTAAACCATTTTCTGTGTGCACTTAGCAATTTACATTGACTGACCGTACTTCACCGTGGAGGAAAATATGAAACTCCACGCCTGGGAAATTAGGAAACTAATAATCACGGGTGCATCATATTCCAGGAAAGTAAATCAGAGTGCATCCATCCTATTAGGAAACTAATCTCAGACAAATCCATCATATTAAAAAACTTATCTCGGACGCATCCATCCTATTAGGAAGCTAATCGCGAGCCGCCTACCGCCATCATCCACATCAGTCGGATTTATTTTGTTTCATGACAGAGAAACCATATACCTTTCGCTATTTTGCTACATATATTTATTCTTATATACTTGTGCAGTTTCAAATAATTCAACATATCTGCAGTCATCAAACTTGAAGACATACTTTTTAAGGGCTTATTTGCACCGCCTCTCTTTCTTTGTCTGCACGCCTCTTTCCTCCAGTAATAATAATTAATAATTTTTTCCGGATCAGGTGTTACACTGTTACAAATGTATGCTGAAGCTACTCCTTACGACAAGAAAAAAGAGGATGAATGCTTTCTATCTTCACCAGTTTTGTAGCATGTTCCAAATTGTTGGCTCTTTCTTATTTGAGGATTCATCACGTTTTTTGTAATTTAGAAGCCGACTTGAAAGCTTGATAAGGTTAAACTTGACAAATACTCTGAAATATTGTTCCTTTCATCTTTATTTTTCTTCCTAACTCATTTCAGTTTCTGTATGCATAGAGCGTCTTACAGCATTGTAAGTTAGTATGGTTGCCAGTGGCGTAGCCAATCCAATACGCCAGGGTGGTCCATTGATAGAAACATTTACATATTTATTTTTTAAAGAAATACTTTTTTACTGCACTGTACATAAGCTATGGAGAAATTCCAGGGTGGTCCATGGACCACCCTGGCCACCCCCTAGCTACGCCACTGATGGTTGCCAACGCGTAAACACATACAAAACCGGATAAATGCTTTCTATCATGATAATTATTGGATTTCTTTTAGCCTTTTACATTTCAATTAGTTCTTGTAAATAATCCTTATTTTATATAGAAGTCGTTGTAGTCACATATCATCTTCTATTTCCTATTATCCATAGTAAGTAGCTATATTATTTTGGCAATCCACACAACCATAATATATATATAATTTGATCCAAATTAGTACAAGTATATATTTTGCTACGCAGATTAGTAGAATAAAATAAGATTCGAGAATTAAGCATCTTGAACAATATAATTGCACCGTAAGGCAGTTTATACTTTTTTTTCTGGCTACACTCGAAGAGAAGACTACACTACAAGGCTATATTACTGCATTAATAAATAATTGCTTATTTTATTTAAGTGAGAATATTTTCCTGCGATTACTCTATGAAGCAACATAACCACTATTGTGTCTCACTTTTGAAAATACAATTTGAGCGACATCAAACATTGTGTATCCATTTGATTTATATTTCTAAAAACATTTATTTTTTATATTATGTGAATCTCACCTGGTTTACGTTTGGGACGTGCGTTACACGTGCATGCTTACTAGTCATTATAGTAAACCAACCAGAATACGAGTAGTACTATTTTTGGAAGGAGATCTGTGAGCTACTACCTTTGTCCTCGTTTATAAGTCCCTTTGCATTTTGTGCCAATTTTTTATTATAAATTTAACTAATAAAATATTAATGCATGTCATAAAAAATTATATTGTTGAATTCGTATTTGACATAGTTTCCAATTATATTACTCTTTATTACATGTATTAACATTTTGTTAGTTAAATTTAAAATCAAACTTTGACACAAAGTACAAAGGGCACTAATAAACCAGGACAGAGGTAGTAATTATTAATCACTGTGCTACACATGTACTACCTCCATCTTGGTTTATATGTCCCTTTTTAGCTTGTGCCAAATTTTGACCAAAGATTTAGCTAACAAAATATTAATGCATGTCAATAAAAATTATATCGTTGGATTTGCATTTGAACATAGTTTTCAATGATATGATTTTCGGTGACATGCATGAACATTTTGTTAGTTTAACTAGCACAAACGCCCATGCGTTGCATCGGGTGAAAAAAAAAACCCACACTTCCCTAACCCAATTGCTCAAGACCCCATCTCATTCCACGACACAACGCCAGGCATGATGGGGTCATAAAAAATTATATTGTTGAATTCGTATTTGACATAGTTTCCAATTATATTACTCTTTATGACATGTATTAACATTTTGTTAGTTAAATTTAAAATCAAACTTTGACACAAAGTACAAAGGGCACTAATAAACCAGGACAGAGGTAGTAATTATTAATCACTGTGCTACGCATGTACTTCCTCCATCTTGGTTTATAGGTCCCTTTTTAGCTTGTGCCAAATTTTGACCAAAGATTTAGCTAACAAAATATTAATGCATGTCAATAAAAATTATATCGTTGGATTTGCATTTGAACATAGTTTTCAATGATATGATTTTCGGTGACATGCATGAACATTTTGTTAGTTTAACTAGCACAAACGCCCGTGTGTTGCATCGGGTGAAAAAAAACCCACACTTCCCTAACCCAATTGCTCAAGACCCCCTCTCATTCCACGACACAACGCCAGGCATGATGGGATGAATAAACTCTTTGAAATCGGCTGCCATGAAAATATATATATTGTAGAAAAAATATGCATGTATTTCGGTTTTCAGTTCATTTGTATTCGCCCCACAGGAATGTCACAAAAGCTTTAGTTGGTGCGGTGGCTAGCTTGTCGGGTGAATAAAGTGGAGGTCCACAGTTTGAATCCCAGGTGGCTCACTTTTTTCTTTTTATGCATTTGTCGCCCGACCTCTCGCGCGAGGTCAATCCAAATGGGCCGGCCCAGTCGCTCGATTCCTATGCGAACGGACGTATTTTTGACGCAGAATGCGTCAAAAGCAAATCCTATTTGGCGCTACAGGCGCTCGTTAACGTGTATTCTGCAAACGGGCACCTGCAGCACCCCGTATTGGGCCGGCCCGTTACTGCGTACTCTATTCCGCAAGAAAGAAGGGAGCCGTCGTTGCGACTCGAACGACAGACCTGTTGGATTGATGTTCAATAGTATAACCACCACGACACACAATATGATCTGATAATATTCAACTCTTTCTTTTTATGCATTTGTCACCCGACCTCTGCGCGAGGTCAATCCAAATTGGTCGGCCCAGTCGCGCGATTCCTATGCGAACAGACGTCTTTTTGACGCAGAATGCGTCAAAAGCAAATCCTATTTGGCGCTGCAGGCGCCTGTTAACGTGTATTCTGCAAACGGGCGCCTGCAGCACCACGTACTGGGCCGGCCCGTTACTGCATACTCTATTCCGCAAAAAAGAAGGGAGCCGTCCTTGCAACTCGAACCACAGACCTGCCGGATAGATGTTCGATAGTATAACCACCACGAGACACAATACGATCTGATAATATTCAACTCTTGCTATGCTTTATTCGTTTCTTTTCTTTTTTCCTTTTTTCTTTTCTTTTTTGCATTTTTTGTTTCTTCCTGGTTTCTTTCCCTCACTGACTTCGTTTTTTTTTAAATACGTGAACATTCTCAAATTCAATGATTTTTCTAAAATTGATGAACTTTTATTTTCAAATCTATGAACTTTTAATAATTTTTGTGAACTACTTTTAAAAATTGATTATTTTGTTTCAAAATCGATGAACTTTTTTCAAATTCGATGAACCCTTTTCAAAATCTTTGAACTTTTTTCAAATTCAATGAACTTTTTTTCAAATTGGATGAACTTTTTTTGCAAATTGATGAACTTTTTTTCAAATTTTTGATGAACATTTTTTAATTTTTTGTGAACTACTTTCTTAAGTTGATGAACTTTTTTCAAATTGGTGAACTTTTTTTTTCAAATTTTTGATGAACTTTTTTAAATTTTTTGTGAACTATTTTTGTAAATTGACGAACTTTGTTTTTAAAATCATTGGGCTTCTCTTGAATAGGGCGATGTTTTTATGCATGTTCATGAACTTTTTCTGAAATTTGTGAGGTTTCATTTTTCTTTAAAAAAATCATATGTTCTCTCAAAAAAAAATGGGCTGGCCCTAGTGGTTAGCTGAACACACGTAGGTAGAGCAGGTAGCGAGTTCTTTATATGGGTACAATATGCGAAGTATTGGATAGTGTTGTTTTCGTATCCTACAACACACAGTGGCCTTTGGCGCGGTGGTTGTTGTGCGGGGAGAAGCAAGTTTAACAAAACCATGCGGGTTCGAATCCTAGCTCTAGCGTATATTTTCCATGGTTAATTTTCCTTTTCACTTCTACTTTTAGAAGTAGCTGCTGGGCCGGCCCGTTAGGCTGCGCGCGCGAGCGCCAAAAGGGCTAACCGACGCTTAATGTGCCGAGTAGGAGCTCCCTGCGTCAAATACGTGCTCGCGTGATTCCCTGAATTAGTACCACCTCGCTTATATATTTTAAATTCAAACTGAAAGCGTAAATTTATAGAAAGAAAGCGTATTGTGACGGTGAACCCGGAGACCCAATCCGTGCTTTATTATTAGGGAGAGATAGCAAAAGTACCCATGCGTTGCAACGGGGATATATATAAGCTTGGGGGAGTTGGATACCCAGTTAGCAGTTACTTCTATGCAACCCAGTTTGATGTTACCAAAAGGATCAAAGTAATTCAAGACATGTGAACTAAACCAAGAGGCGGCAGGGAAGAACATGTATGTGCGTACCTGAGGATGATCGTCAAGATTAGGTCGGACGAAGGGTGTCCTCACACAATACATGTTTGGTGAGACACCGGCATCCTCATACATCTCTCTTGTTTAAGTTTTCTCTCCTTGTTTGTTGGTTTCTTTGCTAAAACAATATGACAGCAAGTCATCAGGCAGAAATAAAATCACCATTGGTATTAATAAAGAGATTTCGAGAAAGTAAAAATACGTCAAATAGGAGAAGCTTACATGCCATCTTGAAATTCCTAGAAACCGAGTGACATCCGATGCATGACCAACATACACCGGAAAGAATACAAACCTGCATGTTCTGTACACTCTCCTGAGTTGAATCCTGAATTAAGTATGACAATGGGACAACTCAAGATATATCAACCCTCAAATCCATTACCCTGATCTGACGGCAGCGACGGTCGTAGGCGGTGGGAGTCAACCTAGTAGAGGATGTGTGCAGCGTTGGAGCAGGCAGAGGATGCGCGGCTCCTCGAGGAGGACCCGTTCCGGACGTGGGGATGTGGATCCAGGCGGCGGAGATCCTCCAGCGGTGGAGCTTGGCAGGGGTGGGGTGGCGGCGCTGGGAGGTGCAGCCGACGAGGAAGGCGAGGGGCAGCCGGATCAGCAGGTGCTGGTGACGAACGATGGCCGGGTCGGGCGCTCGGGGACCAAGATGGGAGGCGGGTAGGCGGTGGCGGCGCGGGCCGGGAAGGAGGCGGCGGCGGCGGCGGGCGGGTTGAGGTCGGCGGCGGAGGCAAGTGGTGTGGCGGCCGGGGGATTTGGCTCGGCCTGGGCACAGGCAGGGTTGAGCCGAGGAGGCAGATGCGTGCACGTATATTTTCCAGCGAATCGTTTTTCCGTGACTGATTAGTGATGGAGTGCGGGTTGAATACCAAAAGGCACAGGGACCTTTGTGTAAAAACGCCGCGACGGTGAACCCGAAAACCCAATCCGTGCTTTATTATTAGGGAGGGATTTATGATCAAAATGTGGCACAAAATACAATGAGGAATATTCTTCATTAAATACAATGGTTCATATTTTGAAAGCAAAGAGAAGGAAAGCTTCATTAAATAAATATTGGAGTATTCTTCGAAGTAGTACGAGACAAAACAAGGGGCACCCCACCCCCACAGGTGCCCACCATTTTCTAAACAAAGAGATCTTCTGTGTCTCCTCGTGTGCATTCCCGTGATCACGTCCGTCAGGTAGGCTAACGGTGGCAGCAGACGGCGTCTAAAGAGAGACGAGTTGTCGTTTTTCCCATCGCCCGTGCGTAGGTGCAGGAAAGCCCCATTCTTTTCCTTGTCCCAGCCCCTGCAAGGCTGCAACAGCAGATGTGCTTTCCCATTTGCCCAGCAGCCAGTATAGTTCATGGCAGGAGTTGCCGTTTCGTTTCTTGGATTTGCCCTCTCCCATGGCTACGACTAGGTAAAAGCGTCTCAAATACCACTTGCATGAAATATGATGATTTAGTTTCAAACTTACAAAATACAACTTCACCATACCTCAACCTACACTGATTTAGTCCCCAGCCTATCACAGCTCAACAAGTGGCAGCCAAGTGGCTTGACCGGTCTTTGATCCACACTTTTGCAGGAAACAGTCTGCCATCTTCTCTAATTAGCCCGCAGTACTGGATGTTAAGGTGCACTGACTGATCTATGAATGAACTTGAAAAGAAATTTTGCTTCAGGGCAGGGCAGGCGTTCGTACTACTAAGCTGAAGCGGCAATGCTACACATACAGGTTTTTACAGGAGTTTACAGGATTGATTTGATGTGGCAGTTTTTTATTGGGTGTAAGGGGAGGACGCAGGCCCACCCCCATGAAAATCAGGGGAGGATGGTTATTATGTTTGGAAGGAGCCTGTAAACTCCTGTAAAGCCCTGTACGTGTAGCATTTTTGAAGCTAAAGCCTAAAGGAACAAAAGTAAGTTACGTACTTGATTGTAACATAAGAAACAAAAAAACAACGAAGGACTGATGACTAGCTGCTGCTAATTAGACACAAGCAGCATTTTACAGCTGTTGTGCTACGTGTTACTACTGTCCAGCAGTCCTTTCACAGGATTGGCGAGCTGCTCGGGTTCCTCTCCCACGGCTTGGCCTGAGCGCCCCCGTCCAGAGCCGAACGTCTCCGCCGCGCCGTTGCCGGTCCGGGCCATGCCGACCACGCCGCCCATAGGCTGCATGAACACGGGAGGCCCCTGCTCGTCGTTGCGCCGGTGGGGCTCATCCCGAGCCCCGGGAAGTCCAGCGTGGCCGGCTTGGCGCTGAACAGTGATGACTGGCCCATCATGAGCTCCGGCAACTCCATCGGACCGTCAGTAGAGTCGTATGGTAACCCGAGGCCCAGCCCGGCCGACATCATCGGAGCTGGCTCGGGCTCCAACCGCGGCGGCCATTGCTGCAGCGACCCCTCCGGGAACTGCATTTGCATGGGCTCCTGATGGTGGTGCTGCTGCTGTTGATGCTGACCTGACGACATCGACGCCGGCGACGACGACGAGATGTCCAGGCCCAGCCCACGCAGGAACGAGGAGCTCGACGAAGCAGCACCGTGGCGGATATGTGCGCCGACGGGGACGGGGACGGCGGCAGGAGCTGCTGCTGCCGGTCAGCCGCGGGGGCCGAGAACTGGGCAGACGCGGCATCGGTCGCGAGGCACAGCGACGGGGCTTGGCGGCCAGTGCGCGCTCCGGGTACTGCGGCGCCTGGGCCACGGAAGACAGCGCGAACATGCTGCCGAGGAGGCTCTGCGACGTGGTCGAGACGCTGCTGGTGCTGGCACTGACATTGGCGCTGTTGACCGAGGGCGGGGACGGCATCAGCGGCGCCGGCGGCGTGTACTGGAGGACGGGCTCAGACACGGCGCACTAGCCGCTCGGCTTGTACGTACTCTCAAGACATGTCATTGCTTGTACGCGGGTCACGGCGAGTACACATGGCGCACACTCCCCTTGCTCTGCCACACCGTGCCCCTGGGCCAAGTTGGCTCTACACTAGCCTAAAAGAAAAGCTGCCCGCTTGCACTGCTCACTTCCCGGCAACCAACCGGGGCGCGCCACCTTCCGGGCATCCCCCCCCCCCCCCCCCCCCCCCCCCTGCCACAGCGCAGATCGGCCGCACGTCCGACGATGAGGTGACTGCACCAAGTCACGTACCGGCGCGGCACAACACCAGGCGGTTTTCCCCTCCGCGGTTCCTGTCTGTCCATGGACGGCAGCGGCAACGAAACTTCCAGGCAAAGCGCGCTGAACTTCACATGCCACCCACTGGTCACTGCCATTCCCGTTCACGGGCGCCGCGTCGATGGGTCCAAACGAGGCGATCCGGTGAGAGCGACGCCGCTGGTCATTGCGGCTGGCCACGTCACTCGTCAGCTACCGGAGTAGATAGAGAGCGAATATTCATGGCGTCCGCATGGTGGTGGCCTTGCCCAGGACCAGAAGGGAGGGAGAGGAGACTACGACCGGTCGGAGCGTGACGTGTCTCGTCCTTTCATTCCTCGGTTCAAAGTCTCGGGCTTTTCTCCGGTCTTCAGTCAAACCAAGCTCCAGATTTTTTTACATTTCCCGTCCCCGCCATAAACAGTGCTAGGGTCCGCTGGCCCTATAAAGCCCTTCTCCTCCTCCTCCCGCTGTCACCACCAAGGGAACTCATCATCATCACACTCCCGGAATCGCACCCTATGCTGACAGCCAGGGCCGTCGGCATAGCCCTGACTAGCCGTCAGGACAGGCCTATGCCGACGGCCCCCGTCAGCGTAGGGCCGTCGGCAACATATCCGTCGATGTAGCCAGGATGACCGTCGACATAGAAAGGCCGTCGGCATAGACCCTATCCCGACGGTGGCCGTACATCTATGCTGACGGCCCTGACCGTCGGCAACGTTACCGCCTAACGGCGGCCGCCGTCAAGTGATGTCCAGTACCTGCTTGCCACGTGGCAGGTCTATGCCGACGGCCCAGCCGTCGGCTTAGTTTGGGGTCACCCCTGAGGCAGGTCTATGCCGATGGCCAGATCCAAACTAAGTCGATGGCCAGGTTGTCGGCATAGCCCTGCCATGGGATAGCCACTGGGAGCTCCTGGGGCAGGTCTAACTCTATGCCGTCGGCATAGTTCCAAACTAAGGAGCAGCATCACACAACAAATTTATCATCACACATCATAAGAAGCATCGCAAAGTATGAACATATAAGTATCATCACCACCAAGACCGCCACAATGTGACCCAAAGGCTTAAGCGCCAGGACGTCGAGCACCGCGGAGGTCGTCACCGCCAAGGCCGCCGAAGCCCAGGTCGTCACTGCTAGCGGCAACGGTACCGCCAAGACCGCCTCCACCTCCGCCTCCGCCTCCGTGGATCGGAGTGGTCGGGCTCCGTGACTCTGGAGTGCTGCGAAGACCACCGCCAACGGTTGATCCACCGGTTCCCTGGATGTTGAAAAGACATATTAACGGGATATATGACTGTGTTGAAAGGCATGATATGCTTTGAGTGAATAGATCGGGGATGAACTAACCGGCGAGGGGCTAGCGTTCTGTGCCACAAACTCCTCAAAGGTCAGCAACGTTGGTTGTGCTGGAGGACCCTCTGCTGATGGCCATTGAGGACACCTGTCGGCCGCCATTTCCTGAAAAGCGTGTTGTATCTGGTGATCCCTCTGCTGATGGTATGCATGAAGGCGGTCGTGCCACTACATGGTCTCCTGGCGTGTGTACTCCATGTAGGCCTACAGTATGACATGATGGAACTCATAAAACTATTAAATGCGGAAAATAAAGTGAGCAATGAAGATAAGAGGGAAAATACTTACAGTTTGCCGCTCCTGAAAGAGGGACTGTGACGGTGCACTACTCATGGGCGTGCTCATGCGCTGCTCAGGCTCGGATCGATCCGACAGAGCTGTGTGTAGGCGATAGTAGGAGTGATTACAGCATCGAGAACCGCCTCCCGACCGTGCTCCTTCGGCCCCATGCCCACCACCACCCTTTCGTCCAGATCCGCCGCAATGGGGTCAGGTGTGTCAGGATGTAACCTCAGATACCCATCGGAGTAGGCGTTCTTCCTATGCGCGGTCTTCTTGCCGTAGTACTTGGGCTTGCCAGGCTTGGGGTCCTTCCGCGTATGGGCGATCTCCCACGCCTGCATGTGTGAGAGCAGCCGCTTCAGTTTCTCATCCTGCACCACCAAATAGAGGTTAGTCATACATAAAAAGTGATGGTAAATAGAAGAAGAAGAATGTTTAATGGGGTTAGTCATACATTAACTGCCTTGTGGAGATAGTGGTTTCGGTTTCCCTGAGCATGTACTCCCTCCTTCCCTTGGTTAGCCTTATTTTTGACTCTCATAGCCGCCTAGGCTCCAGCCTCATCACACCAAAGATCCACCAATGCCGCCCAGGACTCGTCTTTTCCATAACACCAATTTGGACACACCTACATAATGAAAGCATAATGGCATGTCAACACGAAACAGTGAAATGTACCACAAGGTAATGAAAGCATAATGAAAGCAAAATGAAAAATCTTTTATACTTACCTTCAAGAACTTGTCCCTCTCCAAGGTAATGCCCATCCTCCGCGCTTCTTCCTTGGTCATCTTCACAACAAGATAGGCGTGATAGTATGTCGAGATGGCCACATAGCGCACCTCGTACTGCATCTGGCGGGCCTTCTTCTTGCATTGGCGCATCACGATCTGGTCCGCTCTGGCCCTGTGCTCCGGAAGAACTCGATAGAATTTCTACGATCATGCATGAAACAAGAATGGAAGAAGCCGTGAGTTAAATCATTCATGAAATTAGAATGGACTTGTGCTTCTGAAGAGAACTCACCCTGAAAGTGGTGATCACGGCCTTGGCATGGGTCCCATGATCCGCGTGGAGGGCTGCTTCCGAGTGCTCCCAACTCGTGGCCAAGACCCGATGGTCCGAGTGCCTGACTGGATCCGGACAGTACAACCCCGGCCAGTGTAACTTCAACAAGACGGTGATGAGACCGTTGGGAATACGGACCCCTTTAGAATATATCCAGTTGCTGCAAAAGAATGAACAATTAGCATTTGACAAGCAAAATAAATAACAACTGGAATGAGCATGTGACAAGCAAAATAATGAAATTATTATAAAGTGGCACTTACTCTTTCCCCGTGGGCTCATTGAGCCACTTCTCCTCCTCAGTAGCAGGAACCTGCTTTGGTAGCTTTGCGTTACCACGCAGCCACCCCTTGTTGTCAACCCCCTTCCCACCACTACCATCATCCCCGCCACCACCCTCCTCCTCGCCTGCCTCCCCCTCCCCAACCTCCTCCTCATCCTCCTCCTCCTCGTCCTCCTCCTCCATCTCCTCCTCGGCCCCATCCCGAACCTCCTCCTCCTCCTCGCCTGCCTTGTCGTCCTCCTCCTCCTCGCCAGAGGGTACCTCACTAAAGGAGGGTACCTCACTAGAGGAGGGCCTCGAAGACAACACCCCTAAGTCGGTGAGGGTGCGCTCTTTCTGGCTGCGACCCCATGTAGTGGCTCTCCCCCACCACCTCGCCCTCTAGGGGCTCTCCCCCCGCCCCCTCCTCCTCTAGGGGCACCTCTCCCTCGACCTCCCTGTGAGGAGTCATCATCAAGTAGCCCGGGGGGGGGGGGAGGATTACGTGCTCGACCACTCCGACTAGGCAGGCCGATGACCTTGCATAGGAAACCCACGCCGTCGGCCTTCCCCTTGCCCATGTTCCGCGAACCTGCATTGAAAAGAGAATAAGCAATTAGTAAATTAATGAAATGAAGGAAAAGGCATGATAATAAACACATTAATAAAAAATGCATAAAAGGCATATTCCTAAACTATAGAAAAAAAAGACTTGAAACGTACATCTGCTAGAAACCATATGAATCATCATTCTTGTAACCTCTTTCTCGGTCCGTCTCATCATCACTATCAATCATATCATCTTCGTTGTCTCACGGAGGTGGATGCTCTTCCTCGTCGTCAGCGTCTTCGTTTAACTTTTCTAGCATAAGTATGTAATTTTCATTGACAATGGTCTCACCATCATTTTGTGCATCATCATTGTTTGGATCCACATCATCATCACCCAATGGTCTAGCGTCATCGTTTCTAACCACATCATCATCATCAGGTTGCTCTTGATAGAACACTCCCTCGTATGTCATGGGGTTAATGTTGTAGTAATCGTCTTCATTTGGGTTTGGTAGCTTACCATGTGGCGACACCTTGAACACAACTTCCCAATCCTTTAGGTACTCTTTCTGGCATGGGTAAGGCAGATAATATACTTGTGTAGCTTGGGTAGCCGCAATGAAGAGATCGGCTCTGGCATAGATGGTCGATGGTTTAACTTCGACCAAACCAATGGAAGGCGTATGTTTTACCCCCTCCCGCGGATCGAACCATCGACATTTGAACACAGGCAGACGTAGGGTCTCGCGCCCCTGGTGGAATTTAATCTCCTATATATTTTGTACCCTTCCGTAGTAGTCTACTGAATTTTGACCGGGGGTGTACACTCCAGTATTTATAGTTTTGGGATCAGGCCGGCTGTTCTGGTGCTCCTCTGTATGGAAGCGATACCCATTCACATCATACTTTTTACATGTCATGACGGCATGGTCAAAACCCATGGAAACCCATCTCAATTCATCATCCATAGATATGTTCGAATCTTTTCCCTACAAGTGTAATTGAAATTGTTGCGTGCATTAGTTAACTAATAAATGTTGAACTAGGTATTTAATAGGGGAGTGTGGAAAATTACTTTCTCCATGAACCAAGCAACAAATTTTTTATGTCCAGGGTTTCCATGACAGAGAAGAGTAAGTGCCTTCGCCTCAGTAGGGTGATTCATTCCTGTCCATTCCTCTTGAACGAAATCACTAAAAAAGAAAAATGGTGTTAGACCGGGACTAAGTGAACATAGAACATGATGATGTGGAAGACATAAAGGAATGGTGTAGTGGTATTACCTCATCCATACTTCCTAAACTTCCTTGATGTTGTGCAAGATATAGAACATGAGGTCCTCCCACTCTTGTCGTGGCACGTTATAAGGTTTCGAGGCCCCAACCCTCCCACCTTGCGCGTTGAATCGATGGAGCCTGGTTTGATACTTCAGCTCTTCTATATTGTATCGAGGCACCTTGTTATGCAGATGGCGAACGTGGTCTGGATAGTATGATGTCCTGAGGTCTGACACCTCCTCTAGGATAACTGCCTCAGCTATGGAAGCTTCAATCTTAGCTTTGTTTCCACATTTCTGTCGAAGATGCTTTTTCTGTCTCTCAGGGCCGTATTGCCAGCGATTCTGCACAGGCCCCCCAACAATACCTCGTTCGCGAGGTGCAGAATGAGATATGTCATCGGAGTAAAGAAGCCTGTCGAAAAGATCTTCTCTAGCTTGACTATCAACTTCGGTGCCGTCTTATGCAATTTTTCAATCATGTCTTTACTTACTTCTTTAGCACAGAGCGTGCGGAAGAAATGGCTTAGCTCGGCAAGCACTCGCCAGACATGCTCGAGGACATAGCCTCGAACCATCACCGGCATTATCCGCTCAATCCATACATGGTAGTCATGATTCTTCAGGCCGGTCACTTTGCCCGTTGAAAGATTGACTCCCTTACTTATATTCGATGCATAACCATCGGTGAACTTCAAAATGTGTTTCACCCAGATAAGTACTTCCTTTTTTCTAGCGGTTTAAGGACAAAGTCAGCATCTGGCTTGAACCAGTTTTTTCGACCGCCTGTGGGAGGCTTCATGTTCAGACGTGGTCTATCACAAATTCTGTGTTGATCGACTCTAGCTTTAACGTTATCCTTTGTCTTATCAGGAATGTTGAGGATCGTGTGTAAAAGGGACTCTACCACATTCTTTTCGGTGTGCATCACATCGATATTGTAAGGAAGTTTGAGGTCCTTGAAATAGGGAAGCTGCGAGAAGGGGGTAATGTGAGTCCAGTTGTGCGTCTCACCATATCCCTCGAAGCCTTTGGCTTTGGCTTTGCCTTTGCCTTTGACTTTAGGCTGGAGAGCTTTTAGCTGAGCAAGAACATCTGCCCCCGAAAATGTTGGAATCTCGGTTACTTCATGAACAACCCGACCTTTCGTGAAGTTCTTCTTGTCTTCCCTGTCTGGATGGTCTAGAGGGAGGAACTATTAATGCAGGTCAAAGGCTACATACTTGCCACCCTTACTCAGCCAAATCATTCGTAGAGACTGCATGCACACTGGGCATGGCATCTTCCCACTTGTACACCATCCGCAGAATAGAGCATAGCCGAGAAAGTCATGCATGCAATAGTGCAACCAAACTTTCATCAAGAAATTTCTCTGCAGATCCCGGTCGTATGTCAACCTCGAAAAGTACCAAGAATGGTGCAAAGCATCCACCAGTGGCTGCATAAACACACCCAATTGCTTCCCCGGTTAATCAGGCCCCGGAATGATGAGCGACAAGAACATGGTCCTGCGTTGCATTAGGGCACCGCGAGGAAGATTGAGCGGAATTACAAACACGGGCCAGCAGCTGTATGGATTGGACGACATACCATATGGATTCAACCCATCACCTGATATGGCTATTCTGACATTCCCAGCCTCGGCTGCTTCCTTGGGGTATTCTTCATCGAGCGACTTCCATGCTTCCCCTTCCGATGGATGTATGATTTTTTTTGGATTGTACCTTATATCTTCCTTGTGCCACTTCATCATTTTGGCAGACTCCTTCGTGATGAAAAGGCGCTGCAATCTTTTTATAAAATCAAGATACCGAAGAACCTTAACGGGGATGGTTAGCTGCTTTTTCTCACCATCCTCACCGGCCACCTCAATGTACCAAGACGAACCGCACTGCCTACAGTACTTGCCATCCGCATACTCGTGCCTAAACAAAAGGCAATTCTTCGGGCAAACATCTATTTTCTCATAATCCATAGAGAGTGCCTTCATGATTTTCTTTGTATCGTACATGCTTTTCGGCAGTTCATGACCCTCAGGGAGGCTGTTAGCCCATACTCCCAGGAATGCTTCGAAGCATTTCTGGCTACAGCCGTACTCAGCCTTGACTGCAATCAGTTGTGAGATGGCATCCAGCTGAGATATTTTCGCACCCGCATAAAGAGGTTTCTTCGACGAGGCCAAGACCTCCAAGAAGGCCTTTGCGGTTGCCTCCGGCTCCTCCGGTTCATTCTCTAAAGGTGTCGCATTTGTCGTTTATGCAACAATGACATCATCTAGCATGTCCCTGACCCCGTCGTCCTCATATCCATCGATGTGTTGTCGCATCACCTCCTCTCTACCACGGTCCTGCTCGGCTATGTTTATTGATACGTCTCCAACGTATCTATAATTTTTGATTGTTCCATGCTATTATATTACGTGTTTTGGATGTTTATGGGCTTTATTTTACATATTTATATCATTTTTGGGACTAACCTACTAACCGGAGGCCCAACACGTATTGCTGTTTTTTTTGCCTATTTCAGTGTTTCGAAGAAAAGGAATATCAAACGGAGTTCAAACGGAATGAAACCTTTGGGAGCGTGATTTTTGGAACGAACGTGATCTAGAGGACTTGGAGTGCAAGTCAAGAAGCAGCCGGAGCCTCCACGAGATAGGAGGGCGCCCCCCTATAGGGCGCGCCCCCTGTCTCGTGGGCCCCTCGGGCGTCCACTGACGTACTTCTTCCTCCCATATAAACCTACGTACCCCGAAAACATCCAGGAGCCACCTGAAACACAATTTCCATCACCGTAACCTTCTGTATCCGTGAGATCCCATCTTGGAGCCGTCGCCGGCGTTCTGCCGGAGGGGGGATCCACCACGGAGGGCTTGTACATCAACATCCTTGCCCCTCCAATGAGTTGTGAGTAGTTTACCACAGACCTACCGGTCCATAGTTATTAGCTAGATGGCTTCTTCTCCCTTTTTGGATCTTAATACAATGTTCTCCCCCTCTCTTGTGGAGATCTATCTGATGTAATCTCTTTTTGCGGTGTGTTTGTTGAGATCCGATGAATTGTGGGTTTATGATCAGATTTATCTATGGATAATAATTGAATCTTCTCTGAATTCTTTTATATGATTGAGTTATCTTTGCAAGTCTCTTCGAATTATCGGTTTGGTTTGGCCTACTAGATTGATCTTTCTTGCCATGGGAGAAGTGCTTAGCTTTGGGTTCAATCTTGCGGTGTTCTTACCCAGTGACAGAAAGGGTTGCAAGACACGTATTGTATTGTTGCCATCTAGGATAAAAAGATGGGGTTTATATCATATTGCTTGAGTTTATCCCTCTACATCATGTCATCTTGCTTAATGCGTTACTCTGTTCTTATGAACTTAATACTCTAGATGCATGCTGGATAGCGGTCGATGTGTGGAGTAATAGTAGTAGATGCAGGCAGGAGTCGGTCTACTTGTTATGGACGTGATGCCTATATACATGATCATGCCTAGATAACGTCATAATTATTCGCTTTTCTATCAATTGCTGGACAGTAGTTTGTTCACCCACCGTAATACTTATGCTCTCGAGAGAAGCCTCTAGTGAAACCTATGGCCCCCGGGTCTATCTTTTATCATATTTGCTTCCAATTTACTTTTATTTGCATCTTTATTTTCTGCATCTATATTATAAAATACCAGAAATATATTTATCTTATCATACTATCTCTATCAGATCTCACTTTCGCAAGTGGCCGTGAAGGGATTGACAACCCCTTTGTCGCGTTGGTTGCGAGTTCTTTGTTTGTTTGTGTAGGTTCGTGGGACTTGTTGAGAAGCCTCCTACTGGATTGATACCTTGGTTTTCAAAAACTGAGGGAAATACTTACGCTACTATGCTGCATCACCCTTTCCTCTTCAAGGAAAACCAACGCAAGCTCAAGACGTAGCAAGAAGGATTTCTGGTGCCGTTGCTGGGGAGGTCTTCGCTCAAGTCAAGACATACCAAGTACCCATCACAAACTCAACTCCCTCGCATTTACATTATTTGCCATTTGTCTCTCGCTTTCCTCTCTCCCACTTCACCCTTCCGTTTTATTCGCCCTCTCTTTCCCAATCTTCTCCTCTATTTTCTGGTTGCCGTTTTCTGTTTGCTTGTGTGTTGGATTACTTGTTGTCATGGCACAAGATAATACCAAATTGTGTGATTTATCGAATACCAATAATAATGATTTCCTTAGTACTCCAATTGCTCCTCTTAATGATGTTGAGTCTTGTGAAATCAGTACTGCTTTGCTGAATCTTGTTACGAAAGATCAATTCGCCGACCTTCCTAGTGAAGATGTCGCTACTCATCTAAACAATTTTTTTGATTTGTGTGATATGCAAAATAAGAAAGATATGGATAATGATATTGTTAAATTGAAGTTATTTCCGTTTTCACTTAGAGATCGTGCTAAAGTTTGGTTTTCATCTTTGCCTAAAAATAGTATTGATTCTTGGAACAAGTGCAAAGATGCTTTTATCTCTAAGTATTTTCCTCCCGCTAAGATCATCACTCTTAGGAACGATATTATGAATTTTAAACAACTTGATCATGAGCATGTTGCCCAATCTTGGGAAAGAATGAAATTCATGATTCACAATTGCCCTACTCATGGTTTGAATTTATGGATGATCATACAAAAATTTTATGCCGGTTTGAACTTTGCTTCTAGAAATCTTTTAGATTCGACCGCCGGAGGCACGTTTATGGAAATCACTTTAGGAGATGCCACAAAAATTCTTGATAATATTATGGATAATTATTCTCAATGGCATACCGAAAGATCTTCTAGTAAAAAAGTGCATGCTATAGAAGAAATCAATGTTTTGAGTGGAAAGATGGATGAACTTATGAAAATGTTTGCTACTAAAAATACTCCTCTTGATCCCAATGATATGCCTTTGTCTACTTTGATTGAGAATAATAATGAATCTATGGATGTGATTTTTGTTGGTAGGAATAGTTTTGGAAACAATGCTTATAGAGGAAATTTTAATGCTAGACCGTTCCCTAGTAATTCCTCTAATAATTATGGAAATTGCTACAATAATTCTTACGGTAATTTAATAAGATGCCCTCTGATTTTGAGAATAGTGTGAAAGAATTTATGATTTCTCAAAAGAATTTTAATGCTTTGCTTGAAGAAAAAATGCTCAAAGTTGATGATTTGGCTAGGAACGTGGATAGACTTTCGCTTGATGTTGATTCTCTCAAAATTAGATCTTCTTCTCCTAAGCATGATATCAATGAGTCTCTCAAAGCAATGAGAATTTCCATTGATGAGTGTAAGGAAAGAACCGCTAGATTGCATGCTAAGAAAGAAAGCTTTATAAAAGCATGTTCTTCTAGTTTCCATGGAAATAATGATGAAGATCTTAAAGTTATTGATGTGTACCCTATTAGATCTTTGTTTTGCAATATGAATCTTTATAATTATGGGACTGAGGATGAGTCAACTTTACCTAGAAGGCGTCCCAAGAATTCGGAGTCTTTAGATCTTGATGCTAAATTTGATAAAAGTGGGATTGGAGAGGTCATGACTTTAAATAGCATTAAACCCACTATCTCGGATTTCAAGGAATTTGATTATGATAATTGTTCTTTAGAAAGTTGTATTTCCTTGTTGCAATCCGTTGTTAATTCTCCACATGCTTATAGTCAAAAGAAAGCTTTTACCAAACATATCGTTGATGCCTTGATGCAATCTTTTGATGAAAAACTTAATTTGGAAGTTTCTATACCTAGAAAACTTAATGATTAGTGGGAACCTACTATAAATATTAGAATTAAAGATTATGAGTGTTTTGCTTTGTGTGATTTGGGTGCTAGTGTTTCCACGATTCCGAAAACTTTATGTGATATTCTAGGTTTCCATGATCTTGATGATTGCTCTTTAAATTTGCACCTTTCGGATTCCACCATTAAAAAGCCAATAGGTAGTATAAATGATGTTCTAATTGTTGCAAATAGAAATTTGGTGCCCGTTGATTTTATCGTTCTTGATATAGATTGCAATCTTTCTTGCCCTATTATTCTTGGTAGACCTTTCCTTAGAACGATTAGTGCGATTATGGATATGAAGGAAGGGAATATTAGATTCCAATTTCCATTAAAGAAAGGCATGGAGCACTTTCCAAGAAAGAAAGTCAAATTACCTTATGAATCTATCATGCGGGCTACTTATGAATCAAGTGCCAAAGATGGCACTACTTAGATCTATCCTCACTTTTATGCCTAGCTAGGGGCGTTAAATGATAGCGCTAGTTGGGAGGCAACCCAATTTTCTTTATGTTCTTTTTTTCGTTCCTGTTTAGTGTTAAATTTTGTTTCTAATTTCTGTTTAGATGTGTTTTTATCTTTTAATTAGTGTTTGTGCCAAGTAGAACCTATAGGATAAAGTAGGATGATAGTTGATTTGATTCTGCTGAAAAACAGAAACTTTGCGCTCACGAGAAACAAATCAATAAATCACAGGAACGAGATTTTGCATTGATTCTTTTTTCTGCTGATCAATAAACAAATTTTTTAGGACTTCCTATTTTTTTAGGATTTTTAAGGTTCCATAAGTTTGCGTTAGTTATAGATTGCTACAGACTGTTCTGTTTTGGACAGATTTTGTTTTTCGTGTGTTGTTTGCTTATTTTGATGCATCTATGGCTAGTATGTAAGGGTATGAACCATAGAGAACTTGGAATACAGTAGGTTTAACACCAAAATAAATAAAGAATGAGTTCATTACAGTACCCTATGTGGTGGTTTTGTTTTCTTTCACTAACGGAGCTTATAAGATTTCCTGTTGAGTTTTGTGTTGTGAAGTTTTCAAGTTTTGGGTAAAGCTTTTATGGTCTATGGAAAAAAGGGTGGCAAGAGCCTAAGCTTGGGGATGCCCAAGGAACCCCAAGATATTCAAGGATAGCCAAAATCCTAAGCTTGGGGATGCCCCGGGAAGGCATCCCCTCTTTCATCTTCGTTCATTGGTAACTTTACTTGGAGCTATATTTTTATTCGCCACATGATATGTGTTTTGCTTGGAGCGTCGTGTATTATATTAGTATTTTCTTGTTAGTTTACCACAATCATCCTTTCTGTACACACCTTTTGGGAGAAGCCTTTTTGATTAGAATTTGCTAGAATACTCTATGTGCTTCACTTATATCTTTTGAGCTTGATAGTTTTTGCTCTAGTGCTTCACTTATATCTTTTAGAGCACGGTGCTGTCTTAATTTTGGAGAAATTGCTAGTCTCTCATGATTCACTTATATTATTTTGAGAGTCTCTTAGAACAGCATGGTATTTGTTTTGGTTATGAATTTGGTCCTAGAATGATGAGCATCCAAGTTGGGTATAATAAAAACTATCATAGAAAATGAATTGGATGCTAGGATCAATTTGATGCTTGATAATTGTTTTGAGATATAAATGTAGTAATGTTAGGATCATGCTAGTGGATAATTATGAAATTAAGAAATAATGTTGTTGAAGTTGGCAAGTCCCGTAGCATGCATGTATGGTAAAAGTTGTGTGACAAATTTGTTGCATGAGGTGCTCTTTTGAGTGTCTTCCTTATGAGTGGCAGTCGGGGAAGAGCGATGGAATTTTTTCCTACCAATCTATCCCTCTTGGGGCATGCGTAGTAGTACTTTGCTTCAAGGGAGAAGTAGATTTTTGCAATAAGTATATGAGTTCTTTATGACTAATGTGAGTCCATGGATATACGCACACTCATCCTTCCACTTAGCTAGCCTCTATTTTACCGCGCAATTTTCGCCGGTAGCATAAACCCATTATTTACCTTCCTCAAAACGGCCACCATACCTACCTATTATGGCATTTCCATAGCCATTTTGACATATATTGCCATGCAACTTCCCACCGTTCCGTTTATTATGACATGTTTCATCATTGTCATATTGCTGTTTGCATGATCATGTAGTTGACATTGTATTTGTGGCAAGGCCACCTTCATAAGTTTCATACATGTCACTCTTGATTCATTGCATATCCCGGTACACCGCCGGAGGCATTCATATAGAGTCATATTTTGTTCTAGCTTTGAGTTGTAAATCCATAAAAGGGTGATGATCTTCATTATTAGAGCATTGTCCGAGTGAGGAAAGGATGATGAATACTATCCCCCACAAGTCGGGATGGGACTTCGGACTTTATAAAAATAAAAGAGGCCAAAGAAGCCGACAAAAGAAAAAAAAGAAAAAAAAGAAAGAAAAAATAAGAAGAAAAAAAGGATAAAGAAAAAAAAGAAAAATAAAAAAAATAAAAAGAGAGAAAAAGAGAGAAATGACAATTGCTACTATCTCTTTTTCCACACTTGTGCTTCAAAATAGCACCATGATCTTCATAATAGAAAGTCTCATATGTTGTCACTTTCATATACTAGTGGGAATTTTTCATTATAGAACTTGGCTTGTATATTCCAATGATGGGCTTCCTCAAAATGCCCTAGGTCTTCGTGAGCAAGCAAGTTGGATGCACACCCACTTAGTTTCTTTTGTTGAGCTTTCATATATTTATAGCTCTAGTGCATCTCTTGCATGGCAATCCCTACTCACTCATATTGATATCTATTGATGGGCATCTCCATAGCCCGTTGATACGCCTAGTTGATGTGAGACTTTCTTCTCCCACTTTTTGTCCTCACAACCACCATAATAGGCCACCATAGTGCTATGTCCATGGCTTGCGCTCATGTATTGCGTAAGAGTTGAAAAGCTGAAGCGCGTTAAAAAGTATGAAAAATTGCTCGGCTCGTCATCAGGGTTGTGCATGATGGGAGTATTTTGTGTAACGGAAATGAAGCATGGCCTAACTATATGATTTTATAGGGATAAGCTTTCTTTGGCTATGTTATTTTGATAGGACATGATTATTTGTTAGTATGCTTTGAAGCATCATAATTTTTATGTTTTATAAGCTTTTATCTTGAGTCATTTGGATCTGAACATTCATGCCACATTAAAGAAAATTACATTGAGAATTATGCTAGGTAGCATTCCACATCAAAAATTTCTTTTTTATCATTTACCTACTCGAGGACGAGCAGGAATTAAGCTTGGGGATGCTTGATACGTCTCCAACATATCTATAATTTTTGATTGTTCCATGCTATTATATTACCTGTTTTGGATGTTTATGGGCTTTATTTTACATATTTATATCATTTTTGGGACTAACCTACTAACCGGAGGCCCAGCCCGTATTGCTGTTTTTTTGCCTATTTCAGTGTTTCGAAGAAAAGGAATATCAAACGGAGTTCAAACGGAATGAAACCTTTGGGAGCGTGATTTTTGGAACGAACGTGATCCAAAGGACTTGGAGTGCAAGTCAAGAAGCAGCCGGAGCCTCCACGAGATAGGAGGGCGCTCCCCCTATAGGGATCGCACCCCTATCTCGTGGGCCCCTCGGGCGTCCAGTGACGTACTTCATCCTCCATATAAACCTACATACCCCAAAAACATCCAGGAGCCACCTGAAACACAATTTCCATCACTGTAACCTTTTGTATCCGCGAGATCCCATCTTGGAGCCGTCGCCGGCGTTCTGCCGGAGGGGGGATCCACGGAGGGCTTCTACATCTACATCCTTGCCCCTCCAATGAGTTGTGAGTAGTTTACCACAGACCTACGGGTCCATAGTTATTAGCTAGATGGCTTCTTCTCTATTTTTGGATCTCAATACAATGTTCTCCCCCTCTCTTGTGGAGATCTATTCGATGTAATCTCTTTTTGCGGTGTGTTTGTTGAGATCCGATGAATTGTGGGTTTATGATCAGATTTATCTATGGATAATAATTGAATCTTCGCTGAATTCTTTTATATGATTGAGTTATCTTTGCAAGTCTCTTTGAATTATCAGTTTGGTTTGGCCTACTAGATTGATCTTTCTTGCCATGGGAGAAGTGCTTAGCTTTGGGCTCAATCTTGCGGTGTTCTTACCCAGTGACAGAAAGGGTTGCAAGACACGTATTGTATTGTTGCCATCGAGGATAAAAAGATGGGGTTTATATCATATTTCTTGAGTTTATCCCTCTACATCATGTCATCTTGCTTAATGCGTTACTCTGTTCTTATGAACTTAATACTCTAGATGCATGTTGGATAGCGGTCGATGTGTGGAGTAATAGTAGTAGATGCAGGCAGGAGTCGGTCTACTTGTTATGGACGTGATGCCTATATACATGATCATGCCTAGATAACATCATAATTATTCGCTCTTCTATCAATTGCTCGACAGTAATTTGTTCACCCACCGTAATACTTATGCTCTCGAGAGAAGCCTCTAGTGAAACCTATGGCCCCCAGGTCTATCTCTTATCATATTTGCTTCAATTTACTTTTATTTGCATCTTTATTTTCTGCATCTATATTATAAAATACCAAAAATATATTGATCTTATCATACTATCTCTATCAGATCTCACTTTCGCAAGTGGCCGTGAAGGGATTGACAACCCCTTTGTCATGTTGGTTGCGAGTTCTTTGTTTGTTTGTGTAGGTTCGTGGGACTTGTTGAGAAGCCTCCTACTGGATTGATACCTTGGTTCTCAAAAACTGAGGGAAATACTTACGCTACTGTGCTGCATCACCCTTTCCTCTTCAAGGAAAACCAACGCAAACTCCAGATGTAGCATTTATCGGCGGCATGTCAAAGTTTGGCATATATCCGTGCGTGCAAAGGTGCTCACTCATGTTCGTCTGATTTCTACGGTGACGTCTGGCACATCTCGCACAGGGGCATGGTGGGACAATTCTCATTGGACGGCGGAATATCTCCTTCAAATACACATCAGTTTTTGTGATCCACTCTGATGTTACTCGATTCCGACGGATAAAATCACTATACATCCACTGATTATCTGCCATCCTTTGCTTTTTTTGCAATCCACACAACATAATTAAGGATTCACTTAAATTAATCACATCAAATTTTCAGTTTACACCGCGTTGAATCCACCTACATCTCTAATAGGTAAAGATGGGTCCTAATCCCACCCGAGGATGTGTAGATTGAGTACGTTCTCCATTCTACCCCGTTCCGAGACAAAGTTTCGGTAGCACGTTTCGATGTTCTCCAGATACACGTCTCGACAAATAGCTGAGAGAATGTGCTCCGGAGAACAATGTGGAGGCGCCGCCGAAATCCTGTCTCAGAACGGGGTAGAACATGGAGAACATCCCCAATCTACACATCCTCGGGCTGTCCGTGGAAAACGCTGGACAATCCGAAAGAGCTGCGGTGATAAATATGCAATTGAATGCATATTTATCGATGCAACCCTTTCGGACGGGAGACGCCTAAGTTACGCTAGTTGACTTGAGAATGAAATCTAGTGATATGAAGAAATGGAGGAGATGGACTTGTAGCTCACCCTCGGCTATAGAGGAAGTAGTCGAACAACAGAGGGATACTCAGGGGGACCAACGCATCCGACAATGGTCACTCCGATGAAATGCGACACCACAAAGCCTACAAATTCCATCACGACAAAAAATTAGAACATCACAACTCATAGAACATATTTAAAACATTTAAACATGCATTCATTTATTTTTGCATCATGTAGGCAAAAAAACTAACAACATTAACAATATATTCATCATCGTCATCACATATTCATCATCATCATTATCACCTATTCGTCATAATCATTGATTCATCTCATCGAACCAATTTTTTTTTGCAAGATATGCAACATATAGCATCTCATCTAACCAAATTTGTTTACTACCGATCTAGCTATCTATCAAACTATCTAACTATCTATATAACTATCTATCTAACTATCTAAATACCTATCTAACCATCTAGCTACAAAATTACTTAAAAAATACTAAAAAATACATCAACATTTCACCTTCGAGAGGGCCGGCCGGAGTTGGGGCGGGGAGGCGCGGGGTCGGGGCGGGGCGGCCGGCGCGGGGTCGGGGCGGGGCGGCCGGGGCGGGGTCGGGGTGGGGCGGCCGGCACGGTGTCGGGGCGGGCGGCCGACGCGGCGTCGGGGAGGAGTGGTGCGGGGTCGGGCCGGGCGGGCGGCGCGGGGTCGGGGCGAGGAGGCGCGGGCGGCGGCGGGCTCGGGGCGGCGCGGGTTTGGTCGGGGAGGCGCGGGTGGCGGCGGGCTCGGGGCGGGGCGACGCGGGTGGTGCGTGCTTAGGGCGGGCGACGGCGGTGGTCGGCGGCGGCGGTAGGGAGAGGGGTCGAGGTCGGGTGCGGTTGGGAGAGGGAGAGAAATGAGTGGAGGAGGAGAGTGGCCGAGGGGATAACGTGGCCCTATGCCGACGGCATGGCCATCGGCATAGGCTCGGCCCACATGTCAGCAGAGCGGGGGGAGTGGATAACATGGACATATGCCGACGGTCCCGGCCGTCAGCATAGATGGGAGGCCTATGCCGACGGCCAGGCCGTAGGCATATATGCAAAACACAATTTTTTTAAGAAATAGTCCCACCTCGTCGAGGGAAAAGCAATTTGACCTGTTTAAATAGTTCACTAATCCATACGTTATAAGCTCCGGTATTCATTAGACTTATATGAAGAAAACAGACAATTACTATGAAACTTTTAGTGCCCGGGCAGCCGGCCCGGTGCCCGGGCACTTAAGGTTTCACAGTGATAGTACGTTTACAATGATGAATACCGGAGTTTTTAATCAATTCAATTATTACATTTTTAGATTTTTAGTTTACCGTCTATATGTGACCCGGTGCGACGCCCGTGACACCAGGACCCTGGGGGGTTAGGCGGTACGGGGGCCATAGGGGGTAGCAATGCCACTGGAGTGTCGCACCGGGACCTCATACATGCCGTATAGTGTGCTGGCATGTCCGAAGAGGCGGCACGCGCCTCCGGCGTGTGCCCCCTCTCACGGACGGCGCCGCCGCCGACACCTGGAGGTGGCAAACGGACGCGTCGGGTCTACACGGAGGGGATCTTACTGTGGCTTTTGCCCGGATGTTGCTCCAAAGTGTTCCTATGGGCTGACCTAACACGACCGGGTGGAGAGTTCCACTGGTCAAAGCCCGTCCGTGCAAAGTCAAAGGGCTAGATCACGTGGTCAACCGCTACAGGGTTAGGCGGGACGGGGGCCCTGGGGGGGCGCGGGGGGGGGGGGGGGGGGGGTAGCAATGCCACCGGAGCATCGCACCGGGACCTCATACATGTCGTAGGGTGTGGTGGCATGTCCGAAGAGGCGGTACGCGTCTCTGGGGTGTGCCCCCCTCACGGACGGCGCCGCCGCCGGCACTTGGAGGGGGAAAACAGACGCGTCGGGTCTACACGGAGGGGATCTTACTGTGGCTTTTACCCGGATGTTGGTCCAAAATGTTCCGATGGGCCGACCTAACACGACCGGGTGGAGAGTTTCACTGGTCAAAGCCTGTCCGTGCAAAGTCAAAGGACTAGATCACGTGGTCAAATGCTATAGGGTTAGGCGGGACGGGGGCCCTTGGGGGGTAGCAATGCCACCGGAGCATCGTACCGGGACCTCATACATGCGGTGTGTTTTGGTGCCATGTTCGAAGAGGCGACACGCGTCTCCGGGATGTGCCCCCCTCACGGTCGGCGCCGCCGCCGGCACCTGGAGGGGGGAAATGGACGCGTCGGGTCTACACAGAGGGGATCTTGTTGTGGGCCTGGCCCGGATGTTGCTCCAAAGTGTTCCTATGGGCTGACCTAACACCACCGGGTGGAGAGTTCCACTGGTCAAAGCCCGTCCGTGCAAAGTCAAAGGGCTATATCACGTGGTCAACTGCTACAGGGTTAGGCGGGACGGGGGCCCTGGGGGGGGGGGGTAGCAATGCCACCGGAGCGTCGCACCGGGACCTCATATATGCCGTACGGTGTGGCGGCATGTCCGAAGAGGTGGCACGCGTCTCCGGGGTGTGCCCCCTCACGGACGGCGCCGCCGCCGGCACCTGGAGGGGGGAAACGGACGCGTCGGGTCTACACAGAGGGGATCTTACTGTGGCTTTTACCCGGATGTTGGTCCAAAATGTTCCGAATGGCTGACCTAACACGACCGGGTGGAGAGTTCCACTGGTCAAAGCCTGTCCGTGCAAAGTCAAAGGACTAGATCACGAGGTCAAACGCTACCGGGTTAGGCGGGACGGGGGCCATGGGGGGGGGGGGGGCAGCAATGCCACCGAAGCGTCGCACCGGGACCTCATACATGTCGTACAGTGTGGTGGCATGTCCGAAGAGGCGGCACGCGTCTCCGGGGTGTGGCCCCCTCACGAACGGCGATGACACGGTAGTAGACGTTCTGTGGTAACGATGCGGCTTGAATATTATTGAATACTTAGAGCGCAATAAAATCATGAGTTTTTTACATGACATGGGCACATGTGCCATCAGACAGATGGTAATTTTTCATAATTTTTGGTGATGGAGAAGTATCTGAACACTCCCCTCTACGCGGATTGCTCTTCGCCTGTCTACGACTGTGGCCGACGGCCTCCGGGGGCTCACATGCTGCCAAATCTTGCGTAGGCGCCCTCTCACAAGTCTGGAAGTGTGGTGGCGGTTGCAAAAGCACGGCATGCGTCTCCGGAGTGTGGCCTCCCTCACGGACGGCGCCGACGCCGGTTGTGAGGGGGGAAACGGACGCGTCAGGTCTACACGGAGGGGATCTTGCTGTGGGTCTGGCCCGGATGTTTCTCCAAAGTGTTCCTATGGGCCGACCTAACACAACCGGGTGGAGAGTTCCACTGGTCAAAGCCCGTCCGTGCAAATTCAAAGGGCTAGATCCCGTGGTCAAACGCCACAGGGTTAGGCGGGACGGGGGCCCTTGGAGGTAGCAATGCCACCGGAGCGTCGCACCGGGACCTCATACATGCGGTGTGTTTTGGTGCCATGTTTCAAGAGGCGGCACGAGTCTCCGGGGTGTGCCCCCCTCACGGACGGCGCCGCCGCCGGCACCTGGAGGGGGGAAACGGACGCGTCGGGTCTACACGGAGGGGATCTTGTTGTGGGCCTGGCCCGTATGTTGCTCCAAAGTGTTCCTATGGGCTGACCTAACACAACCGGGTGGAGAGGTCCACTGGTCAAAGCCCGTCCATGCAATGTCAAAGGGCTAGATCCCATGGTCAAACGCTACAGGGTTTGGCGGGACGGGGGCCCTTGGGGGGTAGCAATGCCACCAGAGCGTCGCATAGGGACCTCATACATGCGGGGTGTTGTGGTGGCACGTCCGAAGAGGCGGCACACGTCTCCAGGGTATGCCCCCCCCTCACGGACGGCGCTGCCACTGGCACCTGGAGGGGGGAAACGGACGCGTCGGGTCTACACGAAGGGGATCTTGTTGTGGGTCTATCCCGGATGTTGCTCCAAAGTGTTCCTACGGGCTGACATAACACAACCGGGTGGAGAGGTCCACCGGTCAAAGCCCGTCCGTGCAAAGTCAAAGGGCTAGATCCCGTGGTCAAATGCTACAGGGTTAGGCGGGACGGGGGCCCTGGGGGTAGCAATGCCACCGGAGCGTCGCACCGGGACCTCATACATGCCGTACAGTGTGGTGGCATGTCCGAAGAGGCGGCACGCGTCTCCGGGGTGTGGCCCCCTCACGGACGGTGATGACACGGTAGTAGATGTTCTGCGGTAACGATGCGGCGTGAATATTATTGAATACTCGGAGCGCGATAAAATCATGAGTTTTTTACACGATATGGGCACATGTGTTGTAGGATAGATGGTAATTTTTCATAATTTTTGGTGATGGAGAAGAATCTGAACACTTCCCTCTACGTGGATTGCTCTTTGCATGTCTACGACTGTGGCCGGCGGCCTCCGGGGGCTCGCTTGCCGCCAAATCTTGCGTAGTCGACCTCTCACAAGTCTGGAAGTGTTGTGGCGGTTACAAACGCCCGACACGCATCTCCGAGGTGTGCCCCCCCTCACGGACGGCGCCGCCACCGGCACGCGGCGGCAGTGACGCCCGTGAGGGGGGCACTCCCCGGAGCAGCGTGTCAGGTGCCTACGCCTGCCACCATGCGTCCACAACCGTAGGAGGGCCCACCGCAACACCTGGCGGCATTGCTAACCCCCCCCCCCCCAGGTACCCCGTCCCGTCTAACCCTGACACAGACGATCGTCGGGTCTAGCCCTTTGACTTTCGCCGGACAGGGTTTGACCAGTGGACCTTTTCACCTGGCTGTCATAGCCTAGCCCATAGCTAGAACCCCCAACACCGTCCCGGCTAAACCCACCCCAAGATTCCATTTGTGTCGGCCCGACGTGGCCGTTTCCCCCCTCCATGACACGGTGGCAGCGATGCCCGTGAGGGGGCACACCTCGAGGCTGCGTCTCGGGTGCTTGAGCCTGCCACTAGGCTTCCACAACCGTAGGAGGGCCCACCGCGGCACCTGGCGGCATTGCTACCCTCCCAAGTACACCGTCGCGTCTAACCCTGACACAGACGACCGCCGGGTCTAGCCCTTTGACATTCGCCGGACGGGGTTTGACCGGTGGACCTTTTCACCTGGTTGTCATAGCCCAGCCCATAGCTACACCCCCAACACATTCCCGGCCCAACCCACCCCATGATTCCCTCCATTGCAGCCCGACATTGCCGTTTCCCCCCTCCGGGACACGGCGGCAGCGACGCCCGTGATGGGAGGGGCACACCCCGGAGCCGCGTGCCGAGTGCCTGCGCCTGCCACCACGCTTCCACAACGGTAGGAGGGGCCACCGCAACACCTGGCGGCATTGCTACCCCCAAGGCACCCCGTCCCGTCTCCCCTCTCCGTAACACAACGAAAGCGACGCCCGAGAAGGGGCAATCGATATATATATATACTATATATAGTACCACATGGTAGTATATTAGATATGTGGGGTAACTACCACCGGGTGGTAGGATGGATTTTCCCTATATATATATAGGGTGGGTCTATTATGATCACACCCTCTAGAGTCTTATTCTGCACATCAAAACCTTCTTATTCTGCTAACACTACAAAACTACTCACCCCGCACCCACCCGAACTAAAGCAGGCCACCTACCACCTACCACCAACCCACACACACGCCCCCCTACACCTTCCTTCGCAGATGCCACCCCCCACCGCCGGCCAACCTTCCCTGCCCCGCCGCCCGCCCCCACCCCCACCACCAACCTTCTGCCGCTAGTGGCCCAACGCTAGGGGCAGTTGCGCCTCGAACGAAAAACCACCTTCTTCCTCGCCCCGTACAGCCACCGCCCCGACCCACCCACCTCCCCAACTTCCTCCTCCCCGCCGGCCGCGCCCCACCATATCCCGCTGGCCACCACCACCCTCCCTAGTGCTTTCTTCCGTGCCGGATCGGCCCATCGCGGCTGCCCCCGCCACCGGATCTGAGACACGCCGACAAGAATCGCCGGATCCCGCACCCGCCAGCCGGTTGAGCCGCCTCTCCCATAGCTCCCCGTACAACTTCCCACCCCCAAACCAGACGAGAAGGCCAACAGATGGCGCCACTGTACAAACTCCATGGCTGTCAGAGCCGGGTGAAGGTATAGCACTTCTTTGGAGTCACGCAGCCGGCGACGGACTCCTCCTTGTGTGTCCCTCAGCGTGAGGTTGCCCCCTGCTCTATCGTAGATGGATCAATCAATCCCACAATGCACCAGCCGACGACGGGGTCCTCCTCTCTTGCTCCTCAGGGCGAGGTTGCCGCCTCTCCATCGCGGCTGAATTCGTCGATCCCCGGCACGTAGATTTCAGTAGGGTGCTCCTCACCTCACCTCAGCGTCAGGGGTGGCTCTCTCCTGTACCTTCCTGCCGCCGGCGTGTGTGCTTGCTCCACGTAGATCCTTGTGCTCCCCCTGCTGAGCACTGCTCGCTTGCTGCATCTCCTGCACTCCTGGGTGATTAGTGCGCTGCTCCTGATGCAGTTTGGCAGCCCACTAGAGCAGTCCACAATCTCAGCATCATGTTTGAGAAAAAGTTATTTTTTGTTGCAGATTTTGGACAAGCATCTACCATTTCGGTTCCAGTGCAGGTGAGGTTTTGATGCGGTCCACTAATATTTTGCTTGCAGTGTAGTGTGATGAAATTATACTTGACTTCCCCCTTCATCTTCACCAGCGCAAATGGAGTTCCTAACTGCTACATCATTGATGCTGCTGTAGTTCTGCAACTCGCCCCTGTGCAGTCTCGGGCGACGACAGGTTCGCGTGCGTGCAGTTCGCTCGCGTGCACCTTTTGGCGGGTGTGTGAGCGCACACTGGTGCCTCGAAAGGCAGCTCGCCGTTCAGTTCAGAGCCCCTGTGAAGTTTATTTTTTTTCATTTTTCAGAAAATTTGCATGTGGGTATCCGGTCGTTAGTTTTGTACTAGTCATGCAGTGCACTCTCCTCGATCACGCGGTTCGGATTGGCAGCTTAAGTCTCGGCTTCATCTTGTATTTTATTTTACACACTAGAAACCAGTTCGGTGGTGTGGGCGGCATTTTTTTCTCTTATTTGTATAGAAAAAAGTTTCACCTTGTCAGGCACAAGTAGCCTATTTTATTTCGAATATGCATTTCGGTGGCATTGTCCACTTTGCAGGTGTAGCACGCCGCTGGGGTGTCATCTAGTGCAGCTCAGCTACTCCTCAAATTGCGGATCGATTGGTGACAATGTTGATTTTGTGTGTATGTACGTGTGTGTGGCTGTGTAAAAATAATGAATGTATATATATGTTTTGAAGCTCACTTTGTTTCTCACGTGGTTCACTATAAAACTCCTCAGGCGTTCACTATATGAATGCAACACCTGCAGTGTGTTTGGACCTCGGATGTGGTTCACTTTTGAGAGTGATGTTGTTCACTTACGCCGAACATGAAAGCGCAAAAAATTAGCAAAACAACAAAATAGTATTGTGGTTCACTATGATATATGTCGTGGTTCACTTGACCCCGTCTTTGCGGTGCACTCTTGTTCATAATTTTTTTGAAAAAAACTACACCAAAAACTCGTCTGAGAAAAATTTACGTTTGAGAAAAGAAATCATGAAGTTCGCTTGCTCATCCGATGCAATGCGGTTTTCATTCTGAAGCAGTGCGGTCAGCCGTATGATGTTGTTCATCCCGTAAGTGCAAAAAAATTGTTATGGAAGCAAAAAAAATAATGCGGTTCACTTCTTGATAGTATTGTGGTTCATTTACACTCGATGTGAAGTGCACTCTACTTTCTCGTTCTTGAAAAAATTATGTTTGGATAAAAGAAATCATGCAATTCTCTTACCCGTCTGATGCAGTGCGATTTTTCGTCTGTTGCAGTGCGGTTTTCAGTCGGATGAAGTACCCACGTCGATTTGGGTGTCGCGAAAAACAGAGTGTCCGTATTTCCATAATTTAAAACTGCTCTTAAATCGTAACGAATTAGAGAGAGTGTTCTACATGAAAAAGTTGCGTCTCGTTGATATCTTTCCAACGGCGTACATTTGAATCATTTCCACAAGCGGTTTGCAAAAATTCGCAAAAAGGCAGCTGCCACTCGTCGTCCGCCGCACGATTTTCAAAATTAACTTAAAACCTTAAGGAATCTTAAACATATTTCAAAATATCAAAGTTGCGTCTCGTTCCTAGCTTTCCAACGGCGTATCACGCGCCTCGTTTCGACAAACGGTTCAAAAACTGTAGCGAAAACAGTACCGAAAATTTTAAAAAACTTGAAAAACAGAATTCCGCGATTTAGTAAATTTGAAACTGCTTTTAAACCGTAACGAATTAGAGAAAGATTTATATATGGAAAAGATGCGCCTCAACGATATCTATCCAATGGCATATCATTTGCTTGATTCCGTGAAGCGGTTTAGAAAATAACGGAAAACACGCTCGCTGCCACTCGTCATCCGCCGCACCATTTTCAAAACTGCTCTTAAACCGTGTGGAATCTCAAAAAGTGTTCAACATAGAGAAATTGCCCCTAATCCATAGCTTTTCAACGGTATATTACACACTTCATTCCGATAAACAGTTAAAAAATTACAGCGAAAACAGTACCGAAAAAATAACGCGTGCAGTTTTTTCCGACGAGAAGTTCACTCGTGTGAGTACTGCAGCACACTTGGTTCAAAGAATGACGTGCACTTGCGTTCAGCATGCAGTGCGGAAGTGGTGTGCAGAATAGTTATTCTGCTAATATTAGCAGAATAGTTATTCTGCTAATATATAATCGAGATATGTTTTCTGTACATAAGGCACATTTAAGTTAATCTAATTATTTTGGAAAAAATAAAAATGAAAAAGAGAAAATAAACAAAATATGAAAAAATATTAGAAATCTATGCCTACGGCTATGCCGTCGGCATAGCTACAGCCACGGAAGGGTAGAGCCCTGGATCGATCCATGGCGTATGGCGCGGATCGATGACGTGGCACCGTCCATGGGCCAGACCTATGCCGACGGCAAGGTTATCGACATAGATATGCCACCCCACGGACCGGCGAGCGTTTCGGATCGTTGACATGGCGGCTCACGCGGATCGATGACGTCGGCATAGCTATGCCGACGGCCTTGCTGTCGGCATAGCTATGCAGACGGCCACCGTTAGGCCCCGCTTCATGCCGTCAAAGGATGTCGCTGCTCGGGTAGTCGGGCCCACAGATACACCGATGATCGCCTCTATGCCGACGGTCGCCGTAGGCATATTGACTGGGATGCTGACGGCTGATCTGTGCCGACGACCCCCGTCGGCATAGGTTTGTGTATGCCGACGGCTTTTCTACGCCGACGACCTGACCTGGATCGTCGGGATACATCCATCTATGCCGACGGGGGCCGTCGGCATAGCTTTGGCCGTCGGCAATTGGGTAAATTCTGGTAGTGTCAGTTCATCGCAAGAACGAATCCACGCCAAGCACAAGCACGCTCTCATTCTCGTCTCATGAGAAGCTTGCCATTGGTCGACTAGACAGACTTGGTGTGCCGGGCATGGAGGGCACGATGGCGACACTGGCGACGGATCTGTACGGGATGCTGGCCATGGCGAGGGAGCTGGAGGAGCGGGTGGACAACGACCAGGGTGCGCCGGGTGCGACCAGGGAGCTCTAAGCTGAGCTGGCCGTGTCCGTCGAACGTGCCGTGCGCCTCGCTGGGAGCGAAGGCAATGCTGGCGGCAGGGTGTTTCCTGCAGTTAACTGCACCTTAACATCCAGTACTGCAGGTTAATTAGAGAAGACGGCAAGGTGTTTTCTGCAAAAGTGTGGACGAAGACCAGTCAAGCCACCTGGCTGCCACTTGTCGAGCTGTGATAGGCAGGGGACTAAATCATCACATCTAGTGCAAGTTGGGGTATGGTGGAGTTGCATTTTGTAATTTTGGGACTAAATTATCACATTTCATGCAAGTTAGGATACTTGGGGTGCTTTTACCTCTCAACTTTGGGTCTTTGTTGGATATGGTCAACTATCTTGGTTCCCTCTTTTCTTTGTGTTTCTTTCACGGGGTTCTTCTATTTATTTATTGCAGGCCTTTTTGGTTTCGTCTATTTGCTTTTTTAATTACACTAGCACACATGCTCGTGCGTTGCAACGGAAAAAATATATCATACTCCTACTCCAGTAAGTATGGCTCAAACTCACAGAGGTCCACATCATCTTTTTGAACACAAAATGGAACTCGTATTGCTGCTTATCCTCTTCTCCGTCTGGGTCAAAACTCTCAAATGTCTATGTCATCATCTATTTCAAAACATATGTCTGCTTATCCTCTTTCCTGCACCTCCATGAGCCAAACCAGGGACTCTCAAAAAATATTTGAATTATCGAAGAATACATCCAGTCTGGACTGTGGACCCCTTTGTCTCGTTTTGTCTTTGACACATGCATCATGTGCAGAGCCGTCGAACACACGACCATGCATGCTCTAGTTACGTATTTAACACATTTGTCTAAAAACATATTTGGCACATCATGTGACACTACTAGGGAAAACCCTAGTAGTAGCGCGGGTTTTGAGGCTATCAGCAGCGCGGGCACCCACGCTACCAATAAGACGCTACAGCTAACTGTTAGTAGTAGCGTTGTCTGTACCCGCCCTACTACTATTGACTATATCAGCAGCGCATTTTCGGAACACGCTACTATTAGTTAGCTGTAGCGATTTCCTGAGCCCGCGCTACTGTTATATCTTTCACCATTTCCCCATTCCAGCTTCAATAAACTGCTATTTCCAGATACTAGGTACCACTAGATATCAATTTCATAAAGCATTATAGGTACTAGGTAGTACTCCCTTGGTTCCAAATTACTCGTCGTGGTTTTAGTTCGAGCGAGTACTAGATAACAATTTCATATATACTCAACATGAATCCTCAAGCAGTACAAGGTGACATTGACGACGATCATCATATTTAGTTCTAGATGATATCGACGACGATCATCATATGTAGTTCTACATGATATCGACGACGATCATCATATGTGGTTCTAGATGATATAGCCACACATACATATGTAGTTCTAGATGATATCGACGATGATCATCATCCTCAAGCCTGGGCGGTGGGTGTTCGTGATAGTAATTAGGATGGCCTGTCCAACACGAAGATTCTTGCCAACGAGGAATCTCTTCCACCCAACCGAGTTTAAATGTGTGCGATCGTCTGTGTCCATGCGGTAAGTACAGGTGGCGACGGAGCCTCTTGCGGTAAGGTGTAGTCCAGCTAAGCCTTCTTCATCAGGCTCGATACCACAACTCACAGATAGGTTCTTTGGCAATTTCTGAATAAGAAAAACATATCAATTAATAAATAGCCTCACACATACTCTTGCAAATATATTTCTATTAAGTCTAGATTTCTACACTATCAAAAGACACAGTACTACGCATTTGTATTAATTAATCATGAATTCTACTAATAAGTATATATGGATTATCTACACTATTAATAGTTCCTTGGATTCTACACTAATAAGCATGTGATCAGACTCTACACTAAAGCATATCAACGACTAGATTCCACAAAACATATCATTGGACTCTACACTAAGCATATCATCAGATAATTTGCATTTGTAAGTATAACATACCATATCATGTCGATCGACCATGGTGCTTGTCAGGCGGGTCACGAATGGCACCCCGACAAAGTCAGCATGTGGTGGAATTATGTCCCATAGGTTGTACACCTCCTCCTCGCCCAGCCTCATTCTTTGAGCTACGATGGCTTCATGAAGTGGGTTCTCATCATCTTCATCGAGTGGGTCCTCAATATCTTCATCATCTTCGTCATCTTCATCATCTTCGTCATCTTCATCATCTTCCACCAGGTTGAGATAAATGACAGCCAGCTTGGGTCTTTCTGCTCTGAAGGAGAAGCTGATCAACTCACCACCACTAAGACGCATGCGGGCGAGGAAACGGGCCCATCCATCTCCTCCAATCTGCGACATATTGCGTCCTTTCTCGACCTCCATAGTGTACGACCCCCCAGGAGCCTCAAATGTCATAGTGTCTCCTGTCAGCTTGTTGAATGTCAACCTCACATTGCATGGGACGGTCTGTGTAAGAAAAGAAAAATGACATAATGCAGTAATGCCAACACTAAAAATAAAATAGTTGTTACATTTCATCTAATTTCTTACCGCCGCATAACGAAAACTCGACTGGAAGTAGATGCCAAACAGCTTGCCAGTTGCAAGGCTACTGGCGCACCTTAACTTGCACAGTCGACATAGTGGTGGTGGTGGTGGCGCCATTTTCCTAAAGCAATATGAGCAAAGGATTAGATTCACTTCATAGGAAAGAAAAACAGTAGCATGTGATATTTTCCTAAAGCAATATGAGCAACGGATTAATGATTCACTTCACAGGAAAGGATTAATGATTCACTTCACAGGAAAGAAAAATAGTAGCATAGTGATGGTGGCGCCATTTTATGGACAATTATAATCCTAAGATCTAATAATATATTAGATGACAAGGTACCACGTACCAAAGCATTTCGGTGACATCTATTGCCGAAAAAATAACAATAAAATGGTGCATACTAAATCAACTAAATCAACTAGCATACTAAATCCACTAGCATACTAAATCAACTAAATCAAAATGTTCTATATCAACTAAATCAACTAAATCAACTAGCCTACTAAATCAACTAAATCAAAATGTTCTAAATCAACTAAATCAACTAGCCTACTAAATCAACTGAATCATATCAACTAAATCAGAATGTTGCATATGAACTAGCCTACTAAATCAAAATGTAGCAGGGAGGAGGGAGAAGGAGGGGCGACTCGAGGAGGGAGAAGAGAGTAGGACGGAGGAGGAAGGCGGAGTGAGGAGGGGCTGGCCGGCGGTGAGTGGAGGGAGAATGGAGGAGGAAGGCGGAGCGAGGAGGGGTCGGCCAGCGGCGAGTGGAGGGAGGACGGAGGAGGAGGCCGGTACCGAGTCCAGCGAGGAGGATGAGGCGACAGCGGCGCAGATCGGAGGAGGGGCGACGGGGGAGGACTGGTGGCGCGGGGGTTGAGGGGGAGATCGAGTGTGTGTGTGAGTGTGATCTGGATCGGATAGGTGAGCGGGGGGAGATGGAATGGCTTAGCAGTAGCGCGCTATAGCAAAATGGGCTACTGCTAAACGACCCATCAGTAGCGCCTTTTCCCAAGAACGTGCTACTGCTATGTTAGACATAGACATAAAAAATACATTGATCATCAATTGTCTTTTTGTGTACAATCTGATTTGTCAATAGGAATCCTCGATGGTTGGTTTAAGAACAGTCAAGGATTCCTATTGCGGCCACAGGTCCTACACATAGAGTTCAATGAAGACCAAGTGCTTGTGAAAGTTGTAGAAATAACATATTTAAGGTGGTACAAACTCTCTTCACGGAGCGAGGTGGGACTAAATTTTTGTAGTAACCTTAGTAGTAGCGATTATTGCGTAAATGCTCTACTGCTACGATCCATAGCAGTAGCGCTCTTTATGTTAACGCGCTGCTGCTATAACTGGCCTCGCGGCGGCGTCGTGGGAATTTTAGCAGTAGCGCATCCTAGAGTGTGCGCGCTACTGATAAACTTGTTTCAGAAGTGAGTTTTGAAAGCGCGCGCTACTGCTACATAGCAGCAGCGCTTGATTTTAAAGTGTGCCGCTGGTAAGATTCTGTGTATAGGTTTTTCCCTAGTAGTGTGATGTTCCTTTGTTTCATGTTGTATTAAATTAATAGACTACAGGTAGCCGCCGTTGGTCTTGACTCGCGAGTAGCCCGGGACCCTTGACCCCGGGCATGTGGTGCCCGACATCATGCAGAGAGGCTTGCATCTAGAGCCCTCGAGTCGTTATGTATTTGACACATCATCCAACATACACTAATCTTCTTTTATCAGCTCATTGTTTTCTCCCAAGGCGGCTGGTGGCAATTGAGCTGATAATCGGTTTAACTAAGCGAGGTGGGACTATTGACAAAAGAAGACACATTAGCCGCAAAAAAAACAAAAGAATACACATCATCTATTTTTAAGCTAATAATAATATGTAAAGCCCGAGGCACAGGGTGGAGTCGTGCATAGAGGGGGGAGGCGGAACGGGACAAATTGTTTTTTTTTTGCCAAGCGTGGAGAAAAAGAAATTGTGCATTAGAAGTAAAGAATTGCGGTGGGACAATTAAGTAATGTACCCTGTTTTATAGCACAGTTGAATGCTCGCTCTTTGCCTACAGGAAAGGAAGTCCTGTGTTCGAACACCGTAGAACGAGCTTAAAAAAAACATCATAGAATGCGGTGAATTTTGTGGCTGCTTGCATCCTCCGATGCGATAAAGAAAACTGCATAGCATGTCCCATAAGAGCGCAACTATATTTTTCACTTCTCGCTGCAGGAGCCCAGCTCGGCCCATGATGGGAAAAGGAGCTATGGCCCAGACAGAAAAGCTCAACGACACAGCAAAACGTTTTTAAGGGCAGATTCCTATATGACGCCCGTGTGAGTCCGTTCGTCGCTGCTTCGATGAAGCGAAGCGAGGGAACGAGGCGCACGGGCCAGCCCAATTCGAGCGAGACCTGGTTTTGAGAACCTTTTAATAGGTTACCTGAACCGGGTTTTTTTTATTTCGCTAGTTTTTCCGTTTTTTTCCTGTTTTTTACCTTTTGTTTCTTTTTTCTGTTTCTGTTTCTGTTTCTTTTCTTCATTTTATCTTTTTTCGTTTTACTTTTATACTTTGTTTTCAAGAAAATGGTTTGAAATCCCAAATGTTGTTCATGATTTGAAAAATTGTTCATGGATTCAATATTTTGTTCACCTTTAAACAAAATTGTTCAGCGTTTATCAGAAAATGTTCAATATGTATTTAATATTTGTTTAGTGTATACAACAAAATTGTTCAACGTGTAGTTAAAAATAGTTAAACTTATATTACAAAAATGTTCAATGTATATTTAAATATTTTGCATCATATATGACAAAAATGTACTCTGTGTAATTTAAAATTGTTCAGCGTATTTTCACAAAAAAATCAACGTATATTTGAAACTTATAAAATTCAACAAATATTTGGATTTTCAAAAAAAATCGTGGTCAATAATTATTCACGTTTTTTGTAAAAGATCAGGTATTAATTTTTTCGAGAAAATGTTATTCATTTCTTGAAGGAATGATTAAAAGACGCTGCACATAATACCCACCATTGAGGGCTGCAATCTAACACATAGTCAGGCGCTAGTGTAATTATGAGCAAGCTGGCTATATATTGATGGATCGAGGGTTAGACTCCAGCGAACGCTGCATTTTTCGTCGCATTTCCCTTTTACGTGCGCTCGTGGGAATGGGCCGGGCCGTTTTGCGCGTACCAGCGAAAGCTTTTACATTCGCTCGTAGGAATGGGCCGGCCCGTTTTGCACAAACCAGCAAAAGCTGCTCGTTTTGACGCACGCGAGCGTCAGCTAGGAGCACTCGTTTTTAAGGTTCCAGGACAGACGGAATTTTAGTACCACCTCAAATAATATAAATCATCTAAATCGGACGAAACCAAAAAGAAAAAAAATTACCTAAACGGGATGAAAGAAAGCGAAACCAAACCAAGAATACCTACTCGCTTTAATAGTAGGTATAGATTTTTCTTTTAACGTGCCAATGAGTCTATTCGAAAGGAGAACTAAATATTCCTCCGCAAATAATTATACTCATACTACTCCTAAGATCATCTACAGCCGGACTTGGCAAATCTGAGCCCTCACCCGCGGACGTGTCCGGGCGCGTCCGCGGACAGTGATCGGTCACGCCTCAAATAATGCATTCCATATAAGGATACCTCAAATTAGAAACCTCAAATCCATATTATTACATGCAACGTGAAACCTAATCTAAGCGGAGCTCGCCCGACATCACAATGTCCATGTCCGATGGCTGGCTGCGCTCCTCATAATGTTGGTCCGGTCGCCGACAAGGTAGAGTAGGGCATGGGACACGAGCCGACTCACGAGACTCAAGGCGCCGCCGTCTCCCATGCCCTACTCTTCCTCGTCGGAGCCCGAAACCCGAACGGTGCCGGTGGACGTCAGAATCGATGGCGGATCCGTCCTGAGACGAGCCGGGACGTCCACCACGATGTGGTTGCGGCGCCCGGACTGATGCGCCATACAGGGCGCTGGAGAATGCGACTCCACCTCGCCGACATCCATCGCCGCGACGGTTACCGCCGTCTCCCGTGCCCGGTGCCTTGCACGGCGGGCACGTCGTGCCATGGCCTCGTCGGACGAGCTCAAGGCCCATGGTGCATTCCCATGCTCCGCACGCCACCGGAGGGTTTGCGCATTCGCCAGGGTGTTCGAACGCCAGACGGACCGCACGGCCTCCGATGAGGCAGGTATGGTTGGCCTTGTCGGATCCATGCGCCATTTGGGAAGACGCAATGGATTCCCGATGGAAGGAGCCTGAGCGCTGCCTCGCATGCGCCTCCTCCCATGAGCGGCGGAGCGCAAGCCGGATGACCATTTCCTCCTCGGGGCCCCATGGGATGAGCTCGGAGTCGACGGATTTGAAGGTGAAAGACTTGAATCCGCTGCCCGCGATGCCGGAGATGGCCGGAAGGAGCCGAAGACGAGTTGGGTTTCAGAGGGGAGCGGAGGGGAGCGGAGTGAAGTGGCTAGGGTTTAGTCCTGCTAGCGGCTGGGGAGGGGGGTTTATGTGGGGTCAGTTGGGCCGGCATGGCCTGGCGCCGACGTGGCTGGCGTGCCCGGGCGCCCTCATATCCGCCTCATATTTGGGCTGGATATGGGGGGTGTCGGTCAGGCCGGGCGTTTGAGGGGGGCGTTTGGGTCGAAAAAACCTGACCGGATAGTGAACGGGCAGCCCGCCCAGGTGTATGAGACGGGTTTGAGATGTCCGGCTGTAGATGCTCTAAGGGCTGCTTTGATTCATAAGGAGCTTTATAGGAATGTGATCCACGATTTTTTTTCCTATGGGTGTTGTTTCATTTGTAGAATGCAATCCTTAGGAATGGTTCCATCCGACCGGCAAGCCTGCCCAATGGGAGGAGTGGCGAAGTTTAGAGCCGTTGGTTCGACGTGGTCCGCGGTGACGATCGGGTACGTTGTCCTGCATGGTGCGCCAGTGAAGCAGGGCGACAGATTTGAGCACCACAGTGAGCGTTCTCTTGGTTGGTAATTCCGCGACATCGGTACGAAGCGAAAAGGCGGATACTAGCAAAGCCAAATCAATGGCTCTCTTGAAAAAAATTAAACAAAGGTAAAGACAAGAGCATGCGGATTCATCCTTTGAATTCTTGCGACATTTCTTTTCTACTTATTTCACTTTTATGCTGCTTGGTAGTGGCATGCATATAACGTGTGAGGAATAAAGGTGATTAAAATCGACTAACATCAGTATCACTAGTTGATGGGTATTTATACAAGCTTCAATTGCTGTTGAGAGTGATAGTGGTCTACAGTACCCAACAAAACCTAAACTCCTAATGGCATTTGCAAATGTTAATGTCGGTTTGCTAATTACAGTGAACCTTCATGTTCTTAAACAATCCCTAACAACACCAAACACCGCCAACTTTCAAATTATTCCCGTGCCTAACAAGGATTCAGGTTCAAAAAAGAATATGGTGTATCCCATATCGCTGCGTGAAGGTGGTAAATTACTTGGAATGTACATACAAGTAGACCCAGAAATAAAGCTGTTGGCAGAAAATCCACTCGATTTTAGTGTGTTCGACTAAAATTCCCTGCGGCCATACTGTTTTCCGAATCCGCCTAACACAAAAGGGAAAACTCTACAGTTCATTTAGGGCAGACAATAATGTGTTACACGACACATTTTCTTACATTAACTATAACACATCCCTTACATTGAAGAAAGATGTGTTCTACTAGGACTCTAAAGAAGGGAAGATGTCACTATTTTTTTTACTCAACAACAATCCTAGAAAAGAAACATATTCCACGTAAAATATTCATGACCTTTCATAGAAAAATTATAACACAACCCAATACGAGGGAAGACACTGTATACATGACTAGCCTTTTCACACACGGTCTCTGCACGATGGTGTCAAAGATGCTTGATTTCTTTGAATTGTTGAAAGCATTCAGTAGCTGTTTCCTCCTTTTGTTTTCTTGTCGATGTTTCCTTAACGCTTCCCTGAGAGGCATTTTGTACAAGTGTGTATGGTTAGTCAGCCCGTTTCCGCCTACTTTATTTGCCAAGTAAAATAGCCCACCCTGCAAGCGGCGCTCTTTGTATCTTTGGATACTATGTCTGATAGTTTGCATTGAGCTATCGATGGCGAGACGATGCTTTTCGTAAGCTTCCCAAGTAAGCATGCCGTCCCTCACGCGTTCATTGTAGTCCTTGAGCGCTGATCTAAAAAGGATGCGTTTGTACGATTCACGGTACAACGAAGTGGTCCTGAGCTGAAGGCACCGGTTGACAAATGGGAAGGTACCATACTCGTCGCTGCGGCAAAGTCTAAAACTTTTTCTTGGCATCTTGAATTTTTTCTTTCCATGGCTTTTGCTGCACAATATAAAAAGAGACTCTTAATCAGCATTGATGCTCAAAATATAACGAAGGACGGGACTACTAAGATCAATTCGTGAAATTCAGAATGCTCCTCCGAAAAAAAATCATGTCAACCCATGTAAAAAGGTGAGGATCATACCTGACGTCTCGGTTCCCACCGCTGCTAGTCTCCTTCAATCCACCCATACGAGCGCAGATGCTCGAGAACGATCGATGTGTTCGCCGCCTGCTGATATACGTACTCTGCTGGGTCCTTGGCGAGGTTTTTATATACAACAAAAGCAAGGCTGACTGTGCTTATATATAGAAAGTCCAATCCGAACTCGTACCCGTCACAGCTACCAACCGTACAGGTGGAGGAGTCCTTACCTGATTAGGCACATGAGGAGACGCAGAAAATAGTAAGTATTCCTTCGATGCGCCGTCGGACCAGCATAGACCCACCGACCTTTCCTTTATGCGTATAACCTGCTCGGTCTCACCGCAAAAGAAAAAAAAACCCTGCTCGGTTTAGGGCATCTCAAAATAAATCATCAAACAAATGCCACCAAATATCCACAAACACGCAGGAAGATAAAGTGGGCACCTGGTTTGATTTTCACTATGAAAAGATTCCGCATTTTTGCTTTGAGTGTGGAAGATTCACTAGTGCAGAACCGGGCAATAGCACCGGTTCGGAGCCAGTGGCATTATAGCCTAATTGGTGCCTTCGAAGCACGATGACAATTGGAAGTGGTTTCCATGGGGGCGGTAGCGGGTAATAGTATTCTCCCTTCGGATTTATGACCTGGTCGAGCAAAAATCCCGCTATTTCCTCTTGACGTGCTTCTACGCGCTCCGTTTCTAGGAGCTTCGCCCGCACCTCTCTGAACTGTTAAGAAGGAGATCAATATGCATGTGTATTAGTGGTGTGACTAGATATCGATAATGGTGTAAAAATTGTGAATAGTGTTTTGACAAGCGTACCCATTCCTGTCTTTGAGATCTGCTCCTTTCGGACGCCATCATGCGAATGTTCTTGCAAACGCAAAATGCACACAGATCAGTCCCCTGCGCCTGCTTCAGGGCCTTTACGAGAATGGAATTTGATCAGATAATAATTAATCAAGCATGATAATTAAAGAAATGGCAGCTAGCTAGCTAGCTAGTACTACTTAATTACTTACCTTGGGTCTTCCCCATTTAAGTTTTTCTTTCCATTCGCCGTCCGTGACCCTGATGAACCTTGCCCAAGCCCTGCCCGCTGACAAAGAAAATGAATAAAGGGGTTATTAAATAGTTCATATCATGAAATGACGAACTAAATAGGCCGAGATATATAATTAATAATGATTGAAATTACCTGTTGACTATCCCAAACAAGATGTTATAGTCAGTTTTTTCTTTGAGTAGTGAGTCCAGTATTTCAACTGTTCCGGCGTCAACTTTAATGATACACAAGATCCAATGAAATCTGCATGCACACATGTTTGCATGTCTTAATTAAGCGGGCATATGTAAGCAAAAACATGTAGCTAGCTAGTAGGCAAAAACAGAGAATTTGTAGTACAAGACAGTGTGACTCACTGGAAGTTGTAAGGAAGTAGTATATCTTCATTGTATTTGAGGCGCTTCATGAACTCTAGCATGCTGTCCCTATAGCCTTTTGATGACGTTCATCTATTTTCCATGTGTATTCATTAACGGTGTTTGGGTCAATGAACCCAATGCCATAGCGTCCACCTTTTCTCATTTCATACATCTTCATCCTGCATATAATACCACAGAAAAGAATATAGTGAGGATAATTACAGGTAATGATTGATCAAAAGGATCACTACAGCTAGCTTGAGACTTAAATTACAGAAAGAAATCACTTACAGAAAATAGCAACTGACGATAGATTTGTCGAGTGCGTCTTGATTGTATAACTGAAACAGTTCAGAATACTCAACGGACACAGCTTTCTCATGGTAGTAATGCTCCTCCTTGACATTCACCATGAGGGACAATCGATCGGAAATCTTGGTAATGTTCATGTACCATTGATGCAATTCATACATTCTCGTTGGGAGGTTCTTGACCTTGTCTGGCTCGACCAAAGGTTGGCCCCGGACATATTTCCGTTTTATTTCATCCTCTCTAAGCACAGGCATGGGCTCGATCTCGAGGAGTTGTCCAACAGTGATTTTGAGAACTTCAGCCTGCATTATATGCTTCTCCGTTATTACCACATTGCCCACATCAGGAACGTAAACTGTTTGCCCACAATAATATTGGGCGCGCGTACTGTCACGTGTTGTTGGCACAACAAGCGAGGGGATCGATTGCGCCGCCTGTTCTCCCAGCTGGGGAATGGTTTTCCCGCATTTTTTGACAGCTGCTTCTTGTTTGCTCGATCCCGAGCTCACCTCCTTACGTACACGTGCTCGATTTAACTTCCTGATGTAGCGCTCATAGTCTGTGTCAACAGGCTTGGGAGCTGGTGGTTTAGCCATACGAATGAAGTGGTCAATCGTTTCCTCAGGCACTTTCTCCCTTGGCGGCGTTGGCGGTTTCGGTGCAAAATGGGCTTCCACCTCGGACTTCGATATGGCTGCGATTTCCTCCTCGGACCTGTCATAAGCCCTCTGCGGAAGAGGCGTGAGGCTTGGACCATATTTATATCGCTTGCCTCCGCCTATACTTCCTGTACTACCTCGACTCGTACCGCTACGCACCATAGCTGCGGGGTGTCTCTTCTGTGATTGCTAAGGCGGCGGAGACGGCTGACGGGGCTGAGTTGGACGAGGAGGAGTGGCCGCCTGAAGCTGTGCCAGACTTGGAGGAGGAGTGGCCTGAGGTTGTGCCGGACTTGGAGGAGGAGTGGATGTCTGACGCTGTGGCGGACTTGGAGGAGGAGGAGTGGCCTGACACTTTGCCGGACTTGGAGGAGGAGTGGCCTGACACTTTGCCGGACTTGGTGGACTTGCAGGAGCGGGAGACTGCTGACTCGGTGGCGGACTTCGACGAGGAGTCGGCTGACGCGGTGTCGGTGGCCTTCGAAAGATGATGCAATCCTTTTTCCATAGGATGATACGATGTTTGGCGTCTCCGAGAAAGCGCTCGTCGTCACCTCCAGGATAGTCAAGCTCTAGCTCCGAATATGGGTCCACCACCTCATCAACCAAGACACGAGCATAGCCCGCTGGAATCGGGTTGCAATGGAAGGTTGCCTCGGGGGATTTGTAAAAGCAACGGCGTCCGCCACCTTCATGGATATGTTCTTCATTTTGACGTGTAGCTCGCGGCTAGTGTTCTCCGTGATGTCATCCACGGGGTATCTACCCAGCATTGCGTCGTCCGGGGCGGAACCCACGCTGCTTCTCGGCATGGATGGGGCGGTGCTATCCAATGCTGGATCATTCGCTAGCTGCTGCAGCTGCTGAGACCCCCTTTGCTGGGTAAGTGAGTCGATCTGCTCCTGCTGCCGCTGGAATTTGACTACCAATTCCGCTTGACTTGCTTCTAGGCCTTGAAGGCGTTCATAGTCCCGCTTCCTCTGCTCCTCCTCCATCTTCCTCTTCTTCTCCTCCGCAATCTTCTTTCTCGCACGGGTTCTGTAGTCGGTGTTCCAGTCTGAGAACCCCTCATACCACGGAATAGCGCCCTTGCCTCGTGTTCTTCCCGGGTGTTCAGGATTTCCCAGGGCACGCGTAAGCTCGTCGTTCTCTCTGTTGGGCTGGAACACCCCCGATCGTGCCTCTTCTATTGCAACAAGTATCGCATCGTCGGCTCCCTTCAGACTTGCCCTCGTCGAAACATTGCCTGTCTTCGGGTCCAACTCCCCCCCATGCGCATAGAACCAAGTCCTGACCCTGGGGGGCCAGCTCTTAGTAACCGGAGTGGCACCTGCATCCTCCATCTCTTTCTCAGACTTATCCCACTTAGGCATTGCCACCGCATAGCCACCTGGCCCCAGCTTATGGAACTTATCCTTTTTTTCGGCATTCTTCTTGTTTATTCTCGACCGTTCCTTAGCTAATTCCGAATCCTTGAATTTCACGAAATCGTCCCAATGAGCACGTTGGTTCTCTAGTGTTCCCTCGAATACTGGAGTCTTCCTTCCTCCCTTGACGTACTTGTCCCATTCACGATTCTTGTGGTTCTTGAATGCAACCGCCATCTTCCTAAGAGCAGCGTCCTTGACTTTCTGCACATCTGCTTCTGTGAAATGATCTGGTAGGGTGAAATGTTCCATGAGAGTATCCCAAAGCAGATCTTTTTGATTCTTGTCGACAAAAGTAACATCTGGACGTGGAGCAGCGTCCTCTTTGCCTTTTTGTCTTTTGTCTTTTGCTGGCTCTCTCCATTCTTGAAGGGAGATCGGGAGTTGGTCCTTCACAAGAACTCCGCACTGACGAATGAACTTGTCCGCAATCTTCTTAGGCGCTAATGGTTCGCCATTAGGTCTGACTGCCTCGATATTGTACTTTACGCCCTCCTTCAACTTTTTGTTCGGGCCTCGTTTCGTCCTTTTGCCTGAAGATTTGCTCGATCCGGATGGCTGAAAGAACAAAGATCGATTCGTTAATATATCTTCAAGTCATTTAAAACATGTGATGATCACCAGATACCTGCTTATATAAATATATATACCTCGCCGGTCTTTGTTGTTTCAGGATCAACATGTTCTTCGTCATCGTCATAATCGTAGTTCATGACTTCATCAATTCGGTCGTCGCGATCGAATATCATATCACCCTCTCCGGTGTTGTTTAGAAATTCGGAGCCGTCATAATCTTCTTCATTCTGATCATCATCTGGCCCGCGTATCATATCGAACATGGTCTGTTCTCCCTCTCTGTCGGTATTGTCTGCCATAGCTTTTATTTAACTAATTCAAAAGAAATATAAAACAATTTAGTATTCAAATTACATCGTCTCGAATAATAGATATAATCTCGAATACTTCGTCTAGAATAATAGATATAATCTCGAATACATCGTCTCGAATAATATATAATATTGAATAGTACATCACTGGCTAGCTAATTAAAGATCGAATACTACAGAAGAATCTAGGACACTCGCGGTTCCTGCGGCGCGGGCGGTGGACACCCAAAGAGAAGGAACCCTCACAGGATCATAGCTGAAGTGAGATCCCCGAAGATACTGCCAGGTATTGGAGAACCTGCCGCCCTCTAACGCAACCATGTAGCGATGGACGTGCTCGTCCTCCTCCCTGACACGGCGACGTACCACCTCCGGCGGGGCCGGGTCCCTCCGCACCGAAACTGGCCCACGCGAACGCCACCAAACGAGATCAGGGTCGACGACGGGACCCGGGGCCGGGTTCCTCATCAAGCGGCGCGCCCCTCCAGGCAGCACCTCCCAGTGCCAGCCCGGCGGAGCCCAGTCCCGGACATGGGTCGGCTGGACGTCGTCGCGGACGGGTCGACGGCGAGGATGCGGGCCGGGCATCGTCGAGAACAAATACTAGCTATATGCCCGCAAAAAGTAATATTTTTTTAATGATTGGATTTTGATAACTAAAATTTCTAACATTTCTACTATTTCAAAAATCTATATACTATTTCATACTAATTAAGCATCTAACACTAAAAACAGAAAACACAACTTCTATACATCCATTAAAAAACTGAAAAACAACATTATATAAAAAATTCCATACTAATTAAACACTAATTATATCCATCTAACATGCATTCATACATATATAATAGTGAAAAAATAATAATCTAAATAATCTAAACTAATTAAACATACAAAATACGTATATACTAATTAAACACTAAATAATCTAAACTAATTAAACATACAAAATACATATGTACGTGTGTGTGTGTGTGTGTGTTCATGCATGCTTGTGTGTGTGTGTGTGTATGGGCTCGGGGAGGGGCGGCGCCCATGGTGGCCGCCGGGGGCGAGGGAGAGGGGTTAGAGGGGGAGAGCTCACAGCGGGCGACGGCGACGGCGAGGCGACGGCCGGGGCGGCGACGGCGCGACGGGACGGGGACGGCGCGACGGGGACGGGCCCGGGGCGGCGACGGAGACGAGGGCGGCGACGGGGACGGGGGCGGCGACGGGGACGGGGGCGGCGACGGAGACGAGCGGCGACGGAGACGATCGAGGGCGGCGGCGACGGCGACGGAGACGGAAACAGAGGAACAAACAGAGAGGGAAACTGAAATTTTCGTAGCTGTTGTATATATAGAAGGCACCTTTAGTACCGGTTGGAACCACCAACCGGTACTAAAGGCCTGTTTTGGCCAGGCCAAGCGGCGGGAAGCGACCCCCTTTAGTACCGGGTGGTGGCACAAACCGGTACTAAAGGCCCCCCCTTTAGTACCGGTTTGTGCCACGACCCGGTACTAAAGGGGTCGCGCTGCCACCCCAAAGTTTAGTCCCACCTCGCCGGGCGAAGGGCAGCCGCACTGGTTTATAAACCCAGCCACGGCTACCACTTCGAACTCCTCTATATAGCTAGCAGGCTTGTGGGCCTAAACTCTGCGCGCTGCCCTGTGAGTCTGCTGGGCCTTTAAGGCCTGTAATTACACACCTGTGGCCTATCAGGCCCACAGGGCAGCGCCCCAATTTTTTTATAGTTTTTTCTTTTCTGCTTTATTTTCTTCTATTTATTTTTGCGTAGTTTTTTGTATAGTTTTTTCTTTTCTGTTATATTTATTTTCTTCTATTTATTTGTGAGTAGTTTTTCATCTATTTGCCAAAATTCAACATTTTCAGAGTTTATTTTGTAGTGATTTTCAATTTCACGGTCATTTTGTAAACGATTGAAAAATAGCAAATATAATTTTTTTCTTTTCTGCTTTATTTTTTCTTCTATTTATTTCTGAGTAGTTTTTTCTTTTCTGCTATATTTATTTTCTTCTATTTATTTTTGAGTAGTTTTTTTATATAGTTTTTTCTTTTCAGCTATAGTTTTTCTTTCTTTTCTGCTATTTTTTCTGTTAGTGCCCGTAGTTTTCAAATTTGAATAGTTTAAATTTTGAATTATTTGAAATTAGTGTGAATTTGTTTGCACATAAAATTTCTTCGCGTTTCAAATGCCAAAACACATAACTACCCTAACTATTACAGAGATTCCCCTCTCGGTGCGAAACACAGAAGAAAGTGATGATAGCTAGTGAAGCCGATCACATCCCAGATCTTTGGGTGTGAAACTTTTTCTTCGCGTGTGTCCCTTTGCGCCGTAACCATGGAAAATCTTCATCATTTAACGGGATGCTCGGGTCAATATTCACTGTGAATGGAGCAATTTCATCAAACTTTTCATAATCTTCTGACTTGTCTGTCTTGTCATCCACTCCCACGATGTTTCTCTTCCCAGAAAGAACTATGTGCCGCTTTGGCTCATCGTACGATGCATTCGCTTCCTTATCTTTTCTTTTTCTTGGCTTGGTAGACATGTCCTTCACATAGAAAACCTGTGCCACATCATTGGCTAGGACGAATGGTTCGTCTGCATACGCAAGATTGTTGAGATCCACTGTTGTCATTCCGTACTGCGGGTCTTCCGTTACCCCGCCTCGTGTCATATTGACCCATTTGCACCGAAACAAAGGGACCTTTAAACCACGTCGATAGTCAAGTTCCCATATGTCCTGTATATAACCATAATATGTTTCCTTTCCCGTCTTGGTTTCTGCATCAAAGCGGACACCACTGTTTTGGTTGGTGCTCTTCTTATCTTGGGCGATCGTGTAAAATGTATTACCATTTATCTCGTACCCTTTGAAAGTCATTATATTCGAAGATGGTAACTGGGACAGCAAGTACAGGTCATCTTCAATAGAGGTGTCATGCATGGTACGTGTCTGCAACCAGCTGGCGAAACTCCTGGTTTGTTCACGTGTAATCCAGTCATCAGACCGCTCCGGGTGTTTGGAGCGTAGCAAATTCTTGTGTTCATCCATATACGGAGCCACCAAGGCGGAATTCTGTAGAACTGTGTAGTGTGCTTCAGTGAGAGAATGTCCGTCCATACATATTATTTGTTCCCCTCCTAGCGTGCCTTTTCCATCCAGTCTGCCCTTATGCCGCGATTCAGGAACACCAATCGGCTTAAGGTCAGGAATAAAGTCAATACAAAACTCAATGACCTCCTCATTTTGATGGCCCTTGGAGATGCTTCCTTCTGGCCTAGCACGGTTATGAACATATTTCTTTAAGACTCCCATGAACCTCTCAAAGGGGAACATATTGTGTAGAAATACAGGACCCAAAACGTTAATCTCTTCGCACAGGTGAACTAGGACGTGTGTCATGATGTTGAAGAAGGATGGTGGGAACACCAACTCGAAACTGACAAGACATTGCACCAAATCATTCTGTAACCTTGGTATGATTTCTGGATCGATTACCTTCTGAGAGATTGCATTGAGAAATGCACATAGCTTCACAATGGCTAATCGAACGTTTTCCGGTAGAAGCCCCCTCAATGCAACCGGAAGCAGTTGCGTCATAATCACGTGGCAGTCATGAGACTTTAGGTTCTGGAACTTTTTCTCTGCCATGTTTATTATTCCCTTTATATTCGACGAGAAGCCAGACGGTACCTTAATACTGAGCAGGCATTCAAAGAAGATTTCCTTCTCTTCTTTGGTAAGAGCGTAGCTTGCATGACCCTGATGTATGCCGTCTTCTCCGTGCATACGTTGCTGGTCCTCCCGTGCCTCAGGTGTATCTTTTGTCTTCCCATACACGCCCAAGAAGCCAAGCAGGGTCACGCAAAGATTCTTCGTCACGTGCATCACGTCGATTGCGGAGCGGACCTCTAGGTCTTTCCAATATGGCAGGTCCCAAAATATAGATTTCTTCTTCCACATGGGTGCGCGTCCGTCAGCGTCCTTTGGAACAGGTTGTCCGCCAGGACCCTTTCCAAATATCACCTTCAAATCCTTGACCATATCATGTACATCAGCACCAGTACGGTGGCGAGGCTTCGTCCGGTGATCCGCCTCACCTTTGAAATGCTTGCCTTTCTTTCTTACGGGATGCCTGCTCGGAAGAAATCGACGATGTCCCAGGTACACATTCTTCTTACAACTATTCAAATATATACTGTCGGTATCATCCAAACAGTGCGTGCATCCGTGGTATCCCTTGTTTGTCTGTCCTGAAAGGTTACTGAGAGCAGGCCAATCATTGATGGTCACGAACAGCAATGCCTTTAGGTCAAATTCTTCCTGTTTGTGCTCATCCCATGCACGTACACCTGTTCCATTCCACAGTTGTAAGAGTTCTTCAACTAATGGCCTTAGGTACACATCAATGTCGTTGCCGGGTTGTTTAGGGCCTTGGATGAGCACTGGCATCATAATGAACTTCCGCTTCATGCACAACCAAGGAGGAAGGTTATACAAACATAGAGTCACAGGCCAGGTGCTATGGTTGCTGCTCTGCTCCCCAAAAGGATTAATGCCATCTGCGCTTAGACCAAACCATACGCTCCTTGCGTCATCTGCAAACTCCTTCCCGTACTTTCTTTCGATTTTTCTCCACTGCGACCCGTCAGCGGGTACTCTCAACTTTCCGTCTTTCTTACGGTCTTCTCTGTGCCATCGCATCGCCTTGGCATGCTCTTTGTTTTGGAACAAACGTTTCAACCGTGGTATTATAGGAGAATACCACATCACCTTGGCAGGAATCTTCTTCCTGGGGCGCTCGCCCTCGACATCACCATGCTCATCGCGGCTGATCTTATAGCGCAATGCACCACATACCGGGCAAGCGTTCAAATCCTCGTACTCACCGCGGTAGAGGATGCAATCATTAGGGCATGCATGTATCTTCTGCACCTCTAACCCTAGAGGGCAGACAGCCTTCTTTGCTTCGTACGTACTCTCGGGCAATTCGTTGTCCTTTGGAAGCATATCCTTTATCATTACCAGCAACTTTCCAAATCCCTTGTCAGATACACCATTCTCTGCCTTCCATTGCAGCAATTCCAGTGTGGTGCCCAGCTTTTTCTTGTCACCTACGCAATTCGGGTACAACAATTTTTTGTGATCCTCTAACATGCGCTGCAACTTCTTCTTCTCCAAATCACTTGCGCAGTTTCTCTTTGCATCGGCAATGGCCCGACCTAGATCATCAACGGGCTCATCTGATGCCTCTTCTTCAGCTTCTTCCCGCATTGCCGGCTCAGCTTCTTCCCGCATTACCGGCTCAGCTTCTTCCCCCATTGTTGTATCATCGTATTCAGGGAACCCATGGCCAGGATAGCTGTCGTCGTCCTCTTCTTCTTCATTGTCTTCCATCATAACCCCTCTTTCTCCGTGCTTGGTCCAAACATTATAGTGGGGCATGAAACCGGACTCAAACAGGTGGACGTGAATGGTTCTTGACGTAGAGTAATTGCGACCATTCTTACAGCCAGCACATGGACAAGGCATAAAACCATCCGCCCGCTTGTTTGCCTCAGCCGCAAGCAGAAAAGTATGCACGCCCTCAACGAACTGGGGAGAGCATCGGTCATCGTACATCCATTGCCGGCTCATCTTCATTACACAACACCGAATAGACCAAATTAATACAAGTTCATACATAAAGTTCATACAACACTTAAATGCAACAAACAAATAACTCTCTAGCTAAAGCATTTAAATGCAACAACAAATGCGATCAAGATCGCAACTAAGGTAACAATTGATCCAACAGCATAATGATACCAAGCCTCACTATCGATGGCATATTTTCTAATCTTTCTAATCTTCAAGCGCATTTTCTCCTTCTTGATCTTGTGATCATCGACGACATCGGCAACATGCAACTCCAATTCCATCTTCTCCCCCTCAATTCTTTTCAATTTTTCTTTCAAGTACTCGTTTTCTCTTTCAACTAAATTTAACCTCTCGACAATAGGGTCGGTTGGAATTTCCGGTTCACATACCTCCTAGATAAAAATATCTATGTCAACTTGATGGGCATAATTTGTCATAAACACGAAATGCAACAAATAGTTTTAAAAGAGAATATACCACATCCGAATCATAACAAGGACGAGGGCCGACGGGGACGGATATCAAAACCATGGCACTATGTATAACAAATAACGTACGGGTAAGATAATTATTATACGAGTAACTATATATCCAAATCACACAAACATCAATTTTTTATATAAAATTTCATGAACAAGAGGCTCACCACAAGGTGGTGCCGGCGACGGGACGGTGCGGGCGATCGACGGTGGTTACGACGGAGATTTAGAAGGCACTAAGTAAACCACACCTACATATGCAAACTAAGTGTTATTTTAACCTCAAATTGCATATAAATCAAATACTAGCACATATATATATTTCCTCCCAAATTACTAAACTCACAAATTAATAACTATATAAAGCATTGCAAGAGCTAATCTAGCAATGAGAGATGAAAGGACAAAGTTGCTAACCTTTGTGATCATTTGAATGGATGGGGGCCTTCAAATCTTGACAAATTTTGGGCAAAATGTGTGATGAGCTCGAGAGGAAGAGGGGAAGAACAGAGAGGAGAGGGGAAAGGGGAAGAACAGAGCGAGCTCGGGTGGACGAAGGGTTTATGTAGGATGACCTTTAGTACCGGTTCGTGCCAAGAACCGGTACTAAAGGTGCTGGAGGGGGCCCAGACTGACAACATCCTGCCACCACTCTCATTAGTACCGGTTCGTGGCACGAACCGGTGCTAAAGGTTAGCCACGAACCGGTACTAATGAGAGCGGCCCGGCTAGCCGTTTTAACCGGCACTAATGTATACATTTGTGCCGGCTCAAATACAAACCGGCACTAATGTGCTTCACGTTTGACCCTTTTTCTACTAGTGATTGGTGCATGTGAATGGACGATGTGATCCTCCCGTCAATTAGGCGGAGCAATGGGGGGGGGGTGGCTGAGAGCCTCACCAGGTAGGAGCACGGGCTCGAAGAATGAGACTAAGGGGGGAAAGAACAACCTTAATACGAGCAGCAGTTTCATGAGCTCACAATCGGACGACAATAATAGAGAGCAGGACAGCCATGCTCACGGTCGGGATGCACCTGTAAAGCATAACCTGAACACAGACTTTGACCGACCGGCGAATGCACGCACTGGCGGGTAGAACCAGGTCGACAAAGGGGTAGTTGACTCCCCTAAGAAAGACAGGTATAGAAGACAGTGGCCAAATGAACGAGACCTCAGACATGAGATAGAAAGGAAGAAAGAGAGAGACTTGAGGGAGCAACTCAAGGAACAGCAAAGACAGAGAGGTTTTGAACGTGTACAGTTTGGCATGCGAGGCCATTGGGAGAGGGGTTCATCTAGTAGAGGTGGAGATGATAAATATGGATACCACCCACATTACCCTACAGAGAGGAGGAGAGGGCACTATGTCAGGAAATATAGGAATGATCTTGAGGAGAGAAGGAGGAGGGATGACAGCCCCCATGGCACCCCCAGTTCAAGGAAGAGGAGGCCGAGGCAGATGTGGGTGCCCAAAGGGGAGGGGGATAAGCAAGATGGTGAAGAATCCTTTATCAGAGATACAAGACAAAAGACGTCATCCGTGTTTGATCGCATTGAAGAGCATGCTAATATATCGGCAGACCCTGCCAGGGAGCAGGGCCGCCGGGAACGCTGATAATCTTGGCCTGGAACTGCCGAGGATTGGGGTTGGACTCGGCAGTGGGCGAACTTCGGGACCTGGTTAGGTCGTACAACCCAGCGGTGGTCTTTTTATCTGAAACTAAGAATAGAGCGGGGGCTATGGATAGGCTAAAGTGGAGTTTGGGATTCAACGAAGGTGTTGCGGTGGATTGTAAGGGCAAGAGTGGAGGTCTAGCGCTATGGTGGAGGGACCATGTGGAGGTAACAGTGTGACCGTGGTGTCAGTATTACATTGATGCGGCGATCGTGTTTGAAGGGGCTTCCTTTAGATTCACTGGAATCTATGGGGAGCCTTGTGTCGAAAAGTGAACGAAAAATTGGGAGATTCTGCGATACCTTCGAGATCAAGACAACCTCCCTTGGCTGTGTGCAGGAGATTTTAACGAAGCACTTCGACAGGATGAACAGCAGGGTGGCAACCCTAGATCTCGAAGACAAATGGAGATCTTTGAAGACTGTCTGTCCGACTGTGGGCTGGCGGATCTCGGTTTCTCCGGGTACCTGTTTACATGGGATAATAAGAGGGAGCATGGTGACAACATACAGATACGTCTGGACCGAGCGACATGCAATGGAGATTTTGCTCAATTATTACCGGCGACGGAGGTGCAACACGTGATGATGGAGGAATCAGATCATCAAGCGCTGGTCATTAAGGCCTTCATCTTGGCAGGGGAAGCTAGCGCACGTGGACAGAGGCCCTTCATCTATGAGGCAGCTTGGGCGAGGCATGAGGAGTACGATGCCATGGTAGCTGCTGCATGGGAAGATGCTCCTGCAACCAATCAGCAGGAGGGGCGGCTAGCAACAACTTTTAATATGTTGAGGGACGCGACAAGGGCCATGCAAGGGTAGAGCCGAAGGGTTTTTGGCTTTATAAAAAGGCAAATAGCTCATCTAAAGGCTCAGCTTGTGGATGCGAAGAGAGGGCGGCTCGCACGGGGTATAGACCGGAGATTAAGGAGATTGAAGATCAGTTGCATGAGCTCTATGAGAGGGAGGAGGTGTATTACAAGCAACGTTCGAGGGTTGATTGGTTATCGGAGGGAGACCAAAATAGAAAATATTTTCAAAACCGTGCGTCACATCGTAAGAGGAAAAACATAGTGAAGGCACTAAGGAGAGAAGATGGGACGTTGTGCACGGATGATGAAGGGATGAGGAGGATGGCTGCTCAGTTCTATGCTAATCTTTTCGCATCCGAAGGTGCGGTAAATGGGGAACGGGTTCTGCATCATATTCAAGGAGCTTTTACTGACGAGATGAATGCAAAGCTCGGGGCTCCATTCACTGATGAAGAGATCGAGCAGGCCCTATTTCAAATGGCTCCAACGAATGCACCGGGACCGGACGGCCTCCCGGCCATGTTTTACCAACGCCACTGGGCGCTGGTTAAAGAGGATGTGTGTGCCGCTGTTCGTGAGTTTCTTGCGGGCAAGGCTGCTCCGAATGGTTTTAATGACACGATCCTTGTGTTGATCCCAAAAGTAAAGGCGCCGCAGCTACTGGCTCAGTTCCGCCCCATCAGTCTGTGCAACGTACTCTACAAGATTGCGGCGAAGGCACTGGCCAATCGCCTCAAGGTGGTTCTACCGTTCATAATTTCAGAGGAGCAAAGTGCATTCGTGCCTGGTAGACTGATAACAGACAATGTTCTAGTGGCGTATGAATGTGTGCATGCCATCAGGAAAAGGAAGAGGAGAAAACCGCTGTGTGCGGTCAAGCTGGATATGATGAAGGCGTACGACCGGGTTGAGTGGGATTTTTTAGAAAAAATGATGCTGAAATTTGGTTTCTTTGATCACTGGACAGAGATGATTATGAGGTGTGTGAAATCAGCTACGTTTTCAGTAAAGCTGAAGGGAGGTCTATCGGAGAGGTTTAGACCCACCAAAGGACTCCGGCAAGGCGACCCTCTCTCCCCTTACCTGTTCCTGTTTTGCGTAGAAGGCTTTTCTGCGTTGCTGAAAAATGCCCAAAGGGAGCAGAACATCAAAGGGGTCTCGTTTGGGAGGGGTGGACCAACTGTCACTTGTTTACTCTTTGCCGATGATAGTGTTGTGTTTGTGGAGGGTTCTAGAGAGAACTTTGAGGCTCTGCGCTAGATTTTGCTAGATTATGAGGTGGCCTCGGGTCAAAAGGTAAACCTCCAAAAATCTTCGGTGTTCTTTGGCAAGGGTACTTCGGATGGTGACAAAGATGAGCTTAAACATGTGTTGCAAATTTCGGAGGAGGCGCTGAGCGAGCGGTACTTGGGACTACCCACGGTGGTGGGGAGATCTAAGGACGATACTTTCGAATACGTCAAGGATAGTGCGAAAGGAAAAGTTTCTGGATGGAAGGGTCAAGGTTTATCTAAGATGGTGAGGGAGGTGCTCGTCAAGTCCGATCTTCAGTCAACAACAACCTTTACCATGAGCTGTTTCCAACTCACGAAAAAAATGTGCAGGAATCTGTCTTCAATTTCTTCAAACTTCTGGTGGGGTGAAACAGATGGTAACAAGAAAGTGCACTAGATCGGATGGGATAAGATGTGTATGAGAAAACATGATGGAGGTCTTGGCTTTCGAGACCCAGAAGCTTTCAATCAAGCTATGCTGGCTAAACAAGCTTGGCGACTGCTACAGGTGTCGGAATCTTTGTGTGGAAGGGTTTTAAAGGCGAGGTATTTCCCTGACGGATCGATCTTAAATGCCACTTGCCCATATGGGGGGTCATACACGTTCCGGAGCATTTTACACGGTCATGACCTGCTCAATGATGGACTGATTTGGCGGATTGGGGATGGATCTCATATAAAGATCCACCATGACAATTGGTTGCCGAGAAATGGAAGTCTAAAGCCACTGGGCCAATGTTATATCGCGGGTTATACACACGTGGGGGACCTACTTGAAAGCGATGGCCGCTCATCGAACAAAATCTTGGTGATGGACATGTTTGCACCTGAGAAGCTCTTGAAATTCTGCAAATCCCTGTTGGTGGTCCTGACATACATGATTACTAGGCCTGGAACTATACCAAAAACGGGATGTTTTCAGTCCGGTCAGCATATCATCTTCGCATGAGCCAGAAACGGGTGAGAGCCGGACGGCCGGAATCTTCATCTTCTGTGGCGGATCACAAGTCCTGGTTGAGCCTATGGGACACGGTTGCGCCGGGAAAAGTGAAAATTCACATGTGGCGTCTGATACGAAATGGCTTGGCAGTGGGAGCAGAGCTCCTCAGAAGGAACATAAAAGCGGGTGTCTTCTGTACGGCGCGCGGACGTGAGGAAACGAACCTCCATAGATTCTGGGGCTGCTATCACTCGAAGAAATTTTGGACGATAATGCATTCGGAGTTGGGAGTACTGGTGGCGATCCCACCGGAATCAATCTGTTCCCAGAGTGCGTTGTCAAGGTGGCTGCTATCGTGGCTTGCGGAGGCCTCGGATGATGAGCGGGCTGTTATGGTGCAAGGTACATACACACTTTGGCTTGCCAGGAACAATGCATGTGATGGATAGAGGATTGAAGATGCGGAACCAATTGCGCAAAGGTTTTTTAACTTGATGGCAGAATGGCAGTCGATCCATGGACGGAAGAGTAAGCAGAATAGACCGGCTGTGAAGGAAAAATGGAGACCTCCCGATGAGGGCTGGATCAAGCTCAATGTGGATGGTGCAACAACCAAGGGGGGCGAAATCGGTGGAGCGAACCATGAAGGAGCATATATGGGTGGTGCATGCCACGCCCTCCCACCGGGGAGGGATCCAGAGCGGTGCGAGCTCCTGGCATGTAGGTGAGCTGTCCAGATGGCGAACGACATGCATATTACAAAGCTAAACATTGAGATGGATTTCAAGTCGATAGTGTGCAAGCTCCAGAGCGAGCAGAAGGACCTCTCACCGCTAGGGCCAATAATCGAAAGAGTGAGGCAGCTGTTGGCCTCGACGGAAAGCTGGAGGATTGCTTGGGTAAGGTGAGAAGCTAATGGTGCTGCTCATCTATTAGCAAAGGAAGCCGCATCGAATAATGTTTGCAAGTTGTGGCTGCATGTGCCCCCAGATTTTATTTTTCATGTTGTTGTCTCAAACGAAATCCCCATGTGGGAAACCTTAATAAATCTTGGCATGAGTTTAAAAAAAATCCACAAACACATTCAAACATGGGTTCAAACGTATTCATGGACAGCTGGCCGGGTATAGGCCATCCAATGGTGATCATCAGATGTCTCAGTCACATCCGTTCAGTTTCTGAGTACTGAAAACAAAACGAGATACAAAAAAGGTGGAGTCAATCTTTTCCCAAAGTGTGGCGATTCCATTATTTGGATGTTCACCAAGGATGGATCATACTCTGCTTCCTCGGTTTACAAGGCGTAGTTTGAGGGCCTAACTATGTCGGCAATGGTCCTATCGGTGTGGAAGGTGTGGGCTCCTTCGCGGTGCAAATTTTTCGCCTAGCTTGTTCTTCAAGATAGAATCTAGACATCGGATCGCCTCTTGGATCATACTCTGCTTCCTCGGCTTACAAGGCACAGTTTGAGGGCCTAACTATGTCGGCAATGGTCCTATCGGTGTGGAAGGTGTGGGCTCCTCCGTGGTGCAAATTTTTTGCCTAGCTTGTTCTTCAAGATAGAATCTAGACATCGGATCGCCTTGCTCGACATGGGTGGCCCAACTACGGGTTATGCCCTCTCTGCAAGCAAAGTCCAGACACAACAACACACTTATTTTTCCAATGTCGTTTCACCCTTCATGTGTGGAACAATATTCTTCATCGGCTTGGCATGAATCACATTCATACTACTACTTGGTCAGCAAGGGACTTGATGCGGGAATGGTGGAATGGATACGTATATCTTCGTTCCGAATCCCCCAAGGCGCTTGCCTCACTCATGATGCTAATCTCCTGGGAAATTTGGACAGAGCGCAATGCTAGAGTTTTTCTGCAACACGGCCGCACCTACGACGGTCGTCATTAGTAAGATAAAAGAGGAGTGTTCGCTTTGCGTGTTGGCGGATGCCAAGCATTTAAATATTGTAACGCCACGAGAGTAGATTTTATATCTAGCCACTTCGTGGCCTGTCTAAACCTCCTTCTTAGTCAATGAAATGGCAAATCTTTTGCCTTGTTTCAAAGAAAAAAGATGGCAAAGATAATAAAGATGGATCGATTTTTTTGGCTTGGAATCCTCTGATAAAGGATTACATTTGATCACAGTATAATTATAGTCGATCAGCTGGGGAAAGGATCCTCACTTCCGTCAGTCACTTTTTCTTTTAACACTATGATCAACTTCCAACAACCATCAAGTGCGCACTGTTCTTCTTTTCTTTCTTCTTCGTCCGCCCTGATGTTTTCTCCTACCCCGTAGCCTATCCTGTCAGAAATGAATGGGCTTGAGCCATTAACAATTTCTGAAATCTCAAAGTGGCTCATGTATAAAATAGCAAGTCATGATTCTAAAGTTTAGTACCACCCTGAACGTTGAGGAAGTGAGAGACCTCTTTATATAGTCGGTTCTCTACACCACACTTATTGAGGTGTGAAGGAGACCGCATGCGTGCACGCTCGCCTCTCCATTTTATTTTTTGATGTCTTGGTAGAAAAGTTAATTATTTCGTGTTTGGTAAGTATACGACTTAGAATCCAAGTTGGTTTGAGATCATGATCGCGACACGATACCACCTCCGGTCCTCTTACACTAGTGCAAAATCGGGCTTTAGTGCCGGTTCGTGACGGCCTTTAGTGCCGGTTGGCGAACCGGCACTAAAGAGTGGGGACTAAAAGCCCCCCCTTTAGTACCGGTTCGTCACGAACTGGCGCTAAAGTGCAAACACGTGGCACGAGCTCGGCCCGTGTGCGTGTAGGACATTAGTACCGGTTGGTAACACACTACAAGAAATATGTCAACTTGTGACCACCACTATTGGTCACTGAAAGGTCACAAATTTCCATTTACGACCTTTTTGTGACCAAAAACAGAAGGTCAAAAGCTGGCCGTCGTAAACTGACTATAGCGACCTTTCTTCTGGAATGGTCGAAGACGTTTATGACCAAAATACATCTACTGTGGTGTTTTGGTCACTGGCAACCTCCCGAGGCCACGTAGGCATCCAGCGTGGCAATCTGACGTGGCACAAGATTCAGCCCAGTCCGATTAGGTGTTTTACATGGGCCTAGCCCAACAATTCGGCCTTTTTAATATTTATTTTTTCTGTTAATTTTCGCTAGCTACATGGGCCTGGCCCAACAATTCGATTCTCTAGACTGATGCCTTTTGTTGTACATTTCTTTTTGGGGCCTGGACCATATTTTCTAGGCCCTGGCCTTTCAATGGTCCATTTCTTTTCAAATTTCAGCCTTTGTTCCAACCAATATATTTTAGGCCTTTTTTCAAAGCCCGAATAGATTTGGTCCAATAGGCATTTCGGCCATTTTTATTTTGGGCTATATATTTCTTTTTCTGGCCACTTTTAGTCAAGAAATGAATTTCAAGTGAATAAAAAGTAATATTCCGAGTTCAACGAGCAAGTATACATCAAGTTCAGCGAGCAAATATACATCAAATTCCCAACATGTTCAGCAGTACATCAAATTTCTCAAGAATATTAGCATTACAAATTCAGTAATATATAAAGCAAGTTGTTGACTGGGGCTTCGGGCTTCTTCAAATGTCTTCAGCCCAGAACTCCTGTAAATGAGAGGAATAGTCACATGTTTATAGTCTTAATATAAGCAATATTTGCTAACAACAAAATAGAACAATTAATCTAAGAACCATGCAAGAACCTAGGTGTCCAAATCAGATTATGCAACATCGATTGACACTAAAGACATAAATAGTCACCAGATGGGCATCAAATCATCACAATAGTTTCTCGACAGATGATAAAAAAGAACAGAATGTGGATGGCAGTGAGTTAAGCAAGCACCACTATAACAGAAACATGTTGTCAGTGGAATGGATGGTAACACAAACATCTACTCTGCCCTGCTGTAACAAACATGTACTTGACTCCTTACATACACCAGTGCAAGTGTTTTTCACATGTTACTACTTGATTCGACTTTATACATATAAATATACATGACAATAAACTTGCATAAAGAGGAGTCTAGTCTAGCATCAGACTAACTTACTGGTATAAAGAGACATGGATATTCATGGTAGTTGTACTAGAAAAAACTAACTGAACCAATGTCTCCATAGATATCATAGAACCAGAACAGATGAGGCTGACAACATAATATAACCAGTAGTCAATTGTAGCTACTCATATTTTGTGTGTCCAAGTAGGTACCGATGAAAGTCACAATATCCTGTAATTGTTGAATGACTCGTGGTACAGCTTGCATTGTTAAAATGCAATGAACCAGGATTTTAGTTACACATATGGTTAAAGAAACAAACTTAAGGATTTAGTTAGAATCTCATATCACCCATGATCCACTGATTTCAACTGGTATTATATCTTACAAATCGAACTGAAGAAGTTCATTTCTAGCCCAACTATAATCTCAGGCCAACTATTGTAAGATGCAGGGAGCAGAGAGCTCACCATGGCTGTCATGTAGCCGACGTGGAAGAGGCAGCATGTCCATCCAAGCAGGATCAGCAGCACCAGTGGACGGGTCCGGGGTTGTCGCCGCTCCTCCTTGTGGATGCCGAGGTCGGAGAATTCAATTTTATCAATCTCTGAACTCTAGTCTAGTCTGATTCCTGATTGGGGATATGAATCAGTAAAAGAAAATCAAGGGGCCCTGCCCTCCCACTTTCCTAGAACAAAATGAGTACATGAGCAACAGCTATATAGGACTGATGATGCATGTACTACCTAGGAAAGAGCCACCAGCAGTATGATCACTTGAAGACCGATCTCGATGCATTTCGCAACCTACATAGCACATTCATACTGTTATGTTATTGTTATCCCCACTGACAGAATTCAGAAGTGCAGAGATTTGTCATTTGTGTATGCACAAGTAGAAGGCTTACACTTGGGAATCCAAGATCGTAGAGCCCGAATCCGAGGGCGAGGAGGTTGAGGGTGTGTTGGTGCTGATGCCGGAGCTTCCGCTAGGAACTCCAGCGGCACCACCATTGGTGGCTGGTCTCCGGCGCTTCCTTTCTTCCCGGGCAAGAAGACAGACGAGACGAGGAGGAGCAGCGGTAGTTCGATGTGTGTTGGGTGGAGTGGCTGTAGCATGGCGGTGGACCTGGACATGGACCAATGAAGAATGAACACTGGTAAGGAGATACAGCAAATGCAAATGGTTCAGAATAACACCAAGACATTCAGTACTGCAAGAAATTTCTGAAACTTCAGTTGCAGTAGTTGTCAAACAAAATATCAGTCCAGTAACCTCCAAATTAAATTAAATTATGATGGTTTACTGCAAGTAAGACTAGCATATAGTAGTTTGTCTTGTACAGAATGCTTCTAATCTAAGTAAGCATTGTCATGCATGCAAATATTTTATGGAGTATGTGACCATTAGAACGCATACGTGTGTAGGGGAGCTCCCTCGGCATCGCAGCTATCGTGTTTGACCAATGAAACAAAAGGTTACAGGGAGCTTTTAAGTAAAATCTGTTTGTGCACACAGCAAATCTGAGAATGTGAGATCGGTATGCTCTCTACTAGTCTCCAGTGAGCCGATCCTGCTAATCTATCTATGCAACGGTGGTGAGAGATGGAGATGCCAGTAGAAGGAACTAGCAACCATACCAAATGCAAGGCCAAGACGGATAGCACTGACAACAGGTATGCATCAATGGGCATGCAGCACAAGATGGATATCTGCAAGTCTTTCTTCAGAAGAGGCATTGTAACTAGACTACTGCTTACTACTTAACCCAAAACTGAATCATGAAACAAATCTTACCATCCATGCACTGTAGGCAGGATCTTTCTCAGGAAGGTACGGTGGTCGTCTCTCTTTCAGCTGGATTTTCTTAGCCCACAGTCTGGTCGCTGAACAACCACTTCTTTAGCGTTTTCTTGTCACTGCAGGTGTGGAGGAAGTTCATCAATAGAAGAGTACCTAAGAAGAAGAATCATGCATCGGGAATCAATCAAATCAACACCAAATCGAATCAGGAAGAAGAATCGAGTGCTCACATAGGTAGTTGTAGTGCTCCTGCACCTCCTCGATGTCGTACTGCGTCAGCATCGCCCAGGTTCATCTTGTTCGCGTGGAACTGGTCTGCTCACGCCCAGGTGATGCTTGTACGCGGTTTGCATAGGAGGCAGGCCTGGATGCCCTCCTTCCACCGTGGTGAAGACCTCGCCTTCCACCATGGTGCCTAGGCCGTCGGCGCAGATCTGGCACACGCCCCCGGCCCCATGCCTCGGAGACGGCGGGGACCTTGACGAAGAACTCGGAGACGGCGGGGACCTTGACGACGAACCCCGCGGCAGGATCCCAGACCTGGTGGGCGGGGACGGCCTTGGCGCCGGTGCCGGGGCGGGAGCGGCGGGTGGAGCCGCGCCGGAGTTGGTGCGGGCGCGGGGTAGCAGGTCGCGGGTGCGGCCCCGCGGAGGAAGACCCTCCTGGCCGCGGCGGCGCGGCCCTCGACGCTGCGAAAGCGGATGCCAAGAAGGGCAACCCCGCCGAGGAGGCAATGGCGAGGGCGGGTGAGGCAGAGGCCTTGAGCGCGAATGTCGACGGCGGAGGAAGGGGACGGTGGACGGGGGGGCTTGGATAGGATCTGGAGAGAATGGGTGCGGCGGTTGGATCTGGAAGGGGAGGGGATCGAGAGGAGCTCCGCCGGATCTGGAAGGGGAGAGGAGGAGCAGAGAGCGAGTGAAAGAAAGGAGGCGGGGGGGGGGTGGATGGAAAATGACCACGGGACAGAGCTAGGGTTTCGGGGACACATCCATGTTTGGTGCCGGCCGTTGGATCCAGGGGATCCGACGGTGATTTACCCATGATCCGCGTGAGAGGCCCCTGGACCAATCAGAATGCAGTATACAGGTATGATATTTTGACCATTTAAATTGGTCATAATCGGCTAAAATTATGTGCTAAATCGTGTTAGCTATTTTATTATGACCTGAAAATTAAAAAAAAACGTTTTATTGCGTCAGCAAATTTGACTATTGTTTTCAGGAATAATCATAAATTGAAATAAGATAAATATTTTTTTAAAGAGTTATGAGAAATGAGTTCTTTTAAATTATTTTTTCATTTTTTGAGTGTTCGAAATGAGCTTTTTTGTGAAGGACCTACCAAATATTTATTGCAAAATTGTACCAACTCAATTTTCTAAAATACTAGGACATATTTAATGCACAATTGACCAAATGGTTGGGTGTGAGAAGCTTTGATCCACCTCTGGTGAAAAAGACAAATTTCCGTCGATTTAGTAGGAAGCGGGTCAAATTTGAACTGTAGCTGCCTTCTAGTTTGCTCTTTATTTTTTCCAAAAATCATTTCTAGATACATAAGTACCTATTTAATCAGAGAAACACCAATAAAATTCCAAGATTCAACCACTAGCTAGGAACGGTCATTCCCGCCGTTTTGACCGCATTTTGAAAACGGGCATAAAAAATTCAAAAGACATCAAAAAATTGGGAAACCTTCGCATTGTGTCATTATATGTGGCCAAGTTCCCAGGAAAAATAACAAACTTGTAATACGGCAATTATTTTAAAAAAGTGTTCTCGGAAACGAGCTATCACGTGTGGAGATCAATGGCTTTCAAGCCAAATGATCAATCTTATGGCCACATTCATGGCATAGTTTGTTTAAATGATCTCATATTGTGCACAAGGGTGCATATTGGAATGGCAAATAATGTTGCCTAAGGAAGTTTTCATTTTTTTGGACGAAAAAACCATTTTTCATTTTTCGAGTGCCCAAAAGGAGGTTTTTTTGTGAAGGAACTACCAAATAATTGTTACAAAATTGGACCAAATCAATTTTCTAAAATACTAGGACATATTTAATGCATAATTGACAAAATGGTTGGGTGCAAAAAGTTTTTATCCACCTCTCGTGAAAAAGGCAAATTTCCGCTGATTCAGTTTGAAGCGGGTCAAATTTGAACTGCAGCTGCCTCATAGTTTGCTATTTATTTTTTCCAAAAATCATTTCTAGGTACATAAGTATCTATTTAATCAGAGAAACACCAAAAAAATTCCAAGATTCAACCACTAGCTAGGAACGGTCAAGCCCGCCGTTTTGACCGCATTTTGAAACAGGCATAAAAAATTCAAAAAAATCAAAAAATTGGAAAACCTTCGCATTATGTCATTATATGTGACCAAGTTCCCAGGAAAAATAATAAACTTGCAATACGGTAATTATTTTAAAAAAGTGTTCTCAGAAATGAGCTATCATCTCTGAAGATTCATGGCTTTCAAGCCAAATGATCAATCTTGTGGCCACATTCGTGGAATAGTTTGTTCAAATGATCTCATATTGTGCACAAGGGTGCATATTGGAATGGCAAACAATGTTGCCTAAGGAAGTTTTCATTTTTTTTGGACGAAAAAACCATTTTTCATTTTTCGAGTGCCCAAACGGAGGTTTTTTTGTGAAGGAACTACCAAATAATTGTTACAAAATTGGACGAAATCAATTTTATAAAATACTAGGACATATTTAATGCATAATTGACAAAATGGTTGGGTGCAAAAAGTTTTTATCCACCTCTCGTGAAAAAGACAAATTTTCGCCGATTCAGTTGGAAGCGGGTCAAATTTGAACTGCAGCTGCCTCATAGTTTGCTATTTATTTTTTCCAAAAATCATTTCTAGGTACATAAGTATCTATTTAATCAGAGAAACACCAAAAAAATTCCAAGATTCAACCACTAGCTAGGAACGGTCAAGCCCGCCGTTTTGACCGCATTTTAAAACGGGCATAAAAAATTCAAAAAAAATCAGAAAATTGGGAAACCTTCACATTGTGTCATTATATGTGGCCAAGTTCCCAAGAAAAATAACAAACTTGTAATACGGTAATTATTTTAAAAAAGTGTTCTCAGAAATGAGCTATCATGCGTGAAGATTCATGGCTTTCAAGCCAAATGATCAATCTTATGGCCACATTCATGGCATGGTTTGTTCAAATGATCTCATATTGTGCACAAGGGTGCATATTGGAATGGCAAACAATGTTGCCTAAGGAAGTTTTCATTTTCGTTGGACGGAAAAACCATTTTCCATTTTTTGAGTGCCCGAAAGGAGGTTTTTTTGTGAAGGAACTACCAAATAATTGTTGCAAAATTGGACCAAATTATTTTTATAAAATACTAGGGCATATTTAATGCACAATTGACAAAATGGTCTGGTGTAAAAAATTTTGATCCACCTCTCGTGAACAAGACAAATTTCTGCCGATTCAGTTGGAAGCGGGTCAAATTTGAACTGCAGCCGCCTCATAGTTTGCTATTTATTTTTTCCAAAAATCATTTCTAGTTACATAAGGACCTATTTAATCATAAATACATGGTTTGGTGGCGATACGTCGAGGTTTGGGCGGTGGCCGAGGGCCCCAACTCTAGAGCGCGTAAACTCGCATGCCCGCCGCGTGGTCACCGCGTGACCGTGGCATTGCCATGTGTTCTGGGCGGCCTAGGCATGTCTAGTGGGTTGGTCACTCCCCAGGTTGGTGCTAGGAAGAAAATTACAACATAAGATTCTCAGGAGGAGACCAATCGATGCTCAAACATGAATTAGCAGCCAAGTGTTTGATTAGCGGTACGGGAAATGTACATGGCTAATGGGCGTGAGTTTTGGCTGAGGATGATCAGTTACTAAGAAGACCGTCTTCACAAATTTTCAGCTCAAAAGGAGGAGCCTAGGTGGTACTTGGTTTGCAAACCACCACACTGGACATAAATACGAATGTTGAAGCTCGGCTCAAAATAATGAATGGATTGAGCTGGCATTTGGTGGAGGATGGTTATTTGGGCATAGGAAAGCACTGTAGAAAATGGATACCATCTGGACATGCCAAAGTGGTACTTCCTTCACAAAGTGCTGCTCTGAACAGAATAGGAAAATGAATATTTTTGAATTAGTTTTGAACTAGGCAAGGAAGGTTTTTACATATTTGACGAAGATATGACCCAAATAATTTATGAGATTTTTTTGGGAATTTTGGGAATATGACAGAAATATAGGTTGCTTCACAACCTAGGGCAAAAACTGCCACATGGACATGACACATAGGCAAAACTGATGAGGTGGCGCCTAGTCATAGCAACCCACCACAATTTACAAGGCTATGACCATCTATATTGGTCGTTAACAACTAGAAATAAGGCAGTAGACTAGCGCTGTTTGCTTTATGACCTTTTCGTGTGAGGAAATTACGACCTTTCTGACTAAAATGGTCACAATTGGTTAGGGTTTGGAGCCCTCCGAACAGCTTTTGACCAATTGGTCTGAAATGGTCAGAAATTTATGACCAATTCTTCGAGGGTTACTGACAGAAGGTCATAAGTTGACATATTTCTTGTAGTGACACCAACCGGTACTAAATGTTTGGGTGTTTTTTTATTTTTTCTTTAATTTTGTATTTTCAATTTGGCTTTATTTTCCATTTAATTCTTTTTTGTTTGCTGGTATTTCACGATACTACAAATTGTACACGTTATGCATATATATTAAATAGATTTTCTCGTACGTAGAACCGCATATATATAATATATCATCGAATGTCTCACAGCCAACACCGTTAACTATTCACACATATACACATGTATATACATATACAATTTCTACTACATGTTGCCTTGGTGACTTCGGAGCACGATGACAAGTGGTTCATGGGGGCGGTAGCGGGTAATAGTATTCTCCTTTCGGATCTATGACCTGGTCGAGCAAAAATCCGGCTGTTTCCTCTTGAAGTGCTTGTATGCGGTCCGATGGTAGGAGCTTATCCCGCACCGATCTGAACTGTTAAGAAGGAGATCAATATGCATGTGTGTTAATTGTGTGACTAGATATCGATAATGGTGTGAATAGTGTTCTGACAAAAATGTACCCAGTCCTGTCTATCAGATTTGCTCCTTTCGCACGTCATCATGCGAATGTTCTCGCAAACGTAGTATGCACACAGATTATTCCCTTTCGCCTGCCTCAGGGCCTTTACGAGAATGGAATTGAATCAGATAATGATTAATCAAGCATAATAATTAATTAATGATATTGAAACAAGAATTAAAGAGATGGTAGCGAGCTAGTACAACTTAATTACTTACCTTGGGTCGATGCCAAAACAATTTTTTTGGCCATTCTCCTGGAGTCACAGCGATGAACTTTGCCCATGCCATGCCCGCCGGCAAAGAAAATTAATAAAGGTGTTACTAAATAGTTCATATCAGGAACTAATAGTTAATAATGATTGAAATTACCTGTTGACTATCCCCTTCACGATGGTGTAGTCTTTATCTTCTTTAGTTAGTGAGTCCAGTAATTCAACTTTTTCTTCCTCAACTTTAATGTCTATCAAGACCCAGTGCCAACTGCATACGCACACGTTTGCATGTCTTAATTAAGCGGGCATGTGCATAAAATTAATCAACTACCGTAAACCGTATACACTTAATTATTAACATCTAGCTAGCTAGTAAGCAAAAATACAATTTATAGTACAAGACAGTGTGACTCACGGGAAGTTGTAAGGAAGTAGTATATCTTCGAAGGTATTGAGGCGCTTCAAGAACTCTAGCATGCTTTCCTCTACAGCAGCTTTACAATGGTCAATCTCCCATATGTCCTGATTAATGGTATTTGGGTCAATGAACCCTACGCCATAGCGTCCAGCTTTTTTCATTTCATACATCTTCATCCTGCATATAATACCACAGAAAAAGAATATAGTGAGGATAATTACATGTAATGATTGATCAAAATTATCACTACATAACTAGCTTGAGACTTAAATTACAGAAAGAAATCACTTACAGACAATAGCAACTGACGATAGACTTGTCGAGTGCGTCTTGATTAAATAACTGAAATAGTTTTGGATACTCAATGGCCAGAGCTTTCTCATTGTAATAATGCTCATGCTTGACATTCACCATGAGGGACTCTCGATTGGAAATCTTGGTAATGTTCATGTACCATTGATGCAATTGATACATTCTCGTTGGGAGGTCCTTGACCTTGTCTGGATGGACCAAAGGTTTGCCCCGGACATATTGCCATGCTATTTCCGATTCTTGAAGCGTAGGCATGGGCTCGATTTCGAGGAGTTGTCCAACAGAGATATTGAGCATTTGAGCCTGCATTATATGATCCTCTGTTATTACCACATCGCCATGCTGGGGAACGCTAATGGTTTGCCCACAATAATATTTGGCGCGCGTACTACTCCTCTCATGTGTTATTGGCACAACAAGCGGGGGGATCGCTTGCGCCGCCTGTTCTCCCAACTGGGGAATGGTTCTCCCGCATTTTTTGCCAGCTGCTTGTTGGCTCAAGCTTGAGCTCGCTTCCTTCTATAGTCGTGCTCGATGTGCCATCCTGATTTGGCGCTCATAGTCCGAGTCAACAGGCTTGGGAGCTGGTTCTCTAGCCATACGAATGAAGTGGTCAATTACTTTCTCAGGCACTTTCTCCTTTGGCGGCGGTGCCGGTTTCGGTCCAAAATTGGCGTCCACTTGGGCTTGCACTATGGCTGTGTTTTGCTCCTTAGTCATGTCATAAGGCCTCTGAGGAAGAGGAGCGAGGCTTGGACCATATTTATATCGCTTGCCTTCGCCTGTACTTCCTGAACTACCTCGACTCGTACCGCTACGCACCAAAGCTGCGGGATGTCTCTTCTGCGATTGCTGAGACGGCGGAGACGGCTGATGTGGAGTTGGACTAGGAGAAGTGGCCTGACGATGTGCCGGGCTTGAAGCAGGAGGTGTGGCCTGACACGGTGCCGTACTTGCAACCGGAGAAGTGGCATGACGCTGTGCCGGGCTTGAAACCGGAGGAGTCAGATCACGCGTTCGTGGACTTGGAGGAGGTGGCAGACTTCGAGGAGGAGTCGTCTCACGCGTTCGTGGACTTGGAGAAGCGGGAGTCTGCTGACTCGGTGGTGGACTTCGAGGAGTCGGCAGACGACGCGGTGTCGGTGGACTTCAAAAGATTATGCAATCCTTTCTCCATAGGATGATACGATGTATGGCCTCTCCGAGTGTGCGCTCGTCTTCACCTCCAGGAATGTCAAGCGTTAGCCCCGAATATGGGTCCACCACTTCATCAACCATGACACGAGCATAGCCCTCTGGAATCGGGATGCAATGGTAGGTTGCTTCGGGGGTAACTGGAAAAGCAACGCCGTCCGCCACCTTCATGGATATGTTCTTCATTTTGGAGTGTAGCTCGCAGTTAGTGTTCTCTATGATGTCATCCATAGGGTATTTATCCAGCAGTGTGTCGCCCGAGGCAGAACCAACGTTGCTTCTCGGCATGGATGGGACGGTGCTATCCAATGCTGGACGATCATCCGCTTGCTGCTGCCGCTGCTGAGACCCCCTTTTCTGGCTAAGTGAGTCGATCTGCTGTTGCTGCTGCTGGAGTTTGAGTGCCAGGTCCGCGTGCCTTGCTTCTAGGCCTTGAAGGCGTTCTGCGTCCTGCTTCCTCTGCTCCTCCTCCACCTTCCTTTTCTTCTCCTCCTCCATCTTCCTTCTTGCACGGCTCCTGTAGTCCTCGTTCCATTCTGAAAAGCCCTCATACCAGGGAATAACGCCCATGCCTTGTGTTCTTCCCGGGTGTTCAGGATTTCCCAGGGCGCGCGTAAGCTCGTCGTTCTCTCTGTTGGGCGTGAACACCCCCCTTCGAGCTTCATCTATTGCGTCAATTATCTTTTGTTCGGCTCCTTTTAGACTTGCCTTCCGCGAAACTCCGCCTATCTTCGGGTCCAACGCTCCCCCATGCGCATAGAACCAAGTTCTGCACCTGAGGGGCTAGTGCCGGGTAACCGGAGTGACCCTTGCATCCTCCATCTCTTGCTTAGACTTATCCCACTTAGGCAATGCCACCGCATAGCCAACTGGACCCAGCCTATGGAACTGCGTCTTTCTTGCGGCATTTGCCTTGTTTTTCATCGACCGTTCCTTAGATATTTCTGAATCCTTGAAGGTCACGAAATCGTCCCAATGTTCTCTTTGCTTCTCCAGTGTTCCCTTGAAATCTGGAGTCTTCCTTTCATTAGCGAGGTAGTTGGCCCATACAGTTTTCTTGTGGGTGTTGAATGCAATTGCCATCTTCTTAAGAGCAGCGGCCTTGACTTTGTCCACATCTGCTTTAGTGAAATGATCTGGTAGGGTGAAATGTTCCATCAGAGATTTCACCAGGTCTTCTTTGGCTCTGCCATTGACCCAAGTAACACCTGGACGTTTAGTCTTTGGCTCTTTCCATTCTTGAATGGAGATCGGGAGTTTGTCCTTCACAAGAACTCCGCACTGACGAGTCCACTTGTTCACAATGTTCTTAGGCGTGAGGGGTTCGCCACTAGGTTTGATGGATTCGATGTGGTACTTTACACCATCCTTCAACAATCTTCCCGGGCCTCGCTTTGTCTTGCTGTCTGTAGAAGCAGATTTGCTCGATCCGGAGGGCTGAAAGAAGAAAGATCGATTCGTTAATATATCTTCAATAAAAAAACATGTGATGATCACCATGATGCGTGCTTATATAAATATACCTCGCCGGTAGTGTTTGTTATTTGAAGATCAGTATTGTCTGTGTCATCACAAACATTGTCTGTGTCATAATCATAATCATAGTTCATGACTTCATCAGCCCGGTCGTCGAGATCGAATATCTTTTCATCACCCTCTCCGGTATTGTTAAGATATTGGGAGCCGTCATCTGCTTCATTCAGATCTTCTAGCCTGTGAGGGCTGCGTATGATGTCGAACAATTCCTCTTCTCTCTCTCTGCCGGTATTGTTAGCCATAGCTTTTACTTTACTAATAATACAGAAGAAATATAAAACAATTTAGTATTCAAATTACAATGCATGGATGCAATTAATCAATAAGGAAAATCTGAATCTCGAATACATCCTCTCGAATATATAATCTCGAATACATCATCGTCTTAATATATATAATCTCGAATACATCGTCTCGAATACTATATATCGAATACATCACTGGCTAGGTACCTAATAAAGATCGAGTACTACAGAAGAATCTAGGGCGCCACTCGCGGTTCCTGGGGCGCGGGCGGTGCACACCCAAAGAGAAGGAACCATCACAGGATCATATCTCCAGTCATCTGCCCAAAGAACCCGCCAAGTAGTGGAGAACCTGACGTCGTCCATAGCAGCCATGTAGCGATGGACGTGCTCATCTTCCTCCCTGACACGGCGACGCACCACCTCCAGCGGGGCCGGCTGCCTCTGCACCGAATGTGGTCCACACGAACGCCACCAAAGAAGATCAGGGTCGACGACAGGACCCGAGGTCGGGTTCCTCACCAAGCGGCGCGCCCCTCCAGGTAGCACCTCCCAGTGCCAGCCCGGCGGAGCCCAGTCCCATACATGGGTCCCCTGAAGCATGAAGTCGTCGCGAATGGGTCAACGGCAAGGATGCGGGTCGGGCATATCGTCGAGAACAAATACTATATGCCCGCAAAAAGTAACATTTTTTAAATGATTGGATTGTGATAACTAAAATTCTATATATATGCAAATTCTAACAATTTGACATTAATCTAATTCATCTAACTAAAACTAATTCTAAAATTTCATGATTATATAACTAACATTTCCATAACAAGTCTAATATTTATGTAACTAAAAAACAAAAAAATTGCTAACATTTTTATAAATATTTCTATAACAAAAAAAAGAAAACATTTATAACATTTCTATAAAACTAACATTTCTAATATTTATATAACTAAAAACAGAATAATTTCTAACATTTCTATAACTAAAAAACAGAAAAAAATTATAACAAACAAACTAATGTGTGTAGTGTGTGTGTGTGTAGTGTGTGTGTGTGTGTGTGTAGTACTGTGTGTGTGTAGTACTGTGTGTGTGTGGACATTGGCAGCCGGGGCGAGCTCACCGGCGAGGCGACGACGGGGCGGCGACGAAGGGGCGACGGGACGCGGCGGCGATGACGAGGCGACGGGACGGGGCGGCGACGACGGGGCAGGGCGGCCGGGGCGACGGGACGGGGCGGCGACGACGGGGCGGGGCGGGGCGCGGCGACGGGGACGGGGACGGCCGGGGCGGCGACATCGACGGGGGCGGCGACGAGGGCAGGGACGGCCGGGGTCGGCTACGAGGGGCGGGGGCGGCGACGATCGGGGCAGGGCGGCGCGACGGAGGAAGGAAACAGAAGGAAGAACAGAGGGAAACTGAATTTTTTTTCAAGTGTTGTATATATAGGATGGACCTTTAGTACCGGTTGGAGCCACCAACCGGTACTAAAGGTCTGTTTTGGCCAGGTCAAGCGGCGGGAAGCGCCCCCCCTTTAGTATCGAGTGGTGGCTCCAACCGGTACTAAAGGCCCCCCTTTAGTACCGGTTGGTGCCACCACCCGGTACTAAAGAGGGTGCGCTGGCGCAGTGCGGTGCGGCAAGTTTAGTCCCACCTCGCTAGTCGAAGGGCTACCGCACTGGTTTATAAGCCCCAGTGCGGTAGCTCTCTCGAGCTCCTCTCCTAAGGAGGCCTACTGGGCCTACCAATTCATCGCTGCCATGTGGGCCTACTGGGCCTTTGCGGGCCTGCATCCTGGCCCAACAAAATGTTGAGTTTCTAGTCGTATGCAGGCCGCTTTGGCCCAGTAGGCGGGCTTTTTTTATTTTCTTAATTTTTTTGCTTTTTTATTTGTTTTATTTATTTTTGAGTTGTTTTTTGCTGTATTTAGATTTTCTTTGTGAATATTTTTGCTTTAGGTACAAAAATTTACAAACTTTGATCTGTTAGTGCCGGTAGTTTTTAAATTTGAATAGTTTAAATTTTGAATTATTTGAAATTTGTGTGAATCACTAGTTTTTGAATAACTTAACATTGGAAAAAGATTTTTCAATGATTCTTTTTTCTTATGTTTAATATTAGTGTGTTTTATCATTATATTTAATTTGGTAATGCTTAGGTTATTTAAAAAATGAAATGCCTTTGTAACATTTCAGTTTTCGTCGGAAACCCTGATACTTCGAAAAAGATTGTTCATTTTGTACACGAAGTGTATCCAGTTTTTGCCGTAACCCTCTCTACTTTTTTGCACATGCTATTTGTATGAAATTATGATACCATGCCAACTTTCAACCTATTCTGAGTTCATTTCAAATGCTTTTCAATTTCAGGGTCATTTAGCTGGAAAAAAATCAGTAAATGCATGAAAAAGAATTTGTTTGCACATAAAATTTCTTCGCGTTTCAAATGCCAAAACACATAATTAACTACCCTAACTATTACAGACATTCCCTCCTGGGTGTGAAATACAGAAGAAAGTGATGATAGTGAAGCCGATCACATCCCAGATCTTTGGGTGTGAAACTTTTTCTTCTCGTGTGTCCCTTTGCGCTGTAGCCAGGAAAAATCTTCATCATTTAACTGGATGCTCGGGTCAATATTCACTGTGAATGGAGCAATTTCATCAAACTTTTCATAATCTTCTGACATGTCTGTCTTGTCATCCACTCCCACGATGTTTCTTTTTCCTGAAAGAACTATGTGGCGCTTTGGCTCGTCGTATGATCCATTCGCTTCCTTATCTTTTCTTTTTCTCAGCCTGGTAGACATGTCTTTCACATAAAAAACCTGCGCCACATCATTGGCTAGGACGAATGGTTCGTCTGCATACGCAAGATTGTTGAGATCCACTGTTGTCATTCCGTACTGCGGGTCTTCCATTACCCCGCCTCGTGTCATATTGACCCATTTGCACCGAAACAAAGGGACCTTCAAATCACCTGATCCATAGTTAAGTTCCCATATGTCCTCTATGTAACCATAATATGTTTCCTTTCCCGTGTTGGTTGTTGCATCAAAGCGGACACCACTGTTTTGGTTGGTGCTCTTCTTATCTTGGGCGATCGTGTAAAATGTATTCCCATTTATCTGGTACCCTTTGAAAGTCATTATATTCGAAGATGGTAACTGGGACAGCGAGTACAGGTCATTTTGAATATCGCCATCATTCAGGGCACGTTTCTGCAACCAACCGGCGAAAGTCCTCGTTTGTTCGCGTGTAATCCAGTCGTCAGACTTCTCCGGGTGTTTGGACTGTAGAAAATTCTTGTGTTCCTCCATATACGGAGCCACCAAGGCGGAATTCTGTAGAACTGTGTAGTGTGCTTCAGTGAGAGAATGCCCGTCCATACATATTATTTGATGCCCTCCTAGCGTGCCTTTTCCTTCCAGTCTGCCCTTATGCCGCGATTCAGGAACACCAATCGGCTTAAGGTCAGGAATAAAGTCAATACAAAACTCAATTACCTCCTCATTTTCATGGCCCTTCGAGATGCTTCCTTATGGCCTAGCACGGTTATGAACATATTTCTTCAAGACTCCCATGAACCTTTCAAAGGGGAACATATTGTGTAGAAATACAGGACCCAAAACGTTAATCTCTTCGCAAAGGTGAACTAGGACGTGCGTCATGATGTTGAAGAAGGATGGTGGGAACACCAACTCGAAACTGACAAGACATTGCACCAAATCATTCTGTAACCTTGGTATGATTTCTCGATCGATTACCTTCTGAGATATTGCATTGAGGAATGCACATAGCTTCACAATGGCCAATCGAACCTTTTCCGGTAGAAGCCCCCTCAATGCAACCGGAAGGAGTTGCGTCATAATCACGTGGCAGTCATGAGACTTTAGGTTCTGGAACTTTTTCTCTGCCATACTTATTATTCCCTTTATATTCGACGAGAAGCCATATGGTACCTTCATGCTGAGCAGGCATTCGAAGAAGATTTCCTTCTCTTCTTTGGTAAGAGCGTAGCTGGCCTAACCCTGATGTATGTCATCTTTTCCGTGCATACATTGCTGGTCCTCCCGTGCCTCTGGTGTATCTTTTGTCTTCCCATACACGCCCAAAAAGCCAAGCAGGGTCACGCAAAGATTCTTCGTCACGTGCATCACGTCGATTGCGGAGCGGACCTCTAGGTCTTTCCAATATGGCAGGTCCCAAAATATAGATTTCTTCTTCCACATGGGTGCGCGTCCGTCAGCGTCCTTCGGAACAGGTTGTCCGCCAGGACCCTTTCCAAAGATTACCTTCAAATCCTTGACCATATCATGTACATCAGCACCAGTACGGTGGCGAGGCTTCGTCCGGTGATCCGCCTCACCTTTGAAATGCTTGCCTTTCTTTCTTACGGGATGCCTGCTCGGAAGAAATTGGCGATGTCCCAGGTACACATTCTTCTTACAACTATTCAAATATATACTGTCGGTATCATCCAAACAGTGCGTGCATCCGCAGTATTCCTTGTTTGTCTGTCCTGAAAGGTTACTGAGAGCAGGCCAATCATTGATGGTCACGAACAGCAACGCCTTTAGGTCAAATTCTTCCCCCATGTGATCATCCCACGCACGTACACCTGTTCCATTCCACAGTTGTAAGAGTTCTTCAACTAATGGCCTTAGGTACACATCAATGTCCTTGCCGGGTTGCTTAGGGCCTTGGATGAGCACTGGCATCATAATGAACTTCCGCTTCATGCACAACCAAGGAGGAAGGTTACACAAACATAGAGTCACAGGCCACATGCTATGGTTGCTGCTTTGCTCCCCAAAAGGATTAATGCCATCTACGTTTAGACCAAACCATACGTTCCTTGGGTCACCTGCAAACTCCTCCCAGTAGTTTCTCTCGATTTTTCTCCACTGCGAACTGTCAGCGGGTACTCTCAACTTTCCGTCTTTCTTACGGTCTTCTGCGTGCCACCGCATCGCCTTCGCATGCTCTTTGTTTTGGAACAAACGTTTCAACCGTGGTATTATAGGAGCATGCCACATCACCTTGGCGGGAATCTTCTTCCTGGGGCGCTCACCCTCGACATCACCAGGGTCATCGCGACTGATCTTATAACGCAATGCACCGCATACCGGGCAAGCATTCAAATCCTCGTACTCACCACGGTAGAGGATGCAGTCATTAGGGCATGCATGTATCTTTTGCACCTCTAACCCTAGAGGGCAGACAGCCTTCTTTGCTTCATACGTACTCTCGGGCAATTCGTTGTCCTTTGGAAGCATATTCTTTATCATTACCAGCAACTTTCCAAATCCCTTGTCAGATACACCATTCTCCGTCTTCCATTGCAGCAATTCAAGTGTGGTGCCCAACTTTTTTTGTCAGCTTCGCAATTCGGGTACAACAATTTCTTGTGATCCTCTAACATGCGCTGCAACTTCGTCCTCTCCAGATCACTTGCGCAGTTTCTCTTTGCATCGGCAATGGCCCGACCTAGATCATCAGCGGGCTCATCTGATGCCTCTTCTTCAGCTTCTTTCTGCATTGCCGGCTCAGCTTCTTCCCCCATTGTTGTATCATCGTATTCAGGGAACCCATGGCCAGGATAGCCGTCGTCGTCCTCTTCTTCTTCATTGTCTTCCATCATAACCCCTATTTCTCCATGCTTGGTCCAAACATTATAGTGGGGCATGAAACCGGACTCAAATAGGTGGACGTGAATGGTTCTTGATGTAGAGTAACTGTGACCATTCTTACAGCCAGCACATGGACAAGGCATAAAACCATCCGCCCGCTTGTTTGCCTCAGCGGCAAGCAGAAAAGTATGCACGCCATTAATGAACTCGGGAGAGCATCTGTCATCATACATCCATTGTCGGCTCATCTTCATTACACAACACCGAATAGACCAAATTAATACAAGTTCATACATAAAGTTCATAGACAACACTTAATTAAATGCAACATACAAATAACTCTCTAGCTAAAGAATTTAAATGCAACAACAAATGCGATGAAGATCGCAACTAAGGTAACAATTGATCCAACAGCATAATGATACCAAGCCACACTATCAATGGCATATTTTCTAATCTTTCTAATCTTCAACCTCATTTTCTCCATCTTGATCTTGTGATCATCGACGACATCGGCAACATGCAACTCCAATTCCATCTTCTCCCCCTCAATTCTTTTCAATTTTTCTGTCAAATACTCGTTTTCTCTTTCAACTAAATTTAACCTCTCGACAATAGGGTCGGTTGGAATTTCCGGTTCACATACCTCCTAGATAAAAATATCTATGTCAACTTGATGGGCATAATTTGTCATAAACACGAAATGCAACAACTAGTTTTAGAAGAGAATATACCACATCCGAATCATAACAAGGACGAGGGCCGACGGGGACGGATATCAAAACCATGGCACTATGTATAACAAACAACATACGGATAAGATAATTATACGAGTAACTATATATCCAAATCACATAAACATCAATTTGGTAATGTAAAACATTCATGAACAAGAGCCTCACCAGAAGGTGGTGCCGGCGACGGGACGGTGCGGGCGATCGACGGTGGTTACGACGGAGATTTAGAAGGCACTAAGTAAACCACACCTACATATGCAAACTAAGTGTTATTTTTGTGCTCAAATTGCATATAAATCAAATACTAGCAAATATAATTATTCCTCCCAAATTAATCACTATACATAGCATTGCAAGAGCTAATCTAGCAATGAGAGTTGAAAGGACAAAGTTGCTAACCTTTGTGATCATTTGAATGGATGGGGGCCTTCAAATCTTGACAAATTTTGGGCAAAATTTGTGAGGAGCTCGAGGAGAGAGGGGGAAGAACAGAGGAAGTGGGGGAAAGGGGAAGAACAGAGTGGCTCGGGGGGACGAAGGGTTTATGTACGTCGACCTTTAGTACCGGTTCGTGCCACGAACCGGTACTAAAGGTGCTGGACGGGCCCCAGACTGACAACACCCTGCCACCACCCTCTTTAGTACCGGTTCGTGGCACGAACCGGTACTATAGGTTCGCCACGAACCGGTACTAATGAGAACGGCCGGCTAGCCGTTGGAACCGGCACTAATGGATACATTAGTGCCGACTCAAAACCCAACCGGCACTAATGTGTCCCATATTAGGTCCTTTTTCTACTAGTGTTATATGTACTGCCACCGGGCCGCAGCCAAAGATACATCGAAAACACCTAGGGTTTTGCCTCATCTTGCACCTGGCGCCGTCATGGTAGTCTACTCTATCCCGAACACCGGCGTGCGGGAGAGCAGGTGTTCGAAACCATTCGTTCTTGCAATCCTGCATCAGGTGAGCATGAATTAGGTTTTTTGGGAAGTGCTCTGCGCGACTACCTAAGTTCATCATCATGGGTCATCTTCCGTCCAAATCGTGGTGCTACTTATCATCGTCATCAGCAATAGATCGTCACCAACAACGTAGGTCCCGCAGCAACGAATGAACCGTACGTCCATCATGATATGTTCATGTGTCTACCTATAGTTGTTGTTACATGTGCAATGTTGTTGTGCATGTTTTTCTATTCATCTAGTATGCTAGATTATTGCATGCTATTTTCTATTAGAGTCATAAAGTACTTACTGGAAGTAATCATGAATTTGTTCATCTATAACCGACAAGGACTAAACAACCGTAATCTATAAAATACTAATCGGAACAGAGGCATTGGGATTCTCCTCCCCACCACCGCTCACCGGAGCGGAAGGCAGAGGGAAGGCGAATCCATGAGGTCACCGGTAAAGTCTGGAGTGAGAGTTTGCTTTGACCGCCTAAGGTCCGGGGAAGAAACTATTGAGATGGGTTCTGCATCTCCGGAAAGTGTGTACTTCCTTCTCTCCATCTACATTGCCATGGGACGGCACTGCACGTCGCAAGAGGCTGTGGGAATTTTCGATCGGGGGACGAGGAGACACGCTTGCGAGACGCCTATATTTGTCCTTTTTGAAAAAGAAAAAAATTGTGTTGCTTTTGTATAAGGAACAAAAGTCTCATCCGTAAAAGGCTAGAACTCAGGAGCCTCTTCTATATATATCTATTCCTAGATTAATCCTGGTAGTTATCAATTGAGCCGCGAGGCTTATATGTCAGGGGCCTGCTATGCGTCCGGCGGATCTTTTTAATAGATCTGTCGCCTCCGCGGCCATTAGATTAGGTGTCATCCAGTGGCTAGACATCGTCCTCATCATTGCAATAAACTTCGTGTTGCAGAAACATTTGTACCAGTGGTCTTGTTTTTTTAGGGGAAACGGTTCCACTTTATTCAATGTTCATAGCTCCTTCGAGAGCAATCTCCGAGCTCACACACTCCGGAGACACATGAAGCCAAGTTTTACAAAGAGATTTAATGCAACCTTCCCTAGCTAAAATGTGTGCGACCTTATTTGCCGAGCGTCGCACCCAAGCAAGCCTGAACTCCCTAAAGGAGTTAAGTAAGTCCTTGATCTCCTCGACTAGTTGCCCATTAGCTGAGAGATCCTTTTGTGTGTTCATAATCTTCCGCACCGACACTTGAGAGTCCATCTCGAGGATGACCTTCTGTACCTGCATTTCTTTTGCAAGGGCTAGAGCCCTTCGGCACGCCTTCAGCTCAGCTACATCCGCGTCGTGAGTTGAAGGAAAAAATGACACGATCCAGCAATGAATTTGCCATTGTTGCCCCTAATGACAGCTCCTCTCCCCCTCCCGTCTGTAATTGCTTAGCTAGTGCACCATCGGCGTTCACCTTGACACTTCTCAATCTGAACGGGGCCCGGGTGATCGTGCTTTACTTCGTGTATAGATTTCCATTCTTCTATAAGTCTAATAACCCGGTCACAAATAGTTGTTGGACACTCAATACGGTTACTTTCCCTGGCTCCATTACGAGCCATCCACATCTCATACCAGGCTTGGAACACAATTACCTTCTCTTCTCCACTTGTCTTGGCTAGCCACTGCAGTATCCAGGCACCAAGCGCCTCTGCACCATCCACGTATACTGGCAATACCGGCAAGGGAGCGGCCACTTTTTCAGATAGCAAGCACCATAGTTCGGCTGCATGTGGGCACTTCCAAAATATGTGTATAATATTCAACACAGAAAAACCCCGGTTTAATTCTACGCTTGTGCAGCTCCATTCCAACAGCTAATCCATTCCTAATGACCCTCCATGCATGAATTTTCACCTTGTTTGGCACTTCTGTATCCCGCAGTTCGAGCCAACTTTTATGATCAGCAACCAGGTTTGAACTAGAGGCTGTAGCCCTTTTCGCAGACTTGACCGCCACTCCCAGGTGGTATGCCGACCTCACTGTAAACCTGCCATCTTTGGTAAAATTCCATGCTCTATAGTCCTCAGAACCTGGCCCGCCCACGACAATATGTTGCACATCAGCCGCGTCACAATCTGTCAAGACCTGCTGAAGTTTGACATGATCCCAGTCCATCCCACTGCTATTTAGCAAGTGTGCTACTTTCATAATTCCTGGAACATACCTAGCGCCTAGCGGCACCATGCTGTTCGATCTGGGGATCCAGTGATCATGGTGCAAGTTTATCCTTGCGTCGTCCCCAACCCTCCATATGAGTCCATGTGCCAAAAGATCACTGCCATGCATCAAGCTCCGCCATGTCTAAGAGCATCCATTAGGACAAAGATGCAGACATTATATCCATCTCAGGAAACTACCGAGCTTTTAGAACTCTAGCACATAGAGACTCCGGGACCATGATTATTCGCCAAACTTGTTTTACAAGAGGAGCTTGATTGAAAATGAAATAATCTCGAAACCCCATTCCACCCTCTTTCTTTCTTGTGCACATCTTGTCCCACGCGACCCAATGGACCTTTCTTTCACCTTCAGCTGCCCCCAGCCAAATTTTTGATGAGATAGATTTCAGACTTCCGCACATTTTCTTTGAGAGTTGGAAGCAGCTCATTGCAAAAGTTGGTGTTGCTTGCAACCCCGACTTCAAGAGCACCTCCCTAGCAGCTTTAGATAACTCTTGGCCTTTCCATCCTAATACCTTTGACCTTGACAATTCTCGCACATGTTTGAATCTACCATCCTTTAACCTACCCACCATCGTAGGCAGTCCCAAATATCTCTCACCGAGGGCCTCCTCCTGAATGCCTATCACCTCTTTAAGCTCAACCTTTGTATCCTCCGTGCATCCTTTGCCAAAGAAGACGGATGCCTTTTGCATGTTCACTCTCTGTCTAGAAGCCTCTTCATAGATCTGTAAAATCTATCTTAAACAATTCATATTTGCTGTAGAGGCCTCCAACAAAACTATACTATCATCGGCAAAGAGTAAGTGGGTGACATTTGGGCCCCGTGGGCCCGAAGGACACTCCTTGAAGCTCATTAGCCTGTTGAGCCCGTTTTAACAGAGCTGAGAAACGTTCTACACAGAACAAAAAGAGGTATGGAGACAAGGGGTCGCCTTGGCGTAACCCCCTTGATGGGAGAAAGCCCTCGGAGACACCCCACTTGAGCTTCACCTTGAACCTCGTTGTCATCACACATCTCATGACCATGGCCATCCATGCATGAGAGAAGCCAAAACTGGCCATCATATTCTCCAGAAATACCAATTCAACCCTATCATAGGCTTTCGTCATATCCAATTTTACCGCACACAATGGTTTCTTCCTCCTTTTCCTTATTGCATGCACACATTCATATGCCACCAAAACATTGTCCGTGATTAACCTGCCCGGAACAAAAGCACTTTGCTCCTCCAAGATAATGATAGGAAGCACACTTTTTAGCCTGTTCGCAAGGACCTCGGCCACTATCTTGTACGACACTTTACAAAGACTAATAGGCCGAAATTATGGGAGTGATTCCGGTGATTTTGTTTTTGGGATCAGCACCAAGATAGTGTTGTTAAAACCTCTGGAATATCTCACCACCACCGAGGAAATCCCTCGCTGCTTTGCAGACCTCCTCCTTTAACAAAGACCAGTGCCTTTGATAAAACAACGCCGGCAGCCCATCCGGCCCCGGGGCTTTGGTAAGACCCATCTGGAACAAAGCTTTCTCAATCTCCTCATTAGTGACCGCAGCAACGAGCCTATCATTCATATATGGTGAAATACACGTGGGAATGTGCTGAATAATCTGATCCATATTGTTTGCACCCTGTGATGCAAAAAGAAGAGAGTAAAAATCCCTAGCCATCGCTCTCATCCCCACATCATCCTCGCACTTGGGACCCGTCTTGCCTGAGAAGATAACGGACAATGGTTTTGGAAGTATTGAGTAATTTGATCTTCATACATTAGCCTGTCCACTCTGGACCGCTGTCTCTGCATTATTTCCTCCCGTAAATATACTTCATGCAACTTCTGTTCGATCTCCCTAATGCGCTGCATGGTCATGGGCGTCAGCTCCTTTTCCTCCTCAGACTGTAGCTCTGCCTTGTATATTGTTTGATCTGTCTCCGCACGACTTTGGCTTGTTAGCAAAGTGTTCTCGGATGCTAATGGCTAGTGCGACAACGACTACCCGGTGATGAGGCGCGTCTTGTCGCCGACACACCACTGCCTTCGGTGGTGGCGCGATGACAGCAAAGACGAGGAAGAACCAAATCGTCGCCGCCGTCACAGCAGCAGCAGCACCTCCAGCATCAGCCGTAGCAGGTAGCGACAGTAGCAGCGGCAGACGTCGGCGTTCGCCAAGAGGCTACCGGGGCAGGAGCCGGAGTCCGAGACGCGGCCTGAGCCATGCTGCCGCCGCTGACAACGAGTTCACCATGCGATCGACAACTACGACGAGCTCTACAACTGCGCCTTCTGCCACGGTCTTCTCTCCTCTCCCTTCTACGAGGTACGTACCTTCATCCATCGAGCATAACACCAATCCATCCATCTACTACGTAGTTCGTACTCTTTTCCTTGATTTCTCGTGTCCTGATAATATATTGTTTCATGTCGCATTGCGGCGACGGCCACATAACATGCCACTGCTGCCACGACTCCGACCTCGTGGCATGCACCCGCTGCGGCTCCGAGCCTGATTGGTTTGCTACCAAAATTTGGGAGTATTTAACCAAAAACTACCACAATTCATGAAATCGTGCCTACAAATTATCACTTTACGATTTTGTTTCGAAAACTACCACTTATTTTTCTAATCTGTGACTAAAAACTACCATGTGTGTAAATTAGCCGATTCATCCATTTTAAACGCGTTTAATAGACCTGGCCCGCATGTAAGTGCTGACATGGCATCGTAAGTCAACGCCCCGCTTCCTCCCCTGCACCGGCGAGCAGCAGCAGCTCCGTCTCGCACTGTGCCGGCGAGCACGGGCAGCTCCACCGCGCACCACCACCCCCCCCCCCCCCTCCCCCGCGCCGGCGAGAAGCAGCAGCTCCGCCGCGCATCCCCTGTGCCGGTGAGCAGCAGCTCCTCCGCGCACTCCCTGCGCCGGCGAGCAGCAGGAACACCCCCCCCCCCCCCCGCGCGCGCCGGCAAGCAGCAGCAGCTCCGCCGCGCACCCCCTGCGCCGGCGAGCAGCAGGCACACCCCCCTCCCCCGCGCCTGCGAGAAGCAGCAGCTCTGCCGCGCACCCCCTGCGCCGGCGAGCAGCAGCTCCTCCGCGCACTCCCAGCGCCGGTGAGCAGCAGCAGCTCCGCCGCTCACCCCCTATGCCGGCGAGCAGCAGCTCCTCCGCACACTCCCTGCGCCGGCGAGCAATACTTACATGTGGGCCAGGTCTATCATAAACGCGTTTAAAATGGATGAATTGGTTGATTTACACACATGGTAGTTTTTAGTCACATATTAGCAAAAAAAATGTTAGTTTTCGGGACAAAATCATAAAGTGGTAGTTTGTAGGCACGGTTCCATGAATTGCGGTAGTTTTTGGTTAAATACTCAAAATTTGGCAAGCCAACATTTGGCAAAATTAAAAGTTGCCAACAGTTGATAATCTTTTGTGAGGTTGCCAACGAAAATTGGTATGCAACCAATCTCTAGCCAATATTTGACAGTTGTCAAAATTTGTTATGCCAACTTTTGGCATCAAAGCTGCAGCCGCGCCGCCGCCAGGATAGTCCGGTCGGTCCGCTTCGCATGCCGCAACCACGAGCACGGCTGCGCTGCGTACGTGCCGCGGCTCGGCGTGGAGGACCACGAGCGCTCCTGCCAGTACGAGCCTTGCTTCTGCCCGATCTGCAAACGCACCTTCATCCCCGGCGCACTCGAGGAGCACCTCACCGAGCGCCATGCGTGGGACCTCCACCACCTCACCGAGCGCCATGCGTGGGACCTCCACCACCTCACCTATGGCGAGGCGGTCGCGGTGTACGTTGACCCGGACCAGCTCGCCCTCCTCCACGCCCCCGACGACGAGCTGTTTCACCTTGACCTCAGCTGTGTGCGGAGTGCGCACCTGCTGACGATGGCACATCCATGTCGGTGATCCGCATGCGTCCCTACTACGCGAGGACGGCGGAGGTGGAGTTCTCATATGAGGTGAAGCCACCGGACGCGGCGTGGCGGATGCAGGCTTCGGTCTGGAGCTCCTCGCTGCGGCGAGGGATGGAGGACGCGAATCGGATCTTTTGTCACCGTGCCGGAGGCCGGGCGGCACCGGCACCTCGTCCACGTGTGCGCTTGGAGGCTGCCCGCACGGAGCTAATATAAGATCTCTCTAGAGGTACCAAAGCTCTTGTTAGACCTTGTCATTCAAAAGTTTAGACTCTTGTTCTTCTTCTGTTAGGAACCACCATCAACGATTCCTCTAAATTTCCCTTTATCGATACCCCAAACTTGTATCATTCCATGTGTTCTGGCGAAACGAAAAACTAGTGGTCCAGGTTTCTACCGGATAGTGGGATGCCGCAGATTTTGTTTGGGGATGTGTGCGTACACAATGCAGATACAAAGTATTCCATTCATTATGCTTTTAACACATGTGATTTTTTTCTGGGCCCCAATCACTGTTTGACAGCAGGAATTTATATATAGCACTAGACATATTTTCTTCTTTTAGCCCAGGATCATCCACCCATACTTTTAGTTTGATTTCACACTCCGTAACACTTTTAACTTTGAACAATGATCCATTTTTTAATCCATTTACAGATTTGGGTTCATGACATTTAAATCTTTAAAACAAGATCAATTTTGGACATGGTTTGAACAAGTTCAAATTCGAATGTTGATACAATAATTAAACTTATATGATACTCCCTCCATCCACATATATAGAGCCTAATATATCTTTCGAGATAGTTTTTGACCAATGATAAAATTATTAATATATGAGATGTGAGTATGATATTAAAAATTATATCATCACAAACTTGCTTCACATACAAATTCGAGGATATGCTTTATGTGAAATGCACGTCATATAATATTTTGCTAACCCATAGTATATGGAGGGTCCTATATATGTGGATGGAGGGAGTATACCGGATGGTACATCACAGAAACCGGAGTGAACCAATAATGAAAACATGAAAAATAAATAACAGACCATATTAATACTTATATCAAAATCAGAGATGAAACATTAATTATGTATAGAATGAAACAATGACGAAAAGCATGCGAAAGAGAATGCATGAGAAAATAATGAAACATAGCCGTGCCATAGAAATGAAATCATATAGGAAAATAGGAAAATAGCACCTTTAGAACTCAGCCAAACCATGAAAGATAATTTTACAAAATGGTATGAAAACTTATTTCGAGACTCCAAAAATAGAAATAAAACTGAAAAAGCAATGTAAAAATGAAACGAAAAAATAGTTTGCTTGTTTCATTAGTTGCTTGGAATTTGCATACATCTTGATTGTCCAGCCTTGAGATATAAAATCTAGAAAATTTAATAACATACTACAATAAATCATAAAATCACGAAATATGTAAATAAAATGGAAGTAGGCTTACATAGAATAAAAATATATAATGTACCTCTAAAAATATATATAATGTACAGGAAAGCATCAAAAGTATAGGAAAATTCTAGGAACTTATATAAAGAAAATAATATTGAAGAGAACATACAAACATACATGAACTCGTCGTCAAAATGGGCCGGCCGCTAGTCGTCGCCCTAGACGAGTGGTTCCTATTAAGAATTGGTACGGACGACACATACCTGTCGTGCACATTGCGCTGCTTTTCCTTTCGCCTGCACTGCCTCTCCCGTCACTTCTTATTGGGCAGACCCAAGTAGCTTCTTCTATTCTTCTTTCTTCGTTCAGTATTTTTCTCTTTTATTTACTTTCCTCATTTAAAAAAACACTTATATTTCAAAAACTGCATTCACTTAATATTTCTTTAAAAACTTCACCTGGAATTGGGAAAAGGTTAGCATGTGTAAAAAAATGTTAACAAAATTTTAAAATAATGTTATGGCATAAAGCTAAAAGATATTCATGCATTTTAAAAAAATGTACATGAAATATTAAGAAATTTACACGCATTCGACAAATATGTTCATAAAATTATCAAAATTTGCTTATGTAACATAAAAAATAATGTCCATATACTTTTTAAAGTTTCAATTCATTCGAAAATAGATGTAAAAATTTCAAAAGATAAATATGGGTTCCAAAAATATCTTCACACATTTGTACAAAAATGCTTATACAATGTAAATAATTTTGCATGTAGTTTTAAAAATAATTCCATGTCAATCTAAAAGATGATCACGTTTTAAAAAATGTCTGTAACATTTATTCGAATAAATTATAAATTATTAAAAATAGTCGTGTAGTTTAAAAAATTCAACGTTTATTTGAAAAGTATTTAACACATATTAGAAATAATGTTCAAAACATGTATTTGAAAAATGTTAGGAGGAATGCGTTGACGGCCTAGGGGTCAACTTCCTCCCCTCGAGCCCCCCCCCCCCCCCCCCCCCCCCAATGTGTGGTGATTTCTCCTGTTCTTATTTACGTGTCTTGGTTAACTTAACCCTGCTAGGTAAGCATGGGTGGCAGCTTATGACACATCCTAACTCACCGTGCTCCAGATTGTTGAAGGGAAAGTATTTTCACAACTGTGAATTTATGGACGTGCATGCTCCTCGTTCGGCTTCAGCGACATGGAAAACAATCATTGCCGGCCAAGCTGCGCCGGAAAGAGGATTGATCAAAAGAGTTGGGAACGGCGAGTCCATCTCCATTTGGACGGACCAGTGGATACCTAATACTGATACTCTCAAACCCATGGGACGCATTGGCAATCATCCAATAGTCCGAGTTTCTGAATTGTTCGATCATGACAGTGGCACTTGGGATGTTGAGTTGGTACGGAGGAATTTTCTAGCACCAGATGCGGACGCCATTTTGAATATACCCTGGAGAGCTTCCGGTGGAGAGGATTCCTTGCTTGGGACTTGGAGAAGTCAGGTGTCTATTCTGTTAAAACGGCCTATCATGCTCTAGTGATCCATCACGAGCGTTCGGCTCCAGAGTAAGAAACGATAGCGGAAACTTCATTGCCAGATAAACACTTATGGATTGCCTTGTGGAAACTGAAGGTCATTCCTAGAGTTCATGTATTCTGGTGGCGAGTGCTTCGTGGCATTCCCCCTGACTATGCTAATCTACAGTATCGTCATACGGCGACATGTGACTTATGCAAGGTTGTAGATGAGGACCTGGAGCATGCATGCGTTAATAAAGCTGCTCACATGCTCAACAATATTGGACAGTGGCGAGAGACTACTTAGGTCTCAAATTACCAAGGTTACATCCAACCTCCTAGGCGAAGGATGTGCTAGTGGATGAGTTGATTGCGGACCATGACAGGTGCAAAATTATAACAGTGATGCATGCAATCTGGTCTAAGCAAAATCGTTGGACTCATGATCAAATCTCTTTTGATCTGGTCCATGCGGTGAAAACTATACGTGATGATCTACTGATGCTTGAATTACCAAAGTTTCGGCGTGGATTAACGGGAGTGCAGTGACATCCTCCTAACGTGGGGTGGATCAATATCAACACGGACGGTGCAACGAACAGTGAAGCTCTATATGCGGGGGGAGGTGGTGTTGCTCGATCTCATCTTGCGTTCATGGGAGCATGGAGTAAACCATTCCGGGGGGTGACGGATCCTCTAATTAATGAAGTCATGGCTCTACGGGAAGGGGTTATCTTTGTGCAGTTTCCTGGCTTCTCGCACGCTGTGATGGAAGTGGATTGTTTAGAGGTTGTCAACCTCTTCACGTGACAATTCGAGATCACTTGTCGCGTACGTCTATCTTAGATGAAATGGAGGAGAAATCGTCATGTTTTATTTCTTTCTCAGTTAGGCATGTCCCAAAGGATGCTAATGCGATGGGGGACCTCTGCGCTAAAGCCTGTTCCTTGTTGGTGTCCGATTGTTGGCTAGAAGAATGCCCATCATTTCTTATCAGTAGCCAGAGGGTTGTAATCATATATTACTGAAGCAATAAAGCTCCCAAGTTCGTAGGAAAAAAAAAGGATCACTACTGAGAGTATATGTCTTCCTTGTGTTTTTTTACAATTTATTAGTACCTGCCTTCCTGGTGTACAGAAATCAGGGATTTTGGGAACCAACCTGTGGTTGAGATGGTTAGGTGGACCGTGGTATCCCCAACCCACCAGGGTTCAAATCCTGGTGCTCGCATAATTCCTGAATTTATTTCAGGATTTCCGGCGATGTGCTTTCAGTGGGAGGAGACGTTCCCGTCGACGGCGAGGCGCCTACAGTGGCTTCGTAAATCTCAAGATGATATGCCGGCTCAGTCTTTCGGAGGTGCTCATAGGCGTAAGGTGTGCGTGTGTGCATTCATAGGGGTGAGTGTATGCGCGTGTATATGAACGCTTGTGTCTGTACTGATGCTAAAAAAAATCAGGGATTTTTCCGTATTATAGTAAAAAAAAAGAATTAGTCAACGCCCACCCAAAGGATGAGTCCGATCCGAAGACAAAATAGTTTAAGAAATTTTGAAGAAACCAGATCGGATCCAATCAACCGACCGACCTCACCTATCTCTAAGGGCATCTCCAGCCGTTGGCCCCCTAGGGGGTGTCTAAAAGCGCCGCCTGGGGGTGAGCCGGCGCAAAAAATGGTCATGGGGGCGAGTCGGTCCCCAACCTCGGCCCTCAGGCGCCGCCCCCAGGCGCGTATTAAAAAAACGGCCGTTCTGCGAAGTTATGATAGAAAGTAGTTAAATTTCGGCTAAACATGGCAAATTTCGGCGAAATTCGCGCATTTTCATTACATTAACCTAATCTAAAAAAGAAAGGGGCTGAAGTCGTCGCCGCCATCGTCGTCGTAGGCCTTCTCCTCCTTGACGCGGGCGCCCCTGCTGGACCCGGCGTCGCCATGGCGGGCTGGCGGCGGCGCGTCGTCGTCGCTGTCGCGTAGGACGACGACCCTGTCTTCATCGCGGCCGCGTCGGCGCTCCTCGAAGTGGCGCAGGGCGGCGCGCTGGCGCTCCTTCACCTTCTCCTGGCGCGCCTTCTCCATCGCAATGGAGTCTTGGCGCGCCCATTCTAGGGTCGCGTCGTCGTCGTAGAACTCCGCCTTCACCGGCGCCAGCCCCAGCTCCATCTTCGCCGGCGCCAGCCCCGGCTCCTTCTTGGGCTTGACGAAGCGCGGAGGAGCCGACGAGGAGGAGGCGCAATGGCCGCCCTCGTTGATGACGATGCCGGCGTTGCGAGTGCGCTGGCCGAGCGGCGATTCCGCCGCGGGCTCGGCCTTGACGCCGAGCAGGGTCGGAGTGCCGGAGGAGTGCGATGAGGATCGGGAGGAGGAAGAGGAGGAGGAGGACCTGAACCTCCTTGGCGCCCATGGCCCGACGCGTCGTTGCTGCACCGGGGGGTACGCCAACGGCGGGTCGTTGCCGCCCTCGAGGTACGTGAGCATGCCCTCGAGTGTGCGGCCGGGGACGCCCCACCAGAGGTGGCGCCCCTCGCTGTTCTGCCGGGCGCCGACCACCGACGCGCCGTTGGTGGACGCCAATCGCTGCTACTGGCGGCGCTCGAAATACACCACCCAGACCACGTGGTTGTCGGCGGCGTACTGGGGGAGGGAGAGTTGGGCGTCGGTGAGGGACGCGCGCACGATCTCGACCTCCTCGGCGAAGTACTTCGTCTTCGCCACGGCGTCGGGCAACGGGGGAATGGGCACTCCCCCGGCGCTGAGTCTCCACCCCGTCGGCCCGGCGCGCATGTCCGGCGACGCCGGGATGTTCGCCTGGAACAGGAGCCAGGACTCCTGTTCGCGGAGCGAACGGCGGCCGAAGCCGTTGGCCGCCACCTCGTCTCCGGGGAAGCGTTCTGCCATGACGACGGCGGGGCTGGGTGGGGCTGGGCGGCGGTGCTCGGGAGAGGTAGGGAGAGGGAGGGGCTGGACAGCGGCGAGGGGTGGGGCTGGTGTGGGCACAGGCGAGTGGAGGGCGCCGGCTTTTATAGCCGGGCCGCGCTCGTGTGTACGCGTGCGAGGAAGGGGAGGCGTCGGCGCGCCGTCCCGTGAAGCGCCGCCCGTGAGGAATCAATGGCAAGGCTGACCGGCGGCAGCCTTGTCATTGATTCCCCGCGGGAACCGAGGCCGTTGGGGGAAGACGAGGCGCCGAGTCGCTGACGCGGCTGGCCCGCATCTTTTTCGTGCCAAAACAGCTCGCCCCGGCGCCCCCGGGTGCCCCCCAGCGCGTCGGGTTCGGGCTGGGTCCGCCGGCGCTGTTTTAGGCCCAAGCCGGCAAAAATCGGGCTCCTGGGGGCACGACTGGGCCGTTTTTTCGGCGCCGGCGCGAAAAAATCGCCTGGGAAAGCCTTCGTGGGGGCGCGGCTGGAGATGCCCTAAGGATCAGCTTATAAAATCGGTTGTGCCGATGAGACCAAGTCCCAGATTGATCCATCGCGAAGAAAAGTTGCAGAAGGATTTTACGGCAGATGAGCAGCGACCGCGATTATCCGGCGATGAGGCGCCACCGCCGTCGGTGGCGGAGCGATCTCAGAGAAGACGAGGAAGAACCACATCGTCGCCGTAGCAGCAGCAGTAGCAGCGATAGTAGCAGCGGCCGCAGCAGCAGCTCCAGCATCAGCCGTAGCAGCAGCAGTAGGGATAATAGCAGCAGCCGTAGCAGCGACAGCCGTCGGCGTTCGCGAAGAAGCTACCGGAGCAGGAGCAGGAGCCAGAGTCCGAGACGCGGCCGTAGCAGAAGCCGAAGCAGGAGCCGGAGCCGAAGCCATGGTGCCGCAGCTGACAACGAGTTCACCGTGCGGATCGACAACTACGACGAGCTCTTCAACTGCGCCTTGTGCCACGGCCTTGTCTCCTCTCCCGTCTACGAGGTACGTCCATCAATCGAGCGGAGCCTCCATCTACTGCGTACTCTTTTTCTTGTCTCCTGTCCTGATCATATCGTTCATGTCGCAGTGCGGCGACGGGCACCTGACCTGCCACCGTTGCCACGATCTGGACCTCATGCCGTGCATCCGCTGCGACTCCAAGGACTACACCCGCAGCCGTGCTGCCGCCAGGATGGTCCGGTCGGTCTGCTTCGCGTGCCGCAACCGCGAGCACGGCTGCGCCGCGTCCCTGCCGCGGCTCGGCGTGGAGGACCACGAGCGCTCCTGCCGGTACGAGCCCTTCTTCTTCCCGGTCTGCAAACGCACCTTCATCCCCGGCGCCGATGCCAACGTGCCTTCGTCCCTGGTGCCGATGCCGACGCGCTCCAGGAGCACCTCCCCGGGCGCCATGGGTGGGACCTCCACCACCTCACCTACGGGGAGGCGGTCGCGGTGGACGTTAACCCGGACCGGCTCGCCCTCCTCCGCGCTCTCGACAGTGAGCTGTTTCACCTTGACCTCAGCCGCGTGCGGAGAGCGCACGCTGATGACGACGGCACGTCCATGTCGGTGATCCACATGCGGCCCGACAATGCGGCGGAGGCGGAGGCGGAGTTCTGATGTCTACTACACAAGCTTTTTCTTATAGACGTTGTTGGGCCTGCAAGTACACAGGTTTGTAGGACAGTAGCAAATTTCCCTCATGTGGATGACCTAAGGTTTATCAATCTGTGGAAGGCGTAGTATGAAGATGGTCTCTCTCAAACAACCCTGCAACAAAATGACAAAGAGTCTCTTGTGTCCCCAGCACACCCAATACAATGGTAAATTGTATAGGTGAACTAGTTCGGCGAAGAGATTGTGATACAAGTGCTATACGGATAGTAGATAAAGATATTTGTAATATGAATTATAAAAACACCAAGGTAACTAATGATAAAAGTGAGTGTAAACGGTATTGCAATGGTAGGAAACAAGGCCTACGGTTCATACTTTCACTAGTGCAAGTTCTCCCAACAATAATAACATAGATAGATCATATAACAATCCCTCGACATGCAACAAAGAGTCACTCCAGAGCCACTAATAGCGGAGAACAAACAAAGAGATTATGGTAGGGTACGAAACCACCTCAAAGTTATTCTTTTGGATCAATCTATTCAAGAGTTCGTACTAAAATAACACCTTAAGACACAAATCAACCAAAACCCTAATGTCACCTAAATACTCCATTGTCACCTCAATTATCCGTGAGCATGATTATAAGATATGCATCACACAATCTCAGATTCATCTATTCAACCAACACAAAGTACTTCAAAGAGTGCCCCAAAGTTTCTACCAGAGAGTCAAGACGAAAACATGTGTCAACCCCTATGCATATGTTCATGGGCGGAACCCGCAAGTTGATCACCAAAACATACATCAAGTGACACATGATATCCCATTGTCACCACAGATAATCACGGCAAGACATACATCAAGTGTTCTCAAATCCTTAAAGACTCAATCCGATAAGATAACTTCAAGAGGTAAAACTCAATTCATCACAAGAGAGTAGAGGGGGAGAAACATCATAAGATCCAACTATAATAGCAAAGCTCGCGATACATCAAGATCGTGTTATAGAGAGAACACGAGAGAGAGAGAGAGAGAGAGAGATCAAACACATACCTACTGGTACATACCCTCAGCCCCGAGGGTGAACTATTCCCTCCTCGTCATGGAGAGCGTCGGGATGATGAAGATGGCCACCGATGATGGGTTCCCCCTCCGGCAGGGTGCCGGAACAGGCTCCCGAGAGCTTTTTGGTGGCTACATAGGCTTGCGGCGGCGGAACTCCCGATCTATCTTCTGTTCTGATGTTTTTAGGGTACGTAGGCTTATATAGGCGAAAGAAGTCGGTCGAGGGAGCCTTAAGGGGCCCACGAGAGGGTAGGGCGCGCCCAGGGGGTGGGCGCGCCCCCTTATCTCGTGGCCTCCTCGATGCTCTTCTGACGTGAACTCCAAGTCTCCCGGATCATATTCTTCCTAAAAATCACGCTCCCGAAGGTTTCATTCCGTTTGGACTCCGTTTGATATTCCTTTTCTTCGAAATACTGAAACAGGCAATAAAACAGCAATATGGGTTGGGCCTCCGATTAATAGGTTAGTCCCAAAAATAATATAAAAGTGTATAATAAAGCCCATAATCATTCAAAACAGATAATAAAATAGCATGAATGCTTCATAAATTATAGATACATTGGAGACGTATCAACATCCCCTAGCTTAATTCCTACTCGTCCTCGAGTGGGTAAATGATAAATAAATAATTTATGAAGTGTGAATTCTAGAAGGTGCACAACTTTGATCAATGATAATTTCAATCACCTTTTCTAGCACGATTATATGTCATAACAGTAGTTCATCTCATAAAACTTCTCACGAACAAGTAACAACCTATTCACATGTTAAAGCATAGATCATAAACTTTCTTTAAACCTAGCAAACTTCATTCTTAGTCATCAAACAATTGCAATTCATCTTATTTTCAGGAATAGCAAACTCCACATACTCAATTATCATATAGTCTTCCATAATTGCTAACACTCACGCATTACTTGTGGTTATGAAGTTTTAATCAGACCCTGAGAAAGATAGGGGCTTATAGTGTTGCCTCCAAACGTATTCACATTTGGGTGATGTCAACAATAATAGTTCATGCTAACTTACATCCAATTAGATATATATATCAGGATCACCGCAACACAAAGTGCTTGCCAAAGGATAAAATGAAAAAGGGAAAGGTGAAGATCACCTTGACTCTTGCATAAAGTAAAAGACATAAAGTAAAAGATAGGCCCTTCGCAGAGGGAAACAGAGGTTGTCATGCACTTTTAGGGTTGGATACACAATATCTTAATGCAGAAGAACGTCACTTTATATTGCCCCTTGTATATGGACCTTTATTATACAGTCCGTCGCTTTTATTGCGTCCATAACAAGATCGTACAAAACTTATTTTCTCCGCACTAATAAGTCATGCATATTTAGAGAGCAACTTTTATTGCTTGCACCGATGACAACTTACTTGAAGGATCTTACTCAATTCATAGGTAGGTATGGTGGACTCTCATGGAAAAAGCTGGGTTTAAGGATATTTGGAAGCACAAGTAGTATCTCTACTTGGTGCAAGGAATTTTGGCTAGCATGAGGGGGAAATGCAAGCTCAACATGTTTGAATTATCCATGACAATATACTTTAACTGAGATGTGAGAAAACATAACCCACTACGTTGTCTTCCTTGTCCAACATCAACTCTTTAGCATGTCATACATAATGAGTGCTCACAATTATAAAAGATGTCTAGGATAGTAATATTCTTTCATGAATTGTTCAAATGACCAATACAATGCTTGCTAACCATCAATAAACCTCTACTTCTTAGATGTGAAGTCATTACTCCCCATGGGATAAGCAAACGAGACATATATAATTTCAGATTTATGACAATCAAATCATTCAACAATTTACTCATAGGATATAAGTGAAGCACACGACTGACTGAAGAACTACTCCAAAAAGATATAAGTGAAGATCAATGAGTAGCTAAATAATTATGTAACTATGTGAAGACTCTCTCTCATTAAAGAATTTCAGATTTTGGTATTTTATTCAAACAGCAAGCAAAGCAAAATAAAATGACATTGTAAGGATAGCACAACTCATGTGAAGAAGCAAAAACTTAGGGTCAACCGATACTAACCGATAGTCATTGAAGAAGAAAGGTGGGATGCCTACCGGGGCATCCCCAAGCTTAGATGCTTGAGACTTCTTGAAATATTATCTTGGGGTGCCTTGGGCATCCCCAAACTTGAGCTTTTATGTCTCCTTAATTCCTCTCATATCATGGTTTCTCTTTTTATCAAAAAGCTTCATCCACAACAAACTCAATAAGTACTCGTGAGATAGGTTAGTATAAACCAATGCAAAACCTTATCTTTTTCTACAGTAAAAAATCACTAAAATTATTATTCAACATTGCATACTAAATGCATCTGCATATTTAACACTCCGATCCTCAAATAGAGTCATTAAACAATCAAACATATACAAACAATGCAACCATAACAGCAATCTGCCAAAACAGTACAGTCTGTAAAGAATACAAGAGCATCAATACTTCCCTAACTCCAAAAATTATTAGAGAAAATTACCACTGTAATAAATTTATCAGATCTTAATATGAAAAAAGTTTCAAGATTATACCATTCTCTGACTTTTCTAGGGAATTTTTGCAACAGCGGTAAACTTTCTGTTTTCAAACAGCAACATGTATACTAGCAAAATAAGCATGGCAAAGGCTATCGTTGACATTTTTATTGAAACTAAAGATGCAAAACATTATTCTAAATAACAGCAAGTAAATACTAACAAAAGAAAATGACGCTCCAAGCAAAACACATATCATGTAGTGAATAAAAATATAGCTCCAAGTAAAGTTACCGATGAACGAAGACGAAGGAGGGGATGCCTTCCGGGGCATCCCCAAGCTTAGGCTCTTGGTTGTCCTTGAATATTACCTTGGGGTGCCTTGGGAATCCCCAAGCTAAGTCTCTTGCCACTCCTTATTCCATAGTCCATCGAATCTTTACCCAAAACTTGAAAACTTCAACCACACAAAACTCAAAACAAAACTCGTAAGCTCCGTTAGTATAAGAAAATAAAACCACCACTTAGGTACTGTAATGAACTCATTCTAAATTCATATTTTTGTAATATCTACTGTATTCTAACTTTTCTATGGTTCATACCCTCCGATACTACTCATAGATTCATCAAAATAAGCAAACAACACATAGAAAACAGAATCTGTCAAAAACAGAACAGTCAGTAGTAATCTGTATCAAACGTATACTTCTGGAACTCAAATAATTCTGAAATAAATTTCTGGACCTGAGTAGTTTGTCTATTAATCATCTGCAAAAATAATAAACCTAAAATCACTCTCCAGTAAAAAATTGCAGCTAATCTCGTGAGCGCTAAAGTTTCTGTGTTTTACAGCAAGATCACATAAACTTCACCCAAGTCTTCCCAAAGGTTCTACTTGGCACAAACACTAATTAAAACACAAAATCACATCTAACCAGAGGCTAGATGAATTATTTATTAGTAAACAGGAACAAAAAGTAAGAAACAAAAATAAAGTTGGGTTGCCTCCCAACAAGCGCTATCGTTTAACGCCCCTAGCTAGGCACGATGAAATGATGCTCACATAAAAGATAAGAATTGAAACATAAAGAGAGCATCATGAAGAATATGACTAGAACATTTAAGTCTAACTCACTTCCTATGCATAGGTATTTTGTGAGCAAACAACTTATGGGAACAATAATCAACTAGCATAGGAAGGTACAACGACAATAGCTTCAAGATTGTAAGCACATAGAGAGGAAACTTGATATTATTGCAATTCCCACAAGCATAAGTTCCTCCTTCATAATAATTTTCAGTAGCATCATGAATGAATTCAACAATATAACCAGCACCTAAAGCATTCTTTTCATGATCTACAAGCATAGAAAATTAACTACTCTCCACATAAGCAAATTTCTTCTCATGAATAGTAGTGGGAGCAAACTCAACAAAATAATTATCATGTGAGGCAAAATCCAATTGAAAACTAAAATCATGATGACAAGTTTCATGGTTATCATTATTCCTAATAGCATACAAGTCATCACAATAATCATCATAGATTGCAACTTTGTTCTCATAATCAATTGGAACCTCTTCCGAAATAGTGGAATCATCACTAAATAAAGTTGACACTCTTCCAAATCCACTTTCATGTTCATCACAATAAGATTCTGTTGGGGAACGTAGTAATTTCAAAAAAATTCCTACGCACACGCAAGATCATGGTGATGCATAGCAACGAGAGGGGAGAGTGTTGTCCACGTACCCTCGTAGACTGAAAGCGGAAGCGTTAGCACAACGCGGTTGATGTAGTCGTACGTCTTCATGGCCCGACCGATCAAGCACCGAAACTACGGCACCTCCGAGTTCTAGCACACGTTCAGCTCGATGACGTCCCTCGAACTCCGATCCAGCCGAGTGTCAAGGGAGAGTTCCGTCAGCACGACGGCGTGGTGACGATCTTGATGTTCTACCGTCGCAGGACTTCGCCTAAGCACCGCTATGATATTATCGAGGTGGACTATGGTGGAGGGGGGCACCGCACACGGCTAAGAGATCCAAGGGATCAATTGTTGTTGTTGTTGTTGTGCCTAGAGGTGCTCCCTGCCCCCGTATATAAAGGAGCAAAGGGGAAGGGGGCGACCGACCTAGGAGGGGGCGCGCCAAGGGGAGTCCTACTCCCACCGGGAGTAGGACTCCCTCCTTCCTTGTTGGAGTAGGAGAAGGGGAAAGAGGGGGAGAGGAAGAAGGAAAAGGGGGCTGCGCCCCTTGTCCAATTCAGACCAGAGGGGGGCCGCAGGCCTCCTTCCTTTTGGCCTCTCTCCTCTATTCCCGTATGTGTTGGGGAACGTAGTAATTTCAAAAAATTTCCTACGCACATGCAAGATCATGGTGATGATATAGCAACGAGGGGAGAGTGTTGTCTACGTACCCTCGTAGACCGAAGCGGAAGCGTTGACGCAACGTAGAGGAAGTAGTCGTACGTCCTCCGGTTCAACCGATCCAACTACCGTTACTCCGGCACCTCCGAGTTCTTGACACGCGTACAGCTCGATGACGCACCCTCGATCTCCGATCCAGCAGAGGCGCCGAGGGGGAGTTCCGTCAGCACGACGGCGTGGTGACGATCTTGATGTTCTTCGGTTGTAGGGCTTCGCCTAAGCACCGCTACAATATGACCGAGGTGTAATATCGTGGAGGGGGGCACCGCACACGGCTAAGGAACGATCAACGATCAACTTGTGTGTCCTAGGGTGCCCCCTACCCCCGTATATAAAGGAGGGAGGGAGGAGGTGGCCGGCCCTAGGGGGGGCGCGCCATGAGGAGGGGGAAACCTACTCCAAGTAGGTTTCCCTCTCTTTTCCTTATCTTATTTGGAGGGGGAAGGAAAGAGTACTAGTATTAGGAAGTAGTACTAGTAGTAGTAATAGGAAGAGGGGGAAGGAGAAAGGAAAGGGGGGGCCGGCCCCCCTCCCCAATTCGGATTGGGCTTGGGGGGCGCGCCCCCCTCCCTTGCTCCTTCTCTCTTCTTCCTACATGGGCCCAATAAGGCCCATATACCTCCCGGGGGGTTCCGGTAACCTCCCGGGGCTCCAAACTTCTCCGGAACCTTTCCGGTGTCTAAATATATCCGTCCAATATATCAATCTTTATGTCTCGACCATTTCGAGACTCCTCGTCATGTCCGCAATCATATCTGGGACTCCGAACAACCTTCGGTACATCAAAATACATAAACTCATAATATAACTGTCATCGAAACCTTAAGCGTGCGGACCCTACGGTTCGAGAACGATGTAGACATGACTGAGACACATCTCTGGTCAATAACCAATAGCGGGACCTGGATGCCCATATTGGTTCCTACATATTCTACAAAGATCTTTATCGGTCAAACCGCATAACAGCATACGTTGTTCCCTTTGTCATCGGTATGTTACTTGTCCGAGATTCGATCGTCGGTATCCAATACCTAGTTCAATCTCGTTATCGACAAGTCTCTTTACTCGTTCTGTAATACTTCATCTTATAACTAACTCATTAGTTACATGCTTGCAAGGCTTAGGTGATGAGCATTGCCGAGAGGGCCCAGAGATACCTCTCCGACAATCGGAGTGACAAAACCTAATCTCGAATTATGCTAACTCAACATGTACCTTCGGAGACACCTGTAGTACTCCTTTATAATCACCCAGTTACGTTGTGACGTTTGGTACTATCCAAAGTGTTCCTCCGGTAAACGGGAGTTACACAATTCTCATAGTTACAGGAACATGTATAAGTCATGAAGGAAGCAATAGCAGAAAACTAAACGATCAAGTGCTAAGCTAACGGTATGGGTCATGTCAATCACCTCATTCTCCTAATGATGTGATCCCATTAATCAAATGACAACACATGTCAATGGTTAGGAAACATAACCATCTTTGATTAATGAGCTATACTAGTGACTATATGTTTGTCTATGTATTCACACATGTATCATGTTTCCGGTTAATACTATTCTAGCATGAATAATAAACATTTATCATGATATGAGGAAATAAATAATAACTTTATTATTGCCTCTAGGGCATATTTCCTTCAGTCTCCCACTTGCACTAGAGTCAATAATCTAGATTACATAGTAATGATTCTAACACCCATGGAGTCTTGGTGCTGATCATGTTTTGCTCCTGAGAGAGGCTTAGTCAACAGGTCTGCAACATTCAGATCCGTATGTATCTTGCAAATCTCTATGTCTCCCACTTGGACTTGATCCCGAATGGAATTGAAGCGTCTCTTGATGTGCTTGGTCCTCTTGTGAAATCTGGATTCCTTTGCCAAGGCAATTGCACCAGTATTGTCACAGAAGATCTTCATTGGTCCCGATGCACTAGGTATGACACCTAGATCGGAAATGAACTCCTTCATCCAGACTCCTTCATTTGCTGCTTCAGAAGCAGCTATGTACTCCGCTTCACATGTAGATCCCGCCATGACGCTTTGTTTAGAACTGCACCAACTTACAGCTCCACCGTTTAATAAAAACACGTATCCGGTCTGCGATTTAGAATCGTCCGGATCAGTGTCAAAGCTTGCATCGACGTAACCATTTACGACTAGCTCTTTGTCACCTCCATATACGAGAAACATATCCTTAGTCCTTTTCAGGTATTTCAGGATGTTCTTGACCGCTGTCCAGTGATCCACTCCTGGATTACTTTGGTACCTACCTGCCAAGCTTATTGCTAAGCATACGTCAGGTCTGGTACACAGCATTGCATACATGATAGAGCCTATGGCTGAAGCATAGGGAACATCTTTCATTTTCTCTCTATCTTCTGCTGTGGTCGGGCATTGAGTTTGACTCAACTTTACACCTTGTAGCACAGGCAAGAATCCTTTCTTTGCCTGATCCATTTTGAACTTTTTCAAAATTTTGTCAAGGTATGTACTTTGTGAAAGTCCTATTAAGCGTCTTGATCTATCTCTATAGATCTTGATGCCCAATATGTAAGCAGCTTCACCGAGGTCTTTCATAGAATTTTTTTTATTCAAGTATCCCTTTATGCTATCCAGAAATTCTATATCATTTCCAATTAATAATATGTCATCAACATATAAAACTAGAAATGCCACAGAGCTCCCGCTCACTTTCTTGTAAATACAGGCTTCTCCAAAAGTCTGTATAAAACCATATGCTTTGATCACACTATCAAAACGTTTATTCCAACTCCGAGATGCTTGCACCAGTCCATAAATGGAACGTTGGAGCTTGCACACTTTGTCAGCACTTTTTGGATCAACAAAACCTTCAGGTTGCATCATATACAACTCTTCTTTTAGAAATCCATTCAAGAATGCAGTCTTGACATCCATTTGCCAAATTTCATAATCATGAAATGCAGCAATAGCCAACATGATTCGGACAGACTTAAGCATCGCTACGAGTGAGAAAGTCTCATCGTAGTCAACCCCTTGAACTTGTCGAAAACCTTTTGTAACAAGTCGAGCTTTGTAGATAGTAACATTACCATCAGCGTCAGTCTTCTTCTTAAAGATCCATTTATTCTCAATGGCTTGCTGATCATCGGGCAAGTCAACCAAAGTCCATACTTTGTTTTCATACATGGATCCTATCTCAGATTTCATGGCCTCTAGCCATTTTGCGGAATCTGGGCTCATCATTGCTTCCTCATAGTTCGTAGGTTCATCATGGTCTAGTAACATGACTTCCAGAATAGGATTTCCGTACCACTCTGGTGCGGATCTTACTCTGGTAGACCTGCGAGGTTCAGTAGAAACTTGATCTGAAGTTTCATGATCAATATCATTAGCTTCCTCACTAATTGGTGTAGTTGTCACAGGAACCGGTTCTTGTGATGAACTACTTTCCAATAAGGGAGTAGATACAGTTATATCATCAAGTTCTACTTTCCTCCCACTCACCTCTTTCGAGAGAAACTCCTTCTCTAGAAAGGATCCGATTTTAGCAACAAAAATCTTGCCTTCAGACCTGTGATAGAAGGTGTACCCAATTGTCTCCTTTGGGTATCCTATGAAGACACATTTCTCCGATTTGGGTTCGAGCTTATCTGGTTGAAGTTTCTTCACATAAGCATCGCAGCCCCAAACTTTGAGAAGCGACAACTTTGGTTTCTTGCCAAACCACAGTTCATAAGGCGTCGTCTCAACGGATTTTGATGGTGCCCTATTTAACGTGAATGCGGCCGTCTCTAAAGCATAACCCCAAAACGATAGCGGTAAATTGGTAAGAGACATCATAGATCACACCATATCAAGTAAAGTATGATTACGACGTTCGGACACACCATTTCGCTGTGGTGTTCCAGGTGGCGTGAGTTGCGAAACTATTCCACATTGTTTCAAATGTAAACCAAACTCGTAACTCAAATATTCTCCTCCACGATCAGATCGTAGAAACTTTATTTTCTTGTTACGATGATTTTCTACTTCACTCTGAAATTCTTTGAACTTTTCAAATGTTTCAGACTTGTGCTTCATCAAGTAGATATACCCATATCTGCTCAAATCATCTGTGAAGGTGAGGAAATAACGATATCCGCCACGAGCCTCAACATTCATCGGACCACATACATCTGTATGTATGATTTCCAACAAATCTGTTGCTCTCTCCATAGATCCGGAGAATGGTGTTTTGGTCATCTTGCCCATGAGGCACGGTTCGCAAGTACCAAGTGATTCATAATCAAGTGATTCCAGAAGTCCATCAGTATGGAGTTTCTTCATGCGTTTTACACCGATATGACCTAAACGGCAGTGCCACAAATATGTTGCACTATCATTATCAACTCTGCATCTTTTGGCTTCAACATTATGAATATGTGTATCACTACTATCGAGATTTAATAAAAATAGACCACTCTTCAAGGGTGCATGACCATAAAAGATATTACTCATATAAATAGAACAACCATTATTCTCTGATTTAAATGAATAAGCGTCTCGCATCAAACAAGATCCAGATATAATGTTCATGCTCAACGCAGGCACCAAATAACAATTATTCAGGTCTAAAACTAATCCCGATGGTAGATGTAGAGGTAGCGTGCCGACCGCGATCACATCGACTTTGGAACCATTTCCCACGCGCATCGTCACCTCGTTCTTAGCTAATCTTCGCTTAATCCGTAGTCCCTGTTTCGAGTTGCAAATGTTAGCAACAGAACCAGTATCAAATTCCCAGGTGCTACTGCGAGCATTAGTAAGGTACACATCAATAACATGTATATCACATATACCTTTGTTCACTTTGCCATCCTTCTTATCCGCCAAATACTTGGGGCAGTTCCGCTTCCAGTGTCCAGTCTGCTTGCAGTAGAAGCACTCAGTTTTAGGCTTAGGTCCAGACTTGGGTTTCTTCACTTGAGCAGCAACTTGTTTGCCGTTCCTTTTGAAGTTCCCCTTCTTCTTCCCTTTGCCCCTTTTCTTGAAACCAGTGGTCTTGTTGACCATCAACACTTGATGCTCCTTTTTGATTTCTACCTCCGCGGCTTTCAGCATCGCGAAGAGCTCGGGAATAGTCTTGTTCATCCCTTGCATATTATAGTTCATCACAAAGCTCTTGTAGCTTGGTGGCAGTGATGGGAGAATTCTGTCAATGGCGCTATCATCCGGAAGATTAACTCCCAGTTGAATCAAGTGATTATTATACCCAGACATTTTGAGTATATGCTCACTGACAAAACTGTTCTCCTCCATCTTGCAGCTGTAGAACTTATTGGAGACTTCATATCTCTCAATCCGGGCATTTGCTTGAAATATTAACTTCAACTCCTGGAACATCTCATATGCCCCATGACGTTCAAAACGTCGTTGAAGACCCGGTTCTAAGCCGTAAAGCATGGCACACTGAACTATAGAGTAGTCATCAGCTTTGCTCTGCTAGACGTTCTTAACATCGTCAGTTGCATCAGCAGCAGGCCTGGCACCCAGCGGTGCTTCCAGGACGTAACTCTTCTGTGCAGCAATGAGGATAATCCTCAGGTTACGGACCCAGTCCGTGTAATTGCTACCATCATCTTTCAACTTTGCTTTCTCAAGGAACGCATTAAAATTCAACGGAACAATAGCACGAGCCATCTATCTACATACAAACATAGACAAGCAAAATACTATCAGGTACTAAGTTCATGATAAATTTAAGTTCAATTAATCATATTACTAAAGAACTCCCACTTAGACAGACATCTCTCTAGTCATCTAAGTGATTACGTGATCCAAATCAACTAAACCATGTCCGATCATCACGTGAGATGGAGTAGTTTCAATGGTGAACATCTCTATGTTGATCATATCTACTATATGATTCACGCTCGACCTTTCGGTCCCCGTGTTCCGAGGCCATATCTGTATATGCTAGGCTCGTCAAGTATAACCTGAGTATTCCGCGTGTGCAACTGTTTTGCACCCGTTGTATTTGAACGTAGAGCCTATCACACCCGATCATCACGTGGTGTCTCAGCACGAAGAACTTTTGCAACGGTGCATACTCAGGGAGAACACTTCTTGATAATTAGTGAGAGATCATCTTAAAATGCTACCATCAAACAAAGCAAGATAAGATGCATAAAGGATAAACATCACATGCAATCAATATAAGTGATATGATATGGCCATCATCATCTTGTGCTTGTGATCTCCATCTTCGAAGCACCGTCGTGATCACCATCGTCACCGGCGCGACACCTTGATCTCCATCGTAGCATCGTTGTCGTTACGCCATCTATTGCTTCTACGACTATCGCTACCGCTTAGTGATAAAGTAAAGCAATTACAGGGCGTTTGCATTTCATACAATAAAGCGACAACCATATGGCTCCTGCCAGTTGCCGATAACTTCGGTTACAAAACATGATCATCTCATACAATAAAATATAGCATCATGTCTTGGCCATATCACATCACAACATGCCCTGCAAAAACAAGTTAGACGTCCTCTACTTTGTTGTTGCAAATTTTACGTGGCTGCTACGGGCTTAAGCAAGAACCAATCTCACCTACGCATCAAAACCACAACGATAGTTTGTCAAATAGACTCCGTTTTAACCTTCACAAGGACCGGGCGTAGCCACACTCGGTTCAACTAAAGTGAGAGAGACAGACACCCGCCAGCCACCTTTAAGCACGAGTGCTCGTAACGGTGAAACCAGTCTCGCGTAAGCGTACGCGTAATGTCGGTCCGGGCCGCTTCATCTCACAATACCGCTGAACCAAAGTATGACATGTTGGTAGGCAGTATGACTTATATCGTCCACAACTCACTTGTGTTCTACTCGTGCATATAACATCAACACATAAAACCTAGGCTCGGATGCCACTGTTGGGTTTCGTAGTAATTTCAAAAAAATTCCTACGCACATGCAAGATCATGGTGATGATATAGCAACGAGGGGAGAGTGTTGTCTACGTACCCTCATAGACCGAAGCGGAAGCGTTGACGCAACATAGAGGAAGTAGTCGTACGTCCTCCGGTTCAACCGATCCAACTACCGTTACTCCGGCACCTCCGAGTTCTTGACACGCGTACAGCTCGATGACGCACCCTCGATCTCCGATCCAGCAGAGGCGCCGAGGGGGAGTTCCGTCAGCACGACGGCGTGGTGACGATCTTGATGTTCTCCTGTTGCAGGGCTTCGCCTAAGCACCGCTACAATATGACCGAGGTGTAATATCGTGCAGGGGGGCACCGCACACGGCTAAGGAACGATCAATGATCAACTTGTGTGTTCTAGGGTGCCCCCCTACCCCCGTATATAAAGGAGGGAGGGAGGAGGTGGCCGGCCCTAGGGGGGGCGCGCCATGAGGAGGGGGAAACCTACTCCAAGTAGGTTTCCCTCTCTTTTCCTTATCTTATTTGGAGGGGGAAGGAAAGAGTACTAGTATTAGGAAGTAGTACTAGTAGTAGTAATAGGAAGAGGGGGAAGGAGAAAGGAAAGGGGGGCCGGCCCCCCTCCCCAATTCGGATTGGGCTTGGGGGGCGCGCCCCCCTCCCTTGCTCCTTCTCTCTTCTTCCTACATGGGCCCAATAAGGCCCATATACCTCCCGGGGGGTTCCGGTAACCTCCCGGGGCTCCAAACTTCTCCGGAACCTTTCCGGTGTCCAAATATATCCGTCCAATATATCAATCTTTATGTCTCGACCATTTCGAGACTCCTCGTCATGTCCGCAATCATATCCGGGACTCCGAACAACCTTCGGTACATCAAAATACATAAACTCATAATATAACTGTCATCGAAACCTTAAGCGTGCGGACCCTACGGTTCGAGAACGATGTAGACATGACTGAGACACATCTCTGGTCAATAACCAATAGCGGGACCTGGATGCCCATATTGGTTCCTACATATTCTACGAAGATCTTTATCGGTCAAACCGCATAACAACATACGTTGTTCCCTTTGTCATCGGTATGTTACTTGTCCGAGATTCGATCGTCGGTATCCAATACCTAGTTCAATCTCGTTATCGACAAGTCTCTTTACTCGTTCTGTAATACTTCATCTTATAACTAACTCATTAGTTACATGCTTGCAAGGCTTAGGTGATGAGCATTGCCGAGAGGGCCCAGAGATACCTCTCCGACAATCGGAGTGATAAAACCTAATCTCGAATTATGCTAACTCAACATGTACCTTCGGAGACACCTGTAGTACTCCTTTATAATCACCCAGTTACGTTGTGACGTTTGGTAGTACCCAAAGTGTTCCTCCGGTAAACGGGAGTTACACAATTCTCATAGTTACAGGAACATGTATAAGTCATGAAGGAAGCAATAGCAGAAAACTAAACGATCAAGTGCTAAGCTAACGGGATGGGTCATGTCAATCACCTCATTCTCCTAATGATGTGATCCCATTAATCAAATGACAACACATGTCAATGGTTAGGAAACATAACCATCTTTGATTAATGAGCTATACTAGTGACTATATGTTTGTTTATGTATTCACACATGTATCATGTTTCCGGTTAATACTATTCTAGCATGAATAATAAACATTTATCATGATATGAGGAAATAAATAATAACTTTATTATTGCCTCTAGGGCATATTTCCTTCAGTATGGCCCAATAAGGCCCATATACTCCCCGGCGAATTCCCGTAACTCTCCGGTACTCCGAAAAATACTCGAATTACTCGGAACCTTTCCGAACTCCGAATATAGTCGTCCAATATATCGATCTTTACGTCTCGACAATTTCGAGACTCCTCGTCATGTCCCCGATCTCATCCGGGACTCCGAACTCCTTCGGTACATCAAAACTCATAAACTCATAATATAACTGTCATCGAAACCTTAAGCGTGCGGACCCTACGGGTTCTAGAACAATGTAGACATGACCGAAACACATTTTCGGTCAATAACCAATAGCGGAACCTGGATGCTCATATTGGCTCCCACATATTCTACGAAGATCTTTATCAGTCAAACCGCATAACAACATACGTTGTTCCCTTTGTCATCGGTATGTTACTCGCCCGAGATTCGATCGTCGGTATCTCAATACCTAGTTCAATCTGGTTACCGGCAAGTCTTTTTACTCGTTCCGTAATACATATTCCGCAACTAACTCATTAGTTGCAATTCTTGCAAGGCTTAAGTGATGTGTATTACCGAGAGGGCCCAGAGATACCTCTCCGACAATCGGAGTGACAAATCCTAATCTCGAAATACGCCAACCCAACATGTACCTTCGGAGATACCTGTAGAGCTCCTTTATAATCACCCAGTTACGTTGTGACGTTTGGTAGCACACAAAGTGTTCCTCCGATAAACGTGAGTTGCATAATCTCATAGTCATAGGAACATGTATAAGTCATGAAGAAAGCAATAGCAACATACTAAACGATCAAGTGCTAAGCTAACAGAATGGGTCAAGTCAATCACATCATTCTCCTAATGATGTGATCCCGTTAATCAAATGACAACTCTTTTGTCCATGGCTAGGAAACATAACTATCTTTGATAAATGAGCTAGTCATGTAGAGGCATACTAGTGACACTATGTTTGTCTATATATTCACACATGTATTATGTTTCCAGTTAATACAATTCTAACATGAATAATAAACATTTATCATGATATAAGGAAATAAATAATAACTTTATTATTGCCTCTAGGGCATATTTCCTTCAGAGTCCCACTTGCACTAGAGTCAATAATCTAGTTCACATCATCATGTGATTAAACACCAATATTCACATCTGTATGTGATTAACACCCATAGTTCACATCGTCATGTGACCAACACCCAAAGGGTTTACTAGAGTCAATAATCTAGTTCACATCGCTATATGATTAAGACTCAAAGAGTACTAAGGTATGATCATGTTTTGCTCGGGAGAGAAGTTTAGTCAACGGGTATGTCACATACAGAGCCGTATGTATTTTGCAAATATTCTATGTCTACAATGCTCTGCACGGAGCTACTCTAGCTAATTGCTCCCACTTTCAATATGTATCGAGTTTGCAACTTAGAGTCATCTGGATCAGTGTAAAAGTTTGCACCAATGTAACTTTTACGACGAACTCTTTTATCGCCTCCATAATCGAGAAACATCTCCTTAGTCCTCACTAAGGATATTCTTGACCGCTGTCCAGTGATCTACTATTAGATCAAAGTTGTATTCCTTTGCCAAACTCAGAGCAAGGTATACAATAAGTCTGGTTCACAGCATAGCATACTTTATAGAACCTATGACTGAGGCATAGGGAATGACTTTTCATTCTCTTTCTATTTTCTGCCATGGTCGGGTCTTGAGTCTTACTCAATTTCACATCTTGCAACACAGGCAAGAACTCCTTCTTTGACTATTCCATTTTGAACTACTTCAAAATCTCATCAAGGTATGTACTCATTGAAAAAATCTTATCAAGCGTCTTGATCTATCTATATAGATCTTGATGCTCAATGTGTAAGAAGCTTCACCGTGGTCTTTCATTGGAAAACTTTTTATTCAAGTATCCTTTTATGCTATCTAGAAATTCTATATCATTTCCAATCAACAATATGTCGTCCACATATAATATTAGAAATGCTATAAAGCTCCCACTCACTTTCTTGTAAATACAGGCCTTTCCAAAAGTCTATATAAAACCATATGCTTTGATCAACTCATCAAAACATATATTCCAACTCCGAGATGCTTGCACCAGTCCATTGATGGATCGCTGGAGCTTGCACATTTTGTTAGCACCTTTAGGATTGACAAAACCTTCTGGTTGCATCATATACAACTCTTCTTTAATAAATCCATTAAGGAATGCAATTTTGACATCCATTTGCCAGATTTCATAAAATGTTGCAATTGCTAACATGATTCGTACAGACTTAAGCATCGATACGAGTGAGAAAATCTCATCGTATTCAACACCTTGAACTTGTCGAAAACCTTTCGCAACAAGTCGAGTTTAGTAGATAGTAACACTACTATCAGTGTTCGTCTTCCTCTTGAAGATCCATTTGTTTAACATGGCTTGCTGATCATCGAGCAAGTCAATCAAAGTCCATACTTTGTTCTCATATATGGATCAAATCTCATATTTTATGGCCTTAAGCCATTTCGCGGAATCTGGGCTCATCATCGCTTCCTCATAGTTCGTAGGTACATCATGGTCTAGTAACATGACTTCCAGAACATGATTACCGTACCACTCTGGTGCGGATCTTACTCTGGAAGACCTACGAGGTATGGTAGCAACTTGATCTGAAGTTTCATGATCATCATCATTAGCTTCCTCGCTAATTGGTGTAGCAATCACTGGAACTAATTTCTGTGATGAACAACTTTCAATTTGGGAGAAGGTACAATTACCTCATCAAGTTCTACTTTCCTCCCACTCACTTCTTTCGAGAGAAACTTCTTCTCTAGAAAGGATCCATCTTAGCAATGAATAACTTGCCTTTGGATCTGTGATAGAAGGTGTACCCAATAGTTACCTTTGGGTATTCTATGAAGACGTACTTATCCAATTTGGGTTCGAGCTTATCAGGTTAAAAACCTTTTTCATATAAGCATCGCAACTCCAAACTTTAAGAAACGACAACTTTGGTTTCTTGCCAAACCACAGTTCATAAGGCGTCGTCTCAACGGATTTTGATGGTGCCCTTTTTAAAGTGAATGCAACTGTCTCTAATGCATAACCCCAAAACGATAGTGGTAAATCTGTAAGATACATCATAGATCGCACCATATCCAATAAAGTGTGGTTATGACGTTTGGACACACCATTACGCTGTGGTGTTCCATGTGGCGTGAGCTATGAAACTATTCCACATTGTTTTATATGAAGGCCAAACTCATAACTCAAATATTCTCCTCCACGATCAGATCGTAGAAACTTTATTTTCTTGTTACGATGATTCTCCACTTCACTCTGAAATTCTTTGAACTTTTCAAATGTTTCAGACTTATGTTTCATCAAGTAGATACACTCATATCTGCTCAAATCATCTTGTGAAGGACAGAAAATAACGATACCCACCACGAGCATCAACACTCGTTGGACCGCATACATCGGTATGTATTATTTCCAATAAGTCACTAGCTCGTTCCATTGTTCCGGAGAACGGAGTTTTAGTCATCTTGCCCAAAAGGCACGGTTCGCAAGCATCAAATGATTCATAACCAAGTGATTCCAAAAATTCATCTTTATGGACTTTCTTCATGCGCTTTACACCGATATGACCCAAACGGCAGTGCGACAAATAAGTTGCACTATCATTATAAACTTTGCATCTTTTTGGCATCAATATTATAAATATGTGTATCACTACGATCGAGATCCAACAAACTATTTTCATTGGGTGTATGACCATCAAAGGTTTTATTCATTTAAACAGAACAACAATTATTCTCTGATTTTAAATGAATAACCATATTGCAATAAACATGATCAAATCATATTTATGCTCAACGCAAACGCCAAATAACATTTATTTAGGTTCAACACTAATCCCGAAAGTATAGGGAGTGTGCGATGATGATCATATCAATCTTGGAACCACTTCCAACACACATCGTCACTTCACCCTCAACTAGTTTCTGTTTATTCTGTAAATCCTGTTTCGAGTTATTAATCTTAGCAACCGAACAAGTATCAAATACTCAGGGGTTACTATAAACACTAGTAAGGTACACATCAATAACCTGTATATCAAATATACCCTTTTCAGTTTGCCATCCTTCTTATCCACCAAATATTCAGGGTATTTCCGTTTCCAGTGACCATTTCCTTTGCAGTGTAAGCACTCAGTTTCAGGCTTTGGTTCAGCTTTGGGATTCTTCGTGGGAGTGACAACTTGCTTGTCATTCTACTTGAAGTTCCCTTTCTTTCCCTTTGCCCTTTTTTTGAAACTAGTGATCTTGTCAACCATCAACAATTGATTCTCTTTCTTGATTTCTACCTTCGTCGATTTCAACATCACGAAGAGCTCGGGAATCGTTTTCGTCATCCCTTGCACACTATAGTTCATCACAAAGTTCTACTAACTTGGTGATGGTGACTACAGAACTCTGTCAATCACTATCTTATCTGGAAGATTAACTCCCACTCGATTCAATCAATTGTAGTACCCAGACAATCTGAGCACATGCTCACTAGTTGAGCGATTCTCCTGCATCTTTTAGCCATAGAACTTGTTGGAGACTTCATACCTCTCAACTCGGGTATTTGCTTGAAATATTAACTTCAACTCCTGGAACATCTCGTATGGTCCATGACGTTCAAAACGTCTTTGAAGTCCCGATTCTAAGCCGTTAAGCATGGTGCACTAAACTATCAAGTAGTCATCATATTGAGCTAGCCAAACGTTCATAACGTCTGCATCTGCTCCTGCAATAGGTCTGTCACCTAGCAGTGCATTAAGGACATAATTCTTCTGTGCAGCAATGAGGATAAACCTCAGATCACGGATCCAATCCGCATCATTGCTACTAACATCTTTCAACACAATTTTCTCTAGGAACATATCAAAATAAACATATGAAAGCAACAATGCAAGATATTGATGTTGGGTTTCGTAGTAATTTCAAAATTTTCCTACGCACACGCAAGATCATGGTGATGCATAGCAACGAGGGGAGAGTATGATCTACGTACCCTTGTAGATCGCAATGGAAGCGTTGACACAACGTAGAGGAAGTAGTCGTACTTCTTCTTCCTGATCCGACCGATCCAAGCACCGTTACTCCGGCACCTCCGAGTTCTTAGCACACGTACAGCTCGATGACAATCCCCGGGCTCCGATCCAGCAAAGCTTCGGGGAGGAGTTCCGTCAGCACGACGGTGTGGTGACGATCTTGATGTATTACCGACGCAGGGCTTCGCCTAAGCACTACAACGATATGATCGAGGTGGAATATGGTGGCAGGGGGCACCGCACACGGCTAAGGAACGATCTCAATGATCAACTTGTGTGTCCTAGGGTGCCCCCCTACCCCCGTATATAAAGGAGGGAGGGAGGAGGTGGCCGGCCCTAGGGGGGCGCGCCATGAGGAGGGGGAAACCTACTCCAAGTAGGTTTCCCTCTCTTTTCCTTATCTTATTTGGAGGGGGAAGGAAAGAGTACTAGTATTAGGAAGTAGTACTAGTAGTAGTAATAGGAAGAGGGGGAAGGAGAAAGGAAAGGGGGGGCCGACCCCCCTCCCCAATTCGGATTGGGCTTGGGGGGGGGGGCGCCCCCATCCCTTGCTCCTTCTCTCTTCCTCCTACATGGGCCCAATAAGGCCCATATACCTCCCGAGGGGTTCCGGTAACCTCCCGGGGCTCCAAACTTCTCCGGAACCTTTCCGGTGTCCAAATATATCCGTCCAATATATCGATCTTTATGTCTCGACCATTTCGAGACTCCTTGTCATGTCTGTAATCATATCCGGGACTCCGAACAACCTTCGGTACATCAAAATACATAAACTCATAATATAACTGTCATCGAAACCTTAAGCGTGCGGACCCTACGGTTCGAGAACGATGTAGACATGACTGAGACACATCTCTGGTCAATAACCAATAGCGGGACCTGGATGCCCATATTGGTTCCTACATATTCTACGAAGATCTTTATCGGTCAAACCGCATAAAAACATACGTTGTTCCCTTTGTCATCGGTATGTTACTTGTCCGAGATTCGATCGTCGGTATCCAATACCTAGTTCAATCTCGTTATCGACAAGTCTCTTTACTCGTTCTGTAATACTTCATCTTATAACTAACTCCTTAGTTACATGCTTGCAAGGCTTAGGTGATGAGCATTGCCGAGAGGGCCCAGAGATACCTCTCTGACAATCGGAGTGACAAAACCTAATCTCGAATTATGCTAACTCAACATGTACCTTCGGAGACACCTGTAGTACTCCTTTATAATCACCCAGTTACGTTGTGACGTTTGGTAGCACCCAAAGTGTTCCTCCGGTAAACGGGAGTTACACAATTCTCATAGTTACAGGAACATGTATAAGTCATGAAGGAAGCAATAGCAGAATACTAAACGATCAAGTGCTAGGCTAACGGAATGGGTCAAGTCAATCACATCATTCTCCTAATGATGTGACCCCGTTAATCAAATGACAACTCTTTGTCTATGGCTAGGAAACATAACCATCTCTGATAAACGAGCTAGTCAAGTAGAGGCATACTAGTGACACTATGTTTGTCTATGTATTCACACATGTATTATGTTTCCGGTTAATACAATTCTAGCATGAATAATAAACATTTATCATGAAATAAGGAAATAAATAATAACTTTAGTATTGCCTCTAGGGCATATTTCCTTCAGTCTCCCACTTGCACTAGAGTCAATAATCTAGTTCACATCACCATGTGATTTAACACCAATATTCATATCTGTATATGATTAACACCCATAGTTCACATCATCATGTGACCAACACCCACAGGGTTTACTAGAGTCAATAATCTAGTTCACATTGCTATGTGATTATCACCCAAAGAGTACTAAGGTGTGATCATGTTTTGCTCGTGAGAGAAGCTTAGTCAACGGGTCTGTCACATTCAGAGCCGTATGTATTTTGCAAATATTTTATGTCCACAATGCTCTGCACGGAGCTACTCTGGCTAATTGCTCCCACTTTTAATATATATTCAGGTTGAGACTTAGAGTCATCTGGATCAGTGTAAAAGTTTGCACTTTTACAATAAACTCTTTTATCACCTCCATAATCGAGAAACATCTCCTTAGTCCTTACTAAGGATATTCTTGAGCAATGTCCAGTGATCTACTCCTAGATCACTATTGTACTCCCTTGCCAAATTCAGAGCAAGGTATACAATAGGTCTGGTACATAGCATACTTTATAGAACCTATGACTGAGGCATAGGGAATGACTTTTCATTCTCTTTCTATTTTCTGCTGTTGTCGGGATTTGAGTCTTACTCAATACCTTTGCAACACAGGCAAGAACTCTTTCTTTGACTGTTCCATTTTGAACTATTTCAAAATCTTGCCAAGGTATGTACTCACTGAAAATCTTATCAAGCGTCTTGATCTATCTCAATAGATCTTGATGCTCAATATGTAATTAGCTTTTACTGAGGTCTGTTCTTTTTAAAGAACTCCTTTAAAATACTCCTTTATGCTTTGCAGAAAAATTCTACATCATTTCTGATCAACAATATGTCACTCACATATACTAATCAGAAAGGCTGTAGTGCTCCCACTCACTTTATTGTAAATACAGGCTTCATCGTAAGTCCATATAAAACTATATGCTTTGATCAATTTATCAAAGCGTATATTCCAACTCCGAGATGCTTGCACCAGTCCATAGATGGATCGCTGGAGCTTGCACATTTTGTTAGCACCTTTAGGATTGACAAAACCTTTTGGTTGTATCATATACAACTCTTCTTTAGTAAATCCTTTAAGGAATGCAGTTTTGACATCCATTTGTCAGATTTCGTAAAATGTGGCAATTGCTAACATGATTCAGACAGACTTAAGCATCGAGACGAGTGAGAAAATCTCATTGTATTCAACCCCTTGAACTTGTTGAAAAACCTTTTGCAAAAAGTCGAGCTTAGTGGATAGTAACACTACTATCAGTGTCCGTCTTCCTCTTGAAGATCCATTTATTTAACATGGCTTGCTGATCATCGAGCAAGTCAATCAAAGTCCATACTTTATTTTCATACATGGATCATATCTCAGATTTTATGGCCTTAAGCCATTTCGCGAAATCTGGGCTCATCATCGCTTCCTCATAGTTCGTAGGTTTATCATGGTCTAGTAACATGACTTTCAGAACAGGATTACCGTACCACACTGGTGCGGACCATACTTTGGAAGACCTACGAGGTTCTGTAGTAACTTGATCTGAAGTTTCATGATCATCATCATTAACTTCCTCACTAATTGGTGTAGGAATCACTGGAACTGATTTCAGTGATGAACTATTTTCAATTCGGGAGAAGGTACAAATTACCTTATCAAGCTCTACTTTCCTCCCACTCACTTCTTTCGAGAAAAACTCCTTCTCTAGAAAGGATCTATTATCAGCAACAAATTTGCCTTCGGATCTATGATAGAAGGTGTACCCAACAATTTCCTTTGGGTATTCTATGAAGACGCACTTCTCCGATTTGGGTTCGAGCTTATCAAGTTGAAAAACCCTTTTTCATATAAGCATCGCAACTCCAAACTTTAAGAAACAACAGCTTAGGTTTACTGCTAAACCATAGTTCATGCGGTGTCGTCTCAACGGAGTTAGATGATGCCCTATTTTAAACGTGAATGCAGCTGTCTCCAATGCATAACCCCAAAACGACAATGGTAAATCAGCAAGAAACATCATAGATCGCACCATATCCAATAAAGTACGATTACGACGTTCAGACACACCATAACATTGTGGTGTTCTAGGTGGCATGAGTAGTGAAACTATTTCACATTGTTTTTAACTGAAGGCCAAACTCGTAACTCAAATACTCTTCTCTACGATCAGATCGTAGAAACTTTATTTTCTTGTTACGATGATTTTTCACTCCACTCTGAAATTCGTTGAACTTTTCAAATGTTTCAGACTTATGTTCCATCAAGTAGATATACTCATATCTGCTCAAATCATCTATGAAGATCAGAAAATAATGATACCTGTCGCGAGCCTTAATATTCATCGGACCACATACATCAGTATGTATGATTTCCAACAAATCTATTGCTCGCTTCATTGTTCTGAAGAACAGAGTCTTAGTCATCTTGCCCATGAGGCATGGTTCGCAAGCATCAACTGATTCATAATCAAGTGATTCCAAAAGCCCATCAGTATGGAGTTTCTTCCTGCGCTTTACACCAATATGACCTAAACGGCAGTGCTACAAACAAGTTGCACTTATCATTATTAACTTTGCATCTTTTGGTTTCAATATTATGATTATGTGTATCACTACGATCGAGATCCAACGAACTATTTTCATTGGGTGTGCAACCATATAAGGTTTCATTCATGTAAACAGAACAACAATTTATTCTCTTACTTGAATGAATAACTGTATTACAATAAACATGATCAAATCATATTCATGCTCAACGCAAACACCAAATAACACTTATTCAGGTTCAACACTAATCCCGAAAGTATAGGGAGTGTGCGACGATGATCATATCAATCTTGGAACCACTTCCAACACACATCGTCACTTCACCCTTAACTAGTCTCTGTTTATTCTGCAACTCCCGTTTCTCGTTACTAATCTTAGCAACTGAACTAGTATCAAATACTGAGGGGTTGCTATAAACACTAGTAAAGTACACATCAATAACATGTATATCAAATATACTTATGTTCACTTTGCCATTCTTCTTATCCGCCAATCACTTGGGGTAGTTCCGCTTCCAGTGACCAGTCCTTTTGCAGTAAAAGCATTTAGTCTCAGGCTTAGGATCAGACTTGGGCTTCTTCACTTGAGCAGCAACTTGCTTGCCGTTCTTCTTGAAGTTCCCCTTCTTCCCTTTGCCCTTTTCTTGAAACTAGTGATCTTGTCAACCATCAACACTTGATGTTTTCCTTGATTTCTACCTTCGTCAATTTCCGCATTACGAAGAGCTTGGGAATCGTTTTTGTTATCCCTTGCATATCATAGTTCATCACGAAGTTCTACTAACTTGGTGATGGTGACTAGAGAATTCTGTCAATCACTATCTTATCTGGAAGATTAACTCCCACTTGATTCAAGCGATTGTAGTACCCAGACAATCTGAGCACATGCTCACTAGTTGAGCAATTCTCCTCCATCTTTTAGCTATAGAACTTGTTGGAGATTTCATATCTCTCAACTCGGGTATTTGCTTGAAATATTAACTTCAACTCCTGGAACATCTCATATGGTCCATGACGTTCAAAACGTCTTTGAAGTCCCGATTCTAAGCCGTTAAGCATGGTGCACTTAAACTATCAAGTAGTCATCATATTGAGCTAGCCAAACGTTCATAACGTCTGCATCTGCTCCTGCAATAGGTCCGTCACCTAGCGGTGCATCAAGGACATAATTCTTCTGTGCAGCAATGAGGATAAACCTCAGATTATGGATCCAATCCGCATCTTTGCTACTAACATCTTTCAACATAATTTTCTCTAGGAACATATCGAAATAAAACACAGGGAAGCAACAACCCGAGCTATTGATCTACAACATGATTTGCAAAATACTACTAGGACTAAGTTCATGATAAATTTAGGTTCAGTTTAATCATATTACTTAAGAACTCCCACTTAGATAGACATCCCTCTAATCCTCTAAGTGATCACGTGATCCAAATCAACTAAACCATGTCCGATCATCACGTGAGATGGAGTAGTTTCATCGGTGAACATCATTATGTTGATCATATCTACTATATGATTCACGCTCGACCTTTTGGTCTCCGTGTTCCGAGGCCATATCTGTATATGCTAGGCTCGTCAAGTATAACCTGAGTATTCCGCGTGTGCAACTGTTTTGTACCCGTTGTATTTGAACGTAGAGCCTATCACACCCGATCATCACGTGGTGTCTCAGCACGAAGAACTTTCCCAACGGTGCATACTCAGGGAGAACACTTCTTGATAATTAGTGAGAGATCATCTTAAAATGCTACCGTCAATCAAAGCAAGATAAGATGCATAAAGGATAAACATCACATGCAATCAATATAAGTGATATGATATGGCCATCATCATCTTGTGCTTGTGATCTCCATCTTCGAAGCACCGTCGTGATCACCATCGTCACCGGCGCGACACCTTGATCTCCATCGTAGCATCGTTGCCGTTACGCCATCTATTGCTTCTACGACTATCGCTACCGCTTAGTGATAAAGTAAAGCAATTACAGGGCGTTTGCATTTCATACAATAAAGCGACAACCATATGGCTCCTGCCAGTTGCCGATAACTTCGGTTACAAAACATGATCATCTCATACAATAAAATATAGCATCATGTCTTGGCCATATCACATCACAACATGCCCTGCAAAAACAAGTTAGACGTCCTCTACTTTGTTGTTGCAAATTTTACGTGGCTGCTACGGGCTTAAGCAAGAACCAATCTCACCTACGCATCAAAACCACAATGATAGTTTGTCAAATAGACTCCGTTTTAACCTTCACAAGGACCGGGCGTAGCCACACTCGGTTCAACTAAAGTGAGAGAGACAGACACCCGCCAGCCACCTTTAAGCACGAGTGCTCGTAACGGTGAAACCAGTCTCGCGTAAGCGTACGCGTAATGTCGGTCCGGGCCGCTTCATCTCACAATACCGCTGAACCAAAGTATGACATGCTGGTAGGCAGTATGACTTATATCGTCCACAACTCACTTGTGTTCTACTCGTGCATATAACATCAACGCATAAAACCTAGGCTCGGATGCCACTGTTGGGTTTCGTAGTAATTTCAAAATTTTCCTACGCACACGCAAGATCATGGTGATGCATAGCAACGAGGGGAGAGTATGATCTACGTACCCTTGTAGATCGCAACGGAAGCGTTGACACAACGTAGAGGAAGTAGTCGTACGTCTTCTTCCTGATCCGACCGATCCAAGCACCGTTACTCCGGCACCTCCGAGTTCTTAGCACACGTACAGCTCAATGACAATCCCCGGGCTCCGATCCAGCAAAGCTTCGGGGAGGAGTTCCGTCAGCACGACCGTGTGGTGACGATCTTGATGTATTACCGACGCAGGGCTTCGCCTAAGCACTACAACGATATGATCGAGGTGGAATATGGTGGGAGGGGGCACCGCACACGGCTAAGGAACGATCTCAATGATCAACTTGTGTGTCCTAGGGTGCCCCCCTACCCCCGTATATAAAGGAGGGAGGGAGGAGGTGGCCGGCCCTAGGGGGGGCGCGCCATGAGGAGGGGGAAACCTACTCCAAGTAGGTTTCCCTCTCTTTTCCTTATCTTATTTGGAGGGGGAAGGAAAGAGTACTAGTATTAGGAAGTAGTACTAGTAGTAGTAATAGGAAGAGGGGGAAGGAGAAAGGAAAGGGGGGGCCGGCCCCCCTCCCCAATTCGGATTGGGCTTGGGGGCGCGCCCCCCTCCCTTGCTCCTTCTCTCTTCTTCCTACATGGGCCCAATAAGGCCCATATACCTCCCGGGGGGTTCCGGTAACCTCCCGGGGCTCCAAACTTCTCCGGAACCTTTCCGGTGTCCAAATATATCCGTCCAATATATCAATCTTTATGTCTCGACCATTTCGAGACTCCTCGTCCTGTCCGCAATCATATCCGGGACTCCGAACAACCTTCGGTACATCAAAATACATAAACTCATAATATAACTCTCATCGAAACCTTAAGCGTGCGGACCCTACGGTTCGAGAATGATGTAGACATGACTGACACACATCTCTGGTCAATAACCAATAGCGGGACCTGGATGCCCATATTGGTTCCTACATATTCTACGAAGATCTTTATCGGTCAAACCACATAACAACATACGTTGTTCCCTTTGTCATTGGTATGTTACTTGTCCGAGATTCGATCGTCGGTAAATACCTAGTTCAATCTCGTTATCGACAAGTCTCTTTACTCGTTCTGTAATACTTCATCTTATAACTAACTCATTAGTTACATGCTTGCAAGGCTTAGGTGATGAGCATTGCCGAGAGGGCCCAGAGATACCTCTCCGACAATCGGAGTGACAAAACCTAATATCGAATTATGCTAACTCAACATATACCTTCGGAGACACCTGTAGTACTCCTTTATAATCACCCAGTTACGTTGTGACGTTTGGTACTATCCAAAGTGTTCCTCCGGTAAACGGGAGTTACACAATTCTCATAGTCACAGGAACATGTATAAGTCATGAAGGAAGCAATAGCAGAAAACTAAACGATCAAGTGCTAAGCTAACGGTATGGGTCATGTCAATCACCTCATTCTCCTAATGATGTGATCCCATTAATCAAATGACAACACATGTCAATGGTTAGGAAACATAACCATCTTTGATTAATGAGCTATACTAGTGACTATATGTTTGTCTATGTATTCACACATGTATCATGTTTCCGGTTAATACTATTCTAGCATGAATAATAAACATTTATCATGATATGAGGAAATAAATAATAACTTTATTATTGCCTCTAGGGCATATTTCCTTCAGTATGGCCCAATAAGGCCCATATACTCCCCGGCGAATTCCCGTAACTCTCCGGTACTCCGAAAAATACTCGAATTACTCGGAACCTTTCCGAACTCCGAATATAGTCGTCCAATATATCGATCTTTACGTCTCGACAATTTCGAGACTCCTCGTCATGTCCCCGATCTCATCCGGGACTCCGAACTCCTTCGGTACATCAAAACTCATAAACTCATAATATAACTGTCATCGAAACCTTAAGCGTGCGGACCCTACGGGTTCTAGAACAATGTAGACATGACCGAAACACGTTTTTGGTCAATAACCAATAGCGGAACCTGGATGCTCATATTGGCTCCCACATATTCTACGAAGATCTTTATCAGTCAAACCGCATAACAACATACGTTGTTCCCTTTGTCATCGGTATGTTACTTGCCCGAGATTCGATCGTCGGTATCTCAATACCTAGTTCAATCTGGTTACCGGCAAGTCTTTTTACTCGTTCCGTAATACATATTCCGCAACTAACTCATTAGTTGCAATGCTTGCAAGGCTTAAGTGATTAATCACATCATTCTCCTAATGATGTGACCCCGTTAATCAAATGACAACTCTTTTGTCTATGGCTAGGAAACATAACCATCTCTGATAAACGAGCTAGTCAAGTAGAGGCATACTAGTGACACTATGTTTGTCTATGTATTCACACATGTATTATGTTTCCGGTTAATACAATTCTAGCATGAATAATAAACATTTATCATGAAATAAGGAAATAAATAATAACTTTATTATTGCCTCTAGGGCATATTTCCTTCAATTGATCTACAACATAATTTGCAAAATACTACCAGGACTAAGTTCATGATAAATTAAAGTTCAATTAATCATATTACTTAAGAACTCCCACTTAGACAGACATCTCTCTAGTCATCCAAGTGATCACGTGATCCAAATCAACTAAACCATGTCCGATCATCACATGAGATGGAGTAGTTTTCAATGGTGAACATCAGTATGTTGATCATATCTACTATATGATTCACGTTCGACCTTTCGGTCTCCGTGTTCTGAGGCCATATCTGTATATGCTAGGCTCGTCAAGTTTAACCTGAGTATTCCGTGTGTGCAACTGTTTTGCACCCGTTGTATTTGAACGTAGAGCCTATCACACCCGATCATCACGTGGTGTCTCAGCACGAAGAACTTTCACAACGGTGCATACTCAGGGAGAACACTTCTTGATAATTTAGTGAGAGATCATAATAAAATGTTACCGTCAATCAAAGCAAGATAAGATGCATAAAGGATAAACATCACATGCAATCAATATAAGTGATATGATATGGCCATCATCATCTTGTGCTTGTGATCTCCATCTCCGAAGCACCGTCATGATCACCATCGTCACCAGCGCGACACCTTGATCTCCATCGTAGCATCATTGTCGTTACGCCATCTATTGCTTCTACGACTATCGCTACCACTTAGTGATAAAGTAAAGCAATTACAGGGTGTTTGCATTTCATACAATAAAGCGACAACCATATGGCTCCTGCTAGTTGCCGATAACTTCGGTTACAAAACATGATCATCTCATACAATAAAATATAGCATCACATCTTGACCATATCACATCACAACATGCCCTGCAAAAACAAGTTAGGCGTCCTCTACTTTGTTGTTGCAAATTTTACGTGGCTGCTACGGGCTGAGCAAGAACCGTTCTTACCTACGCATCAAAACCACAACGATAGTTTGTCAAGTTAGTGTTGTTTTAACCTTCGCAAGGACCGGGCGTAGCCACACCTGGTTCAACTAAAGTTGGAGAAACAGACACCCGCTAGTCACCTGTGTGCAAAGCACGGCAGTAAAACCAGTCTCGCATAAGCATACGCGTAATGTCGGTCCGGGCCGCTTCATCCAACAATACCGCTGAACCAAAGTATGACATGCTGGTAAGCAGTATGACTTGTATTGCCCACAACTCACTTGTGTTCTACTCGTGCATATAACATCAACGCATAAAACCTACGCTCGGATGCCACTGTTGGGGAACGTAGTAATTTCAAAAAAAATCCTACGCACACGCAAGATCATGGTGATGCATAGCAACGAGAGGGGAGAGTGTTGTTCACGTACCCTCGTAGACCGAAAGCGGAAGCGTTAGCACAATGCGGTTGATGTAGTCGTACGTCTTCACGGCCCGACCGATCAAGCACCGAAACTACGGCACCTCCGAGTTCTAGCACACGTTCAGCTCGATGACGTCCCTCGAACTCCGATCCAGCCGAGTGTCGAGGGAGAGTTCCGTCAGCACGACGGCGTGGTAACGATCTCGATGTTCTACCGTCGCAAGGCTTCGCCTAAGCACCGCTACGATATTATCGAGGTGGACTATGGTGGAGGGGGGCACCGCACACGGCTAAGAGATCCAAGGGATCAATTGTTGTTGTTGTTGTTGTTGTGCCTAGAGGTGCCCCCCTGCCCCCGTATATAAAGGAGCAAGGGGGGAGGGGGCGGCCGGCCTAGGAGGGGGTGCGCCAAGGGGAGTCCTACTCCCACCGGGAGTAGGACTCCCTCCTTCCTTGTTGGAGTAGGAGAAGGGGAAAGAGGGGGAGAGGAAGAAGGAAAACGGGGTTGCGCCCCTTGTCCAATTCGGACCAGAGGGGGGGGGGCGCTGGCCTCCTTCCTTTTTGCCTCTCTCCTCTATTCCCGTATGGCCCAATAAGGCCCATATACTCCCCGGCGAATTCCCGTAACTCTCCGGTACTCCGAAAAATACTCGAATCACTCGGAACCTTTCCGAACTCCGAATATAGTCGTCCAATATATAGATCTTTACGTCTCAACCATTTCGAGACTCCTCGTCATGTCCCCAATCTCATCCGGGACTCCGAACTCCTTCGGTATATCAAAACTCATAAACTCATAATATAACTGTCATCGAAACCTTAAGCGTGCGGACCCTACGGGTTCGAGAACAATGTAGACATGACAGAAACACGTTTCCGGTCAATAACCAATAGCGGAACCTGGATGCTCATATTGGCTCTCACATATTCTACGAAGATCTTTATCGGTCAAACCGCATAACAACATACGTTGTTCCCTTTGTCATCGGTATGTTACTTGCCCGAGATTCTATCGTCGGTATCTCAATACCTAGTTCAATTTCGTTACCGGCAAGTCTCTTTACTCGTTCCGTAATACATCATTCCTCAACTAACTGATTAGTTGCAATGCTTGCAAGGCTTAAGTGATGTGTATTACCGAGAGGGCCCAGAGATACCTCCCCGACAATCGGAGTGACAAATCCTAATCTCGAAATACACCAAACCAACATGTACCTTCGGAGACACCTGTAGAGCTCCTTTATAATCACCCAGTTACGTTGTGATGTTTGGTAGCACACAAAGTGTTCCTCCGGTAAACGGGAGTTGCATAATCTCATAGTCATAGGAACATGTATAAGTCATGAAGAAAGCAATAGCAACATACTAAACGATCAAGTGCTAAGCTAACAGAATGGGTCAAGTCAATCACATCATTCTCCTAATGATGTGATCCCGTTAATCAAATGACAACTCTTTTGTCCATGGCTAGGAAACATAACCATCTTTGATAAATGAGCTAGTCAAGTAGAGGCATACTAGTGACACTTTGTTTGTCTATGTATTCACACCTGTATTATGTTTCCGGTTAATACAATTCTAGCAAGAATAATAAACATTTATCATGAAATAAGGAAATAAATAATAACTTTATTATTGCCTCTAGGGCATATTTCCTTCAGATTCAACATCCTCCAAAATAGTGGGATCACTACTTCCTAAAGTTGACACTCTTCCAAACCCACTTTCATCAATATAATCATCATAAGTAGGAGGCATGCTATCATCAAAATAAATTTGCTCATCAAAACTTGGGGGACAAAAAATATCATCTTCATCAAACATAGCTTCCCCAAGCTTGTGGCTTTGCATATCATTAGCATCATGGATATTCAAGGAATTCATACTAACAACATTGTAATCATGCTCATCATTCAAAGATCTAGTACCAAACATTCTACATTCTTCTTCTAGCACTTGAGCACAATTTTCCTTTTCATCATACTCACGAATGATATTAAAAAGACGAAGCGTATGAGACAAACTCAATTCCATTTTTTGTAGTTTTCTTTTATAAACTAAACTAGTGATAAAACAAGAAACAAAAAGATTCGATTGCAAGATCTAAAGATATACCTTCAAGCACTCACCTCTCCGGCAACGGCGCCAGAAAAGAGCTTAGTTGACGGGGTGTGAGTGCCTCTTACCTAGCCTCCCTGGCAACGGCACCAGAAAAGAGCTTGATGTCTACTACACAACCTTCTTCTTGTAGACGTTGTTGGGCCTGCAAGTGCACATGATTGTAGGACAGTAGCAAATTTCAATCAAGTGGATGACCTAAGGTTTATCAATCCGTGGGAGGCATAGGATGAAGATGGTCTCTCTCAAACAACCCTGCAACCAAATAACAAAGAGTCTCTTGTGTCCCCAACACACCCAATACAATGGTAAATTGTATAGGTGCACTAGTTCGGCGAAGAGATGGTGATACAAGTGCAATATGGATAGTAGATAAAGGTATTTGTAATCCGAAATTATAAAAACAGCAAGGTAACTAATGATAAAAGTGAGTGTAAACGGTATTGCAATGGTAGGAAACAAGGCCTAAGGTTCATACTTTCACTAGTGCAAGTTCTCTCAATAATAATAACATAGATAGATCATATAACAATCCCTCACCATGCAACAAAGAGTCACTCCAAAGCCACTAATAGCAGAGAACAAACGAAGAGATTATGGTAGGGTATGAAACCACCTCAAAGTTATTCTTTCAGATCAATCCATTCAAGAGTTCGTACTAGAATAACACCTTAAGACACAAATCAACCAAAACCCTAATGTCACCTAGATACTCCATTGTCACCTCAAGTATCCATGGGCATGATTATACGATATGCATCACGCAATCTCAGATTCATCTATTCAACCAACACAAAGTACTTCAAAGAGTGCCCCAAAGTTTCTACCGGAGAGTCAAGACGAAAACATGTGTCAACCCCTATGCATAGGTTCATGGGCGGAACCCGCAAGTTGATCACCAAAACATACATCAAGTGGCACATGATATCCCATTGTCACCACAAATAATCACGGCAAGTAATACATCAAGTGTTCTCAAATCCTTAAATACTCAATCCGATAAGATAACTTCAAGAGGAAAACTCAATTCATCACAAGAGAGTAGAGGGGGAGAAACATCATAAGATCCAACTATAATAGCAAAGCTCTCTATACATCAAGATCGTGCCATAGAGAGAACACGACAGAGAGAGAGATCAAACACATAGCTACTGGTACATACCCTCAGCCCCGAGGGTGAACTACTCCCTCCTCGTCATGGAGAGCGCCGGGATGATGAAGATGGCCACTGGTGATGGGTTCCCCTTCCGGCAGGGTGCCGGAATGGGCTCCCGAGAGGTTTTTGGTGGCTACATAGGCTTGAGGCGGCAGAACTCCCGATCTATCTTCTGTTCTGATGTTTTTAGGGTACATAGGCTTATATAGGCGAAAGAAGTCGGTCGGGGAAGCCTCGAGGGGCCCATGAGAGGGTAGGGCGTGCCCGGGGGGGTGGGCACGCCCCCCTATCTTGTGGCCTCCTCGATGCTCTTCTGATGTGAACTCCAAGTCTCCCGGATCATATTCTTCCTAAAAATCACGCCCCCGAAGGTTTCATTCCGTTTGGACTCCATTTGGTATTCCTTTTCTTCGAAATACTGAAACATGCAATAAAACAACAATATGGGCTGGGCCTCCGGTTAATTGGTTAGTCCCAAAAATAATATAAAAGTGTATAATAAAGCCCATAATCATTCAAAACAGATAATAAAATAGCATGAATGCTTCATAAATTATAGATACATTGGAGACGTATCAAGTTCTCGTACGAGGTGAAGCCACGGGGCCCTGCATGGAGGATGCAAGCGCTGGTTTGGAGCTCCTCGTTGCGGCTAGGGATGGAGGGCGGGAATAGGGTCTTTGTCACCGTGTCGAAGGTCGGGCGACACCGGCACCTCGTCAACGTGTGCATCTGGAGGCTCCCCGTACCAACCTAATCTAAAGATGATCTCTCTAGAATCTAGATGCACGAAATCTCTTGTTCACCTTTTTTTAGGGGAAGCTTAGTTGCTTAGGGAATATGAACTTGTACTCTTTGGTGTTAAGAAGGTTTCGTTCATGCACAAGCATTTTAGATAGGCTGATGATATGTTATTGTAACGATGGGGCCAACCACCACAGCCAGCATGAAGGAGCGAGTGACGGGACCCACAAGCAGCGACCAAGGATAGGCTGGAGCTGACCAAGTTAAGGATGACTTGGGCAAGGAGTAAGCGAGTGGGTTGGTGTGGATATTTAGGCCAGGACCGGGCCAGTTGTAAGGCATGATGTATGACTAACTAAATCACATCTGGAGAGAAGCTGTTCTTCCTCCCAGCCTCCTATCCCCTTTTCTCCCTTGCTACCAACTCCCTTCCCCTTCCTTTCCCCTGCTCCAAGTTGAGGAATAGATCGGACTCGTTACATCTGGTATCAGAGGTCAGGACGCTTTGGAGACCGCGTATTCGAAACCCCGCTACCTCACCAAGCAATTGAAGCAAGCGGCGCTGATGGAGGAGCATATCGCTGCTCTTGCCAAGGCGGTCAACGACGGGAGGGCGGCCAACGACGCCCGCCTCGAGGCGATCCAGACCTCCCTCGAGCTTTGGTGACTGGCGGTGACCCACATCCAGCAGCAAATCAATGAGCTGCGGACGCAAGTTGGGCGGATCACCCTGCATCTGGCTCTGGCGGCGCCTCCGGACCCGATCCCGGAGGAGGACGCGGTGCTACACCTGGCGTCCAAAACAAAAGGAGAGGCCGACGCGCACAACCACGGGCCCAACGGCCACGGCGAGATTGACGACACCGGAGGGCGAGCATACGGAGTGGTCACCACTCAGTTGCCGCCTCCGGTCAAGGGTACGTCCTTGGCTGGATCTTGTGTTCTTGCAAGTCACTCTAAGGGTCTGGTAGGAGTTTCCGATCTGCACACATTTCACACAAATCCTCCCAGTTGGTCCCTGCCCAGGCTGGAATTTCAAGTTTTTGATGGGGAAAACCCACAATTCTGGCGCACACGTTGTGAGAAGTACTTTGATGTCTACGGGGTGCAATCTAATATGTGGGTTAGAGTCTCTACTCTGCATTTTACGGGTGCCGCGGCTCACTGGTTGCAGGTGTGTGAGGCACGCGGCACAACGATGTCCTGGGAGGGATTGTGCACAGCCCTGTGCGACAAGTTTGGGCACGAGAAGTACCAGATACATTTGTGCCAATTTCACACACTTAAACAGAATGGGACAGTAGGAGAGTATATGACACAATTCGAGGAACTCATGCATCAGCTATTAGCCCATAATTCTTCGTTTGATCCAGTTTTCTTCACCACGCAATTTTTAGAAGGATTGAAACATGAAATTCGAGTAGGTGTTGTGTTACATCAACCAAAAGACTTGGACTCTGCATTTTCCTTGGCATCACTGCAGGAGGAACTGATGGAGGCACTGCCCAGAAGAGAGTACCGACGACAGGAGGTGCCTTGTGCACCACCGCGCCCACTAATGCCCGTGGTCATTTTGCCGGTGCAACCCCTTCCAGGGCCACCTGCGGCTGCAGAGGACAGGCGAGGAGAAGAAGATGCTCACGCTCGAGAGCGGGGCGGGCGCGGCGATGATCGGGTTGCGGCCCTCCGGAACTACCGACGAGCACGCAGCCTATGATTCAAGTGTGGGGAACGGTGGGGGCAGGCCACCAACGCGCCCCACTGTGCAACTTCACATCGTCGAGGAGCTCTTGGAAGTGCTCCAAGCTGACCAACCAATGCAACAGCAAATGGGGGACGAGGATCCGGGGGAAGTATTGATGTCTATTTCCAAGCTGGCCACGACAAGGCAAACGACACCCCACACTGTGCGTTTGCTGGGAAGAATCGAGGGCGTCGAGATGCTGATCCTAGTTGACTCCGGCAGCTCCCATAGTTTCATCACCAAACAGAGTGTGGAGAGACAGTAGGCCAAGGTGCAGCCCCTGGCTCCGGTGCCCGTAAAGATTGCATATGGGGGCACTTTATCTTGCGCGGGTATGTTACCAGGCTGCATTTGGAAGACACAAGGACACCAGTTCCAATCTGATCTGAGAGTGTTTCCTCTAGGATGCTATGATATGATCGTCGGGATGGACTGGCTTGAGCAGTGCGGACCCATGTGGGTGGATTGGGTCAACAAAACGCTGAAATTTCAACACAAAGGCAAGGAAGTGCTACTGACAGGAATTCAGCCACAACTGTAGTCTGTTCCTGAAGTGACACCCACACAACTTCGAGCAATGGAGGCAGATGGGGACATTTTGCATTTCGTTGCGCTCTGCGCAATCACACCAAAAGATGAGGGTAAAGTGAAGATGCTAACAGAAATCCAAGCAGTCCTCGATGAATTTCAAGTAGTGTTCCAAGAGCCAACTGAACTTCCACGGCACCGGGAGTTGGATCACTCTATCACGCTGTTACCAGGAACTAAGCCAGTCAACATACGGCCATATTGATACACACCAGAACAGAAAACAGAAATTGAGACCCAGGTCAAGGAAATGCTAAAGGCTGGGTTGATCACCCCAAGTGTTAGCCCGTTCTCCTCTCCTGTGCTTCTGGTGAAAAAGAAGGACCTGACATGGAGATTTTGTGTGGATTTCCATCACTTAAATGCAATCACGGTCAAGAACACATATCCTCTACCTATCATAGACAAGCTGCTCGACGAACTGGCAGGTTCCAAGTGGTTTTCCAAGCTGGACCTTCGTGCGGGGTACCGCCAAAACAGGCTGCGACCGGAGGACGAAGAGAAAACAGCCTTCAAGACTCATCAAGGTCACTTCCAGTTTTGAGTGCTTACATATGGTGTGACAGGGGGGCCATCAACATTTCAAGGGGGGATGAACACAGTACTTGGGCCCTTGCTTCACCATGGAGTACTTGTTTTCATAGATGACATCCTTGTGCACACAGCCACTTTTTCAGCTCATGTCATCTTGCTACGCCAGGTACTCTTGTTGCTGCGATCCAACGATTTACGAGCGAAGCCCTCCAAATGCACCTTTGCACAAAACAGTATATCCTATCTCGGGCATCAGATCAGTGGTGAAGGCGTCTCAACGCTGCCGGACAAAATTCAGGCAGTTGCAACATGGCCACAGCCAGCGTCAGTGAAGGAGTTGAGGGGATTTCTGGGTCTAGCCGGGTACTACCAGAAATTTGTAAGGAATTTCGGAGTCATCAGCTGACCCCTTACAGACTTACTTCGCAAGAATTCACTGTTTATCTGGACGACAGTGACGGAGGAGGCATTTCAAGCACTCAAGCAAGCTCTAATTCAAGCCCCATTGTTGGCACTGCCAGATTTCACGCGACAATTTGTCGTGGAAATGGATGCGAGCGCCTCTGGAGTGGGAGCGGTCCTGATGCAAGACTCACACCCCGTGGCATATTTGAGCAAGGACCTTTGCCCACGGAATCATGGCCTATCGGCGTACGATAAAGAGTGTCTGGCGTTACTATTGGCGATCGACCACTGGTGGCCATACCTCCAACATGCAGAGTTTTTTATTCGCATATACCAGAGGAGTTTGCTCAACATTACAGATCAACGTTTAGACACTCCCATTCAACAGCGAGTGTTTACCAAATTGGTCGGGCTGCAGTTCCGGATCCAATACAAATCCGGACCACTGAACCGCGCGGCGGATGCACTGTCGCGACGCAAGCACGAACAGACCGCAGATTTGGGCGCAGTGTCACTTTGCCGCCCTGTCTGGCTGGATGCAATTGTCGCAGGATATCAACAAGACCCGGTGGCACGACAGCGGCTCTCCCAGCTTGCATTGGACCCCAATGGCGAGACTGGATTCACCTTGAAGGACGGGATCATCCGCGAGCACGACCATGTCTGGATCGCTGAGGACAAAGAAACACAATAGAGTATCATCAGATCACTGCACGACAGCGCGGTTGGGGGACATTCGGGATTCCATGCTACTTACAACCGAATTCGCCGGCTATTCTTGTGGAAGGGAATGAAGGACATGGTCAAAGCATTCGTTCGCTCGTGCTTTGTTTGTCAACAAGCGAAAATAGAACGCAAATCACCAGCTGGACTGCTCCAACCGCTACCAATTCCAAAGAAACCATGGGCTGTGATCTCGTTGGACTTCATCCAAGGGTTACCATCTTCGGGCGGCTTCGATGTGATTCTAGTCATCGTTGATAAGTTCTCAAAGTACGCCCATTTTCTGCCACTCAAACACCCATTCACAGCTCTGCAGGTGGCGACTCTGTTTATGCACAACATATACAACTTGCATGGCTTGCCAATGGCAATTATCTCCGTCCAGGATCGCATCTTCACGAGCAGTGTGTGGCAGGAACTTTTCAAGCTTTCTCAGACACAACTGCGTCTCAGTTCATCATACCACCCCCAGACAGACGGCCAGACAGAGCGAGTAAACCAGTGTTTGGAGACTTACCTCAGGTGTGCAGTACATGCTTGCCCTAAGAATTGGTTTAAATGGCTCTTACTTGCTGAATACTGGTACAATACATGCTTTCACTCGGCGCTTGGGCGTAGACCATTCGAAGTCATCTATGGACATTTTCCAAGAGAGTTTGGGGTGATTCAAGTGGAGGAATGCACTGTTCCTGACTTGGCAGCGTGGTTGAAGGAAAGAGAGGTGATGCATGAACTGCTCCAACAACATCTGAAACAAGCACAGGATAGAATGAAGAGGCAAGCGGACAAACACCGAACAGACAAGCAGTTCAAGGTTGGGGATTCAGTCCTTCTCTTCCTACAACCTTACATCCAGACATCCCTGGTGCAGCGACCGTAGCAGAAGCTGGCCTTCCGATACTATGGGCCATACAAAATCATTGGTCACATCGGCGCGGTGGCATATAAGCTTCAACTACCAGCGGGCAGCAAAATCCATGACGTGGTGCACGTGTCTTAGCTCAAGCAGGCAGTGGGCGTGGACGTCCCCATTGCAGGTTTGATTCCGCCTGGTAACGCAACTCTGTAGGCTCTGCAGGTCCCCTACCGCATCCTCGACGACCGGTACGCAGGCGCGCGGCACACTACCAAGCATGTGCGGGTACTGTGGAGCGGTCTACCACTATCCCTGGCAACGTGGGAAGACCCTGGTGAGCTCCGTCATCGATTTCTGACGGCACCGGATTGGGGAAAAGCCAGCACTCAAGGAGGGGAGAAATGTAACGATGGGGCCAACCACCACAGCCAGCATGAAGAAGCGAGCGACGGGACCCACAGGCAGCGACCAAGGACAGGCTGGAGCTGACCAAGTCAAGGATGACTTGGGCAAGGGGTAAGCGAGTGGGTTGGTGTGGGTATTTAGGCCAGGACCGGGCCAGTTGTAAGGCATGATGTATGACTAACTAAACCACATCTGGAGAGAAGTTGTTCTTCCTCCCAGCCTCCTATCCCCTTTTCTCCCTTGCTACCAGCTTCCTTCCCCTTCCTTTCCCCTGCTCCAAGTTGAGGAATTGATCGGACTCGTTACAGTTATTCTCAAGTTGGAACCACGAGGAGATCCCACGGGCCAAGGCTGAGTGTGTTGCAAAGTATGCATGTGTTTTCATTATGGTGCACATGCACTACTAGGGAAAACCTTATACACAGAATGTTACCAGTAGCTCTCTACAAAATCAAACGCTACTGCTACTTAGTAACAACGCGCATAAATAAACCGCGCTACTGCTATGACTTTAGCAGTAGCGCGTACAAGCGAAATGCGCTGCTGCTATGTTTGAACTGGGCGCACATGGCTAGCCCAACCTAGCGGTAGCGCGTATACTGGCCGAGCGCTACTGCTACTCTACTTAGCTGCAGCGAGCTTACGTGTAAGGCGCTGCTGCTAACGGAAATAAAATAAAGTGGAAAACAAGTAGAAAAGTAAATGAAAATGAAAGAAATAGACAAAGGAGAAAGAAAAAAAATAAAATGTAAAGAAAAATAAAAGAAAAAAGGGAAAAAGGGAGAAAGGAATAGCAGTAGCGGGTTTCAGGAAACGCGCTGTAGCTGAAACGCGCTACCGTTACGTTTCACTTAAACAGCGCCCCCCCCCCCCCCCCCCCCCGCCCCCGGCCACCACACTTCTTCCCCAAATCCTCGCCCTCGCCGCCGTCTCCCCAATTCGCTGTCGCCCCACTTCGCCGCCGTCTCCTGCTGGCGTGGACGCCCGCAACCTCACCGTCTCCCCCTGATGCCGCCGTCATCCTCACCACCGCCGCCCGAGGCCACCCTCAGCCTCACCGCCGCCGCCCAAGGCCGCCCTCGACGTCACCGTCGGCGCCCTCCACCTCACCGCCACCCGAGCCCGCCCAGGACTGCCGTTGCCCGTGCCCGAGCCCGCCCTCTCCGCCCCTGCCTCCGTCACCGAGCACCTCCCCGCCACCGTCTCTCCCCTCTCTGTAAGTCCCCCACCCCTCCCCCCGACTCCTCTCTCTTTGCATTTTAGAGAAAAAATTAGTAGAGCAAAATTTTGTTTATAGCAAAAAATTTAGTTTAGAGCAAAGGATGTTAAGTAGTAGATGTTAGAGCAAAAATTAGTTTAGAGCAAAAAATTTGGTTTACAACAAAAGTTAGTTAGGGAAGTAGGGTTTAATTAGGGTAGATGCTGCTTGTATAGTATATAGTGATACTAGTAGATGTAATTAGGTTAGGGCAATAGTGGTACTAGTAGATGTTAATTAGATGTTTTTCAGTTAGGGCACTAGAGTTTTGCTAGGTTAATTAGGTTAGTTGTGCTGCTAGTAGTAGTGGTACAGTAGGTTAATTAGGTGATGTTAAATGAATAACCTAAATGAATGAAATTAGTAGTTAACTGAAATTTTTTCCTTTCATCATTATAGAGCACTAAAGTTAACTGAATTTTGTTCTATTAGTAGTTAAATGAATTTTCTTCTACACTTTGTTTTGAATTAGCTTGTGAAATTTGGACATGTGGTTGCTCGTGTATATTTGGACATGTGTTGCGGTGTCGAAGAGGGATATTTGAACACTGTTTCCAGGGAATGATGCTGAGTGGCCTATGTTTTGCCGGAATGTTGATTCATTTCTGTTCCGGCAAATTTCAGGTTCTCGATTTGTCCACTTTTTAGCAAAGGTCATGCCGAAATTTTCCGTGAATTTCGGCATGACTTGTGCTACAAACTAGGACATATCGAGTTCCCGAGATTTGCCGCACCAGGAAGGAGTCAACATTCCTGCAAAACAATATGCCTTTTTTATGTCATTATTCATTTTATTAGGTCTAGAATTAATTGACTAGATTTAATCATAGGAAACATGGCTAGCAACGATGAAGGACAGGGTTCTGGTGATTGCGACGACGTCTACCAGGCGGCAGGCGAATTTTTTAGCCTTGTCGACGATCAACCGATGTTATTGCTGGGCCCACCGGTGGCATCGGGGACTGAGACCGACACGCGGACCGGTGCTAAGACTGAGACCGGCACTGAGACTCAGACCAGCATCGAGACCGGCGCTGAGACTGAGACCGGTGCTGCCTTGGGGAGCGGAGCCGGTGTAGAACCGAAAGCAAAGAGGCAACAGCTTCCTAACAAACTCAGGACTACTAGACTAGTGGTCATGGAGGTGGACGACGACATTTTTGAGCCAAAGGCGCCCGAGGAAGCGCGTCGATGCTACGGCAATCAAATAGGCTGCATCGTACGGGCAACCGCCACCATCAACGATGAGAAACTACAGAAGATAGAAAATATGAGGAGCTCCCTCCTAAAGAAGTTTCACCAGATATTCTTGTTCCCGGGCCGGAATGAGAAGGATTATGAAGATCCAGATGAGGACCCGGCAATGAAGAAGATAAACAAACATGCCATGACCAAGTTTAGCGACGCGTTGGCCGCCTGGAAAACTCGAGTGAAAGCAAGGATCATCGACAAGAAGGAACCCTACTCCGAGATTGTAAAGGATAATCTGACAATCACGGAAGAGCAGTTTCAAATATTCAAGGAGGCTTGTGAGGCCGGAGCTGCCAAAAAAAAAGTCTAAGTACATGAAGGGGCTTCAAGGGAGGAACATTGGGAGCCACCAGCTCGGAAGCCGTGGTTACGGCGGAAAGAGGTCCAAATGGGCCAAGGAGGAAGCGGAAGCCGCGAGTCTGGGCATCCCAGACCCCTTGGCGGATTTCACCGTCCCGCAGGAGCGTGACGTCCTGAGGGCCCGGCACCGTTGGGACCCAGTGAAGAAGGTTTACGAGACAACACCGGTCATTACGGAGAGCATGAGACTGCTGGTAATTTTAGTTTCTGATCAATTCAACTGCACATGTTAGTCATATTTGTAAACGATCCTTGTGCCTTTTGTAGAGAGAGCAGCACCGGATTGCGGCCGAAAGCGACTCGCCGTCTGAGGCATTGGCGAGGCCCAAGTGGGACACTCCATTCAACCGTCGTTGAACATATTGAAACGACAACCGGTGGATACTCGACCGTCGTATGGACGCGTGCACGGTGTCGGAGACGGCGCCACGTGGAAGAAGTACTACCGTGAGACCACGGAGGAGAGAAAGGAAAGACGGAGGTTAACTGAAGAAAACATCGACAAGAAGGTTGAGATTGCGGTTGAGAAGAAATCATCTCAGACAGTCGCAACAGCGGTAGCTGCCGCAAAACAGGTGGTTGCAGATTTGTCTACTTCCTTGGTGACGGGCGTTTTCACTTGGACAAGGCAAAATCCAGAAAAAAATGCAGAGGACTTTCCCCTTGCTGACTTCTTCGGAGCACCTGCTCCCGCACCTGCTCCTGCACCGGCTCCCGCACCGGACGTGCTCGGCGGTGCTTCGTCTTTGGCTGAGCTCGACGCCCTCACGGTATCTGTCACACCGGCCCCCTTCAATATAAATGTATAATCTCCCATTTTCGTTGCCTTTCAGATGTCTCACGTCGCAGACTTTTCTTTGCAGGCCCACGAATCCCCGTGCACCATATTGTACACCATCGGCGACCAGAAGGTGGACGTGGGGAAGGCGACGATAATGGAGCCGAAGGAACCATTGTTCCACAGCCGGCCGATCCCCCCGAATGTCTTCAAGGTTTCCGTGGCCAGTGTCGAACCGGGCCACGAGAATTTGCCTCCTCCAATACTACTGGTGGATGACGAGGAGACACCGCGGCGGCTTGGTGATTGTTGCAATGGGTGGGTCCTGTTGTGGCCAAAGAGTCTGCTTCGTCTGGAGGCGGTCGGGAGCACACCCACGAGCACGCAGCCTCAGCAAGGTATGAACATCAACACCCCACCTACCCAATTAGCGTCGGGTGTCGGGTTGGGTGATAGCGGACGGGGTAAGGAGGAGGCTCCATTAGTCGCTGATGACGTCGCCATGGATGAGGATGAGGACGACGGTGGCGCTGAACAGTATGTCTATACTGGCGCCTCCTCAGGGTTTGAGCGTCATGAGTCGGTGCCTGAATTGTCGTCTCAACGTATTATGGACGACCTTCCAGTAATAAACAAGTCTAGGAAGAGAGCGAGGAAAGGCAAAAAAGCTGATTCTATGATCCAGCCGCCTCAGCAGCCTCGGCTTCAGGACCGTATAGATATCCCCGATGCGGATAAATGGCATATCCCCTGTCAACCAATCCTACCTGCAACAGCGCTACAGGCCAGATTCGGCGATCTAAGGAGACTTCATGACGATGTGCTGCGGGTAGAGAAAGGCCTCATCGCCTCAACAGATCCAGGATACCCACTCTATGTGGTTAACGTTCCGCGGCAAATGTCGTACGTCGACAGCTTCCCCGCGGATAAGTTCTTCCTCCGATTCGATTACATATTCGACATGTTTCACATGAAGAAGCTGGATTTTATGTTTGTCCGCCTTTATGCCTTGCACATGAACTACATCATCGGGTTTGAGCAGATATCTCATATCTGTGTCGCTGACCCGTACTACATGCACGAGGGCTTCTTGGGAGTCTGCACAGAGCGCCGTGTATACGCGAGCGAATACGTCGTCAATTTCATGCTCGCCAATAAGGACAAGGGGGTGATTCTCGTGCCTTATCATCCCGTGTAAGTCATTCGCGCTGCTATCCTTCCTTCAATTTCAACCATTCATTTGCACGGTGGAGGCTAAGTAATTTGAGGTGTACTTATTTTGCGCAGCGGCGGGCGCGCCGTCCTCATCATCCTATACCCCCGATTCTCCCACGCTCTTTACTTGGACTCGTCGAAGAACATTCACAAAAAGGATTACACCCACATCAAGGATGTTCTCGACAGTGCTATGTTTTACTACCAAGCAAGGGGTGGAGAGGTCAGGGACAAGAAGAGAAGGGGCGGCAGGGTCGCCTTCGGCCATAAGACCGACTTCTGCTGCATCCAGCAACCGAACAATTCTCTTAATGATGGATTTTATGTCCTACACCACAGGCTGGAGTACAGACGGGATCACCAGAACCTTCGCATGTCACCTAGATCCGGCGATTCCCATATTCTGCAATGGGCAAAGAAGGTAGGAGATACCGAGGATCATCGACTTCGAGCTGAGTTCTATCACATCCAGCGCGAACTTCCTCAAATCATCATGAAGGAGGTCGTCCAAAAAACAGGGATGTTCTACGAAAAAGGACAAATGTTGCAGGAAGACGTCCGAACATGGATAGCCTTTCAGCGTCTCGACAGGAAGCCTTTCACTAAGCTCGGGGACTATCTCCCTGACATAGATGGATGGCACGACATGGTGGAGTGATTGTCGATATATGACAATGTGTCTGTTTAGTCCATACTTTCTGTATGACAAAACTTTGAGTTATGCATGGTGAAACTTTATTTGTGATGTAATTAAACTGTCCTCATCCTCCACTAGCGAAGATCACTCTAGTTAGGGCATTTTGGGTACGATGAACTTTGTTATTTATGCTTATGATATGTCGTTTCTATTTTTGCCAAGTCTGTCTCTTTCTGTTGCTCAACTATATATGTTGCATATCATCGACTCATGTGACGATGCAGGTGCATAGATCGTCGATGGCGAAGAAGTGCTACGCCAGGAGTATATATACGAAGAGTGGCCGGAGTGTCAGGCCCAGGTGTACCGGTTTCTGGTTTCCGAGCAACAGGCAGTACTTAGTTTAGGTTCACGCTAATGCGAGAGAGGGATACGAACTCATGTACTCAAAGTGATAGCTCTTCTCGCGTATACCATTGTTTAGATGGATGACAATGTATTTGCAAGTAATCGAGGACTTGTATCGCTATTTTCGAGATGATGACAAGAGACCACTTTGTGTTGGATGATGATTATGATGATGACATGATTTGATGAGACTAATTGTATGTATATGCTATAATTACATTTGTATGTGTATGATATGCTAAAGATTATTGTATAAAGCCTATTCAAATACAAAACAAATACAAAAGCAAATATGCAGGAAAAAAACTAATAAAACTAGTAGTAGCGAGGGGGAAAATTTAGCAGTAGCGCCGCATTACCAGTAGCGCTTCCCGGTAAACATCGCTGCAGATAATATCAGCAGCGCCCTTTTCTAAACAGCGCTACAGCTATTCATGTATCGCAGTAGCGTGGGACAACAGGCGCTACTGCTACACGTTAGCTGTAGCGCCTTATTAGTAGCGCATGTCCCCGCGCTACTGAGAGGCCCAAAACCCGCGCTGCTGCTAGGCTTTTTCCTAGTAGTGATGGTTGTTCACTAACATTATTTTCAAAACAAGTGTGTCGTTCTATAGACAGGACTTGTAGCTGTGCTCCTGCAGATTATGTTCTCCAGAATTGGAGTTCCATAAAGAAAGTCTATGAAGAGATTGAACTCACCAACGTAGTAACGGTGCAGAATTAAATTGAAATAAAACCTAAAAAGCTAATTTCGGTCGAGTATAGGGAAGGTGTAACCTTATAGAAGAAGAAGTACAAGAAGAATCAGAAACGACCCCCTCTATCTGAAGGGCCCCCAAATTCAGAACCAATAATAAAGGACAACTATCAAACACTTGGTGTGCACTATCAAATTCGCACAAGAGAAGAGTAATTAAAAAGTATAGAAGGGACAGATCTGAACAAAGGGGGGTGGAGGCAAAATCTTCAAGTCGTACTACTCCCTCCGTTTCTAAATATAAGTCTTTTTAGATATTACAATACAAACTACACATGGATGTATATAGACATATTTTAGAGTGTAGATTCACTCATTTTAATCTATGTACGACACTGTTGTCACAAGCTGCTAGTCTACAACGCATGTGCTAGAACGCTTATATTGCGTATTTCCTCTGAGTTTTGGAAATTATAGTCAAACTGTTGTAGAATATGTGTTTCTTTATAGGAGGTATTCTTGTCAGAAATTCACTTTGGCACATGGGAGCCTATGCTCCTGCCATTAAAAAATATATTTCAAAATATCAAAAAAATCCAAACACAAATTTAACGCGTACATCTCAACATTGTACGTGCGCACGGCAAGTTTCGTGAAAAACCGTTATTTTATATGCCTTGTGTAAGAAAGACAAAATAATGTCTCATGAAAAGCCTTCTTTAACACTAAATTTTGTCTTTTTTTACATGTGACACAAAAGTTGCCGGTTTTCCACAAAACAAGTTTCTGTGCACGTAGAATGTTGAAATGTAGTAAGGAATCATTTTGACAGAATTTTGTGACATAATGAATAAAAAAATAGGTGAAATAATGAAAACACATGAAAAAAGAAGACAAGAAACTGGTATATAAGCACGGGAAATATTTCCCGAGTCTACCACTACTAGGACGGCCCAGCGGCATTGCCAGTTAGTATCGCTCCACATGGCGGGCGCGGCTATAGCTCGCTTGTAAAGCGAGAGAGTAGTTGGCGTCGCCACAAGTAGAACACATGGTGGAACAGCCAACGGAATTGCCTTACGTACGATCTTTTCTCATCCGATCCGTACGACAAGAGAGAGGCTTGGTCCAATCAGCCAAATAGAGATGTTGATCCTCACGCTAACGTCACTCGATTTTTGTGCTACTCCTAGTCGACGCCTTACGTGCCGACTAGGAGTTATGGCACCCACTAGCCCACCACAATAGGCCATCCCATTAATGACTAGCTCGGTGGTCTGGCTGCACGATCCCACCCAAAAAAGCGAAGCCGGCGAAGGGAGCGATGCATGTTGTGCCAACCAAGGGTCGCGCCGTCTCTTGGCCTGCTACTCAATCAATCAAGTAAAGAAAAAGCAAAACGGAAGACGAACTCGATATGTGTCTCGTCGAGAAAGAAAGAAAAGGAAAATGATTTTTTTAACTGAAGTGGAATGTAAAAAAGAAAAAGATGAGGATTTAATTCACAAGTACGACCGTGACGTCATGCATAAACAAGTGGGGATCAACGATCAAGTGGAGCCTAGACGTCCTTGCTTGCTTACAAAATAGCAGAGTGACCCATCTAAACCCTTCCTTAAAAAATTAGAAACTGAGGGGTTGATGAGGGGGAGGGGGGCATGCCCCCTCCCTCCCCTCCCCTCCCCTCTCCTCCCTGTGCAACATACAAAATAGCATATAAAGAAACCACAGTGTCTTAAGAGAACTACGCAAGCATGAGGGAATTGCTAGACATGACTAGCACTACTACAAGAGAAGGGTTCATCCCTCACTCCCTCCCAGCAGCTCACACGGAACAGGTCTTTTCCCCAGCACAGGCACCAGGTGGACACTAACCTAAAGACGACCGAGGCTAAACTTACAGCCTTGATATCCGCCAATACTAGAGGACAAACGCAGTATCAATTTCTTATTACATAACCAAAACGATAAGCAAAAGACAGGAAAAAGCAAGCTATCGTAGAGAGTGGCTTCGTCTTCATTGTCAGTCTGGAGCCTTTGTTGTGTCAAGATGCTAGAAAACCCTATCAGTTTCCTGTGCTGGAACGTCAAGGGGCTAAATTACCGCGATCGGCGCACGACCGTCCATGAGACAATAGCCGCATCCAGCTGCCACATCATGAGTTTGCAAGAGTCTAAACTCAATGTCATCCATCAGTAGTTCATTGCATCTTTCTTGGGTGGCAAGGCTGCGGACTTTTCCTTTGCACAAAGGCCTGCCATTGGCACCCGAGGAGGCATCTTGCTTCTGGGGGGACGACAATCTCGTGCATATGTATAGTAGAGTGGCCCACCTAAACCCGTCCTTGAAAAAATAGAAACTGAGGGGGTGATGAGGGGGAGGGGCAATGCCCCCCTCCCTCCCCTCCCTGCGCAGCATACAAAATAGCATATAAACAACTTACTGATTCCAGTTTCTTTCATTTATATTTGTTCTTTCCTTTTTTAGAATGCATGGTGTTTTTTGTGAAAAGAAAAAAATTCAAGCTAAAAACTTGAAGAGTTCATAATGATGAGGTATGGTGTTGATTTGACGATTGACAAATGGCAATCTATGTTTGCATAATGCAGATAATTCATCACCGGGATAAGAGTTTGCCTAAACCAGCTCTTGGAAAATGACTTGTACCAAGAATAATCATCCTACTTGCTAAAAATGTTTATACAGTGGGGCACACAAAGAATGAAAATTGCTCCACAACGCCTCTAACGAGGTAAGGACGCCCGCGGGCGCCACCATTTATTGTATGGCTGATGTTGAACCAAGCTTTTCCTGGAAAATTCGGGCCCATCCCCGGCTGGATCACCATATCGATCTCCTCCATCATCCAACACGCTCATCGGTGTCATCTACCGTCGGGAAACCACACGACCGGAGCCGCACCACCGCCCCGCCTGAGTGAGCCATCGAAGGCGGAAGGGCCCTCTCCACTGTGCCGCCAATGCCAGACGACACACACGTCTAGGACACCCGCGCAGGACACCGCCTAGTTTTCCTCTTTTTTTGTTCTTTTATATATCATCTTTCAGTTTTTCATTTTTTGCCCTTTCTTTTCCTTTTTATTTTCTTTGTTTCTTTTTATCTTATATTTTGATATTTTATTTTTCAACAAATCTTCAGAAATTTTAAAAATATATTCTTAAAATTTTGTTCATTTTTTTCTAAAATGTCCCTGTTTTGAAATTTTGTTCAAAAATTAAAAAAAATAGAATTCTATAATTTTTCACTAATTTACAAAAATATTTGATAATTCAGAAAAGTTTATAATTACTAATTTTAACAATGTTCAAATTAGAAAAAAAATCACAAATTCAGAAAATGATTGTGAATTTCAAACCATGCCCCCCCTTTCAAAATTTGTTCGCAATTTAAAAGAAATGTTCATGTTTTCAAAGTTTGATCGCCAAATCGAAAAAATGTTCCAGGAATCTAAAAAAATCACCTTTGATTTTTTTTCACAAATTAAAAATGGTTAAGGAACTTCTCTCTCCAAATACGTTAACAAATTAAAAAAACATGTTTTCAAAATGTGTTCGTGAATTCAAAAAAAAAATTTGGTTGAAGTTCACATTTTGAAAACTTTGTTCGTAATTTCAAAAAATGTTTGCTTTATTAATTTATGTTCATGTACTTCAAAAAAGTTTGCATTTTCAAAAACTGGTCGTAATTTTAAAATTGTTGTTCCTTTGAAATTTGTTCCTTTCTCAAAAAATGTTTGGATTTCAAAACTGTTCGACTTTTTAATAATTTGTTCAGAAATTAGAAAATATTTCTATTTCACGTTTAATTTTTGGAGTAAGTATTAACGTATTTAGAGCAGGAGCTTGTACATGTTACCAAGACAAGGGCAAGCTCCTGCTCTACTCAGCTCAATTACTTGTTCAATGGAGCTAATTGCAACATTTCTACTATAAAGAAGGGAAGACAATGATGCATTAGGTAAGATGGCAATGCAAGATAAAACAGGGTAGCACCACATGTTACAGCAATGTATCACATTCAAGATCTCTCTCATGTTGTTCAGCAATGTAGGAAAAGTTCAAGGGAGCAGTGCCCCTTGGTTCAAATACCAGTTCAATGGTAACGTCCATCTTACTAGCTAATACGTAAGTCAAATTTGACAAATACAGTACAATTTTGAGTTGCAAGATACTGATCTTCCATTGGGACAACTGAGCTACATAAGCTACATAACAAGACAAAAAGCTAAGCAGAAATAAATTCTACTGCCACTACAAACGACAACAAGCTACGTACATAGCAAGACAACTGAGTTCTAAACACATTTTAGTTCCTCCAGCTGATGGTGATTAAAGAGCATTGGGCAACATCTAGCTAGCTGTTTCACCATATGCAGTCATTGACATATTCTGCTACTGGCCTAGCCCAGACTAGAAGGACCGCGAGCTATTTTCTAAAAACACGACCAGATCGATCGATCGCTCCACCTACCTCAAAATGTTACTAAAAAAAACTACCCTCAAAATAGCCTAAAAAATTACCCCTCAAAAAGTGTTTTAAAAAAAACTACCTCGAAAAAAAATCAATCGCTCCACCTCCCCGCGCCCCGCCTGTTCGGCTGTTGCAGTCTTGCCGACGCGGCACACTCGGTCGATCGGAGAGGTAACGGCGGCAGGTGGAGGCTGGCCATGGCTGGGCGCGTGGCCGGCGATGGGCTGAGCTGAAGCAGATCCATCCCAGGAGCAACTTGCATCATCGGTCGACGCCTTCTTGTCCCCTCTTTTGTGCTTAGGTGAGATTGCAACTTTTGAAGATTCACTTATGATAGTTTAATTTTGAGGTAGAGCGTCCGGAGTTGGTCATTCAGGCTATATACTACTTCTTCATTATTAATGTAGATTTGTGGTTTGCTATTTTGATGCTATTTTAAATGTTATGTATTAGAATCAAGGTTTTTTTATTGGTCTACAAAATTTTGGAAACCGGTCGGCTATCGGATATTTCGTCGGACCCTGAAGTTTCTTGCTACATGTTTAGATAGTGTCAAATAGAACGTGTATGCATATTTTAACACAACATAGCCTCTAGACTGGTGGAAGTGCTTTCAAGGTTACGGGATTGAGTAAAAATGTTGCCAACCCGATTTTTAATGTTACCCTCTCTGTAAACAAAATAGTGATCAAACGCTTTTATATTTTTTTACGAAGGGAGTACGAGCATTGAAAAATGGCCATGGTGAGTTACGGAGGACTCAAGCCCATTAGGGAAAGTGTTGACTGCTAGAATGCAAAGAGATTTGCGTAAATAGAGGGTTAAATACTCTATATTCCGCTAATAAAAGAATTTGAATTCAAACAAGGCAAAAAAATTCGAGATGTTTTGAAAAGCGGTTCTTGCGGCTCCTATCTGTAAAAGACCGGTATCAAGAAGAATTAAAATCTTGATCGAAACACCCAATTTTAATTTTCTGATTATATACTTAGGCTTAAACTTGTCCATGCTTCACAAAATTTCTAGCTCCGCACCTGCCTACGCGCATAGTTTAGTTAGGTGCACAACTGGTATCGCTTGGCCAGGTATAAGCTGGCAGACCCATATACAATCTCTCGCTTCCTAGTTTGCGTGGGGGTCCGGGTTTTGGGTAGCTTTGAGTAGTATGTGGGCCCGGTTTGTGAAGCTTCCAGCCTGGGTTTTTCGTATCATTTTTAATCATTCTTTTTTTTCCTTTCGTTTTACTATTTTTTGAGTTCTTCTCTAGTATTTGGTTTTTCATTTATTTCTACTTTTTGGTTTTACCGTTTTGCAATTTGTGAACTTTCATGGAAATCATGAATAATTTTAAAAAATCTTCATTTTCCGTAATTTCACAAAAATTATTAAATCTAAGATCACTTATTTAAATTCACTTTTTAAAGTTCGTCCACATTTTATAAATCTGTTAGAACTTTCCAATCCGTGATCACTTTCAAATTCTTTATTTTTCAAATTCATGAATATTTATAAATTCAAGATGTTGGTTCCCATTTCATGAATATTTTTCAAATCCGAGTTTGTTTTCAAATTTGTGAAATTTAGCCAAATTCATGAATTTTTTCAATTCCTGAATTGTTTATCAAGTTTGTGATCTTTTTTTGCGTATGGTATTTCCTTAAATTCATGACCACTTTTTGAATCCATGCATTTATAATTTTCATGAAATTTTTCGTAGTCAACACTCGAATAATTCTTCCATCACCCACTCTCCATACCAAACCTTTTTCAGTAGTTCAAGTCCATAACTCACAACTTGCCATGAAGAAGAAGCGTTCCCTATGAAAACGTGTCCTCAAGTTTACCACCCGAATAGTATAGGGCCTTAAGAACCTGTGCACATAAAAGCTCTAGTTTAACAATTAACCTCCATACTTGCTGAGCCAAAAGAGCTTGGTTGAAGAGATTAAAGTCCGTGAACCCAACACCACCTCTTTCTTTTGGCTATAAAAGATCATCACATGCACGCCAGTGTACTTTTCTTTTACCATCAGTAGAGCCCCAATAAAAACTTCGCACCATCCTAGTTAATTCATCAAACACCAAAAAGGGAAGCTTGAACACCCCATAGTGTAAGTGGGTAATGCCTGGGCTACCAATTTGACGAGTCTCTCTAGCATGTTGTGCTAGGTGACCATCACCCCATTGTATAAGCTGCTTAGTCATCAAACTCACCCGAAGATTTTCAAAACAAACCTTTGACATACAACCTTCCAGAGTTGGGATCCCTAGGTATTTCTCTTCAAATACCAAGCAAGTAACATTTAATGCACCATGAACTTGTTCCTGAACAACAGACGGACATGCACCTCCAAACAAGATTGAACATTTATTATAGTTTAAACTTTAGCCAGTTGCATTATCATAGAGGTTCAAAGAAAATTTCACTTTTTCTGCCCGTGCAAGTGAAGCCTCAAAGAACAACATAGCGAGCTTTTCAAAAAAAAGAACAACATAGTGTTATCTACAAATAAAAGATGTGAGATGCATGCCCGAAGCACGTCTACACACCTTGAGCGGGGTAATATCATCAGAAGAAACACTATGCTTTAGAATTGCAGACAATCCATCAACCACAAAAAAGAATAAAAAGGAAGAGAGTGGGTCGCCCTGCCAAAGACAATGCGACGGTGCAAACGAATTCAAGAGGGTTTCATTTAATTTAACATACTATCTCACCGATGTGACACATGAGATAATCCAGTCCACCCACCAATGTGACACATGTGGGCCACCGCTGAGAGAAACTCAACTTTTGCATCACCTACTCCAAGAAAACCCAGTCCGGATAGATGCTTTGGGAAGGTCCAATTTGTAAGCACAAACTAGTTTACCCAGGTAATAGAAACGCGAACTGCGTTTGGCGTGTGTCAAGCTGCGTCCCAAACTTAGTGATTTCTAGATGATGGAAAAATTGCTTCCCACCTCGGGACCTAGAGATGCGCACATCAAAGTTGTGGATTGTAGCTTTTGTATGGATGGTTGGTCAGACTTCTGGCCAAGTGTGTCTGTGTTTGTCAGTAAACCCAACCGTGCACCAGCCACGGAGTTCGCTGCCAGTTGACTGTTTTTCCTGTCCTTCACTTTAGTGTAATGGTGATTCTTTCTAATGTTGAACAGTCTCATCGATCTTTTGTAGCTTGCAGTATGCTGTGATCATAAACGAGGGTATCATGCATGGCCGAGAAGCTTGCAGGACTCAGCAGTCTTGTGGATGGAGTAGTTTTCCATGATGAACAAGAAGAAGAATAAGAGAACATGTATAATGAGATGAAACATGTATGATGAGGCGAAAACAGTAGGAAGAAGAGAAAATGTATAATGAAGTGAAATCAACGGATGCCGGCAAAATTCGGTGTTCTTGTATGTCCTAAATATGCATTGTTCTTGATCGATTTTTCACCGTGTTCGTAAAAATCCCGATTGGAAAGAGAGAAACTTGACATGCTTACTTGCCTTGGAATATGGATGTTTGCGTGAGTGGGAGGATCGTACACATTATCTGTCATGTTCGATTGGCAAAGTAATTCCTTTGCAATATCCCTCGAAAGCAAATACTTGTATTTTTGCTTGTTTGCGAGAAATAGTTCTACTACATCAAGGCTTTAAACTATGTGGTTGGTCGAACACTACCAAGTGTATCGATGATGCGTTTGGTTACCTGCATCATTTTTTAGCACTTTGCATACTTGTCTCACCTGAGCCTGGTTGAGCTAATGTAAGAAAAAAAACATCATCTGCACTTAGTTTGGTTGCTTGCATATAGGCTGCCTGCATTCGGGGAGCATTTTTTTGTCTGGCGCTTGGTTGCGTGCATTGTCTTGGTAGATGCAAGTAACCGGTGTTTTGTTGTATACATGCAACGTGATTAAGAGTTTAACACCCACATGACATACTAAGTTACAGTGGAGTTCTTGGTAGTGTGCTTGCGATGGCGGACTTGGCGTCGACCAATGCCACCGCCGCCGCCGCTGACCTTAGCTCTGCGATGTTGCTAATTGACGCGATTCCGGCTCACAGTGGTCATCACCCCGCCGGAGTCTAGGAATGTTGGTCACGAACTCGAGCGACTCACTAGCCGTGTTGGTCTCCTCTGCCGCCCACTCGAGCGCGCGCCGTAGGCCGTCGTTCTCGTGGTCAACTGCCCGGTGCAGCTCGGCGAACTCGGCGTTCTCACGCCGGGAGCTGGAGGCGTCCTACTCGGCGGCACGGGCGCGTCCGAGCGGCGCCTTCTCCCTGACGAGCCACGTGGCGGCAGCCTCCTTCCAGTCCAGCGCAACAACTAGCATCTGGCGTCGATGTCGCTGTTGTTGAAGTTCTGGTCGTAGTTGATGCAGTGGCACCTAAAGTCCTCCACGAAGCCTTCGAGCAGGAGGCCGTCGTGGCCTAGGAGGCGGTGCACATCGACGTGTCCCTTGTAGAAGACGTGTCATAGCATGCTGAGGCAGTGGCATCCGAGCACGGCGGCCACGTCCACGCTCATCTCGAGGGAACGCGTGAAGGAGGGTTTCCTGGTCATGATCCAACCAAGTCTCAACTCCCACCACTGCTGCAGCGCGCCTGCTGCTGCCAGTGCCTTGATCGATGGCATCGACCGCGCACGTCGGAATGCCGCGGACGACGATGAGGATAGCGGCTGGAGGATCAGTGACAAGCAGGACGACAGGCGTCAGCGCATCCCGGACAGGTCGACCTTGTCGCCCTTCATGCGCCCCCATTCGTCACAAGGAGGATCACGGCGGTGGCCAGATCCGCCATTGCCGTAGCCACCCCGACTCGCCCCTCCTCCCGTTCCTCTCTCTCTCTCTCTCTCTCTCTCTCTCTCTCTCTCTCTCTCTCTCTCTCCTTCTTTTTCTTCTTCTACTCCTCTTTGATCTTCCCCTTCTCTTCAGTGCTCATGGCCACACAGGACGTCATGGCCGCCCCGAAAGGTCACCTCGCCTCTACGGTTGATGAAACTACGAATCGATTTTTTGAATGGAACCAGAAGGGACGAAGAAAAGGAGATTAGGGAACTGTTTAGTGGAGGTAGGAGAAGAAATCACTTATAGAGCTCGCATCCCTCCTGTATTGGGACCCACCACATGTGCTCGAGCAGGCCTGGCTGGGGAGTGCTTTAAGTTCCGTGTGGCCCAACATTTGTTTGTGATCCAGCCAACCAAACGGGCCAAACTTTTCCCACACGGCCCTAGTTGGGGTAGATGCAGGCAACCAAACGCATCCCAAATTCTTTGTAAATTTCTCGAAGCCTACCGAACGTAGTTGTATTACATGGAGCCTTGTTCTTAGAAGAGTTTGGTATTGGCGCACCTTGTTGATCAAAGTGATATGTTGTACAATTTCGATCATTGTGGTGGTTCTATATTTGTTTTCATGCATTGCTGATACCCTATAGCTTCACTTTTGTTATAATATGCAGCATGATAAATTAACAACAGACAAATGTAGAACAATAAGCATGAACGACACCCTATAGCTTCACTTTCGTCATAACATGGTTATGATCTACTTTATAAGAGCAAAACCGTCTTAAATGGTAGCTTTACACCAAACAGTGTTTTTCATCTGATGATTCAATTAAAATTTATTTCCTTGACAGTCTACCCTCTTAACTTCTAGAAATGTATACGCTAACAAAAATTATGACTTTTGGAAGTGATTATATAGCTGTGAAAGGGAAGCATATTTCCCCACTTTACCGTACCAACACCTCCCTTTGCAGACATAAGCATAGCAAAATTCGTGACATATTAGTACTAAGAAAATAGAGCAAATAGGAGTACGTAATTGTTGTAGAACAAAAACGTGAATGATTACAAGACCACCACCATCACCAAAAGTCACATATCTGCGTACCCCACTTTTCAGCTTGACGTAGGCCCAGTCCCCATTCTAACTAATCTGTAGGTGTAGCAAAGGTTTCCCAGCTTGACGTAGGCCCAGTCCCCATTCTAACTAATCTGTACGTGTAGCAAAGGTTTCACCGTTACATACTCGTCTGTCTAGTGAGTTGCTGAGAGGACATGGCAATTTGATTCACAACTACTGGTACTCTTCGCACCCCTCGGCTCGAATCTCTGTGAAGGCTGCCACAAGGCTTGGCACTACCTTGGTGAGTGCAAGCCTTAACCCAGCCGAGCACGGCTGCTTCCTACTCTCTTCAGTGGCATGAGCATTGTCGACAATATTTCCCTGCAGCAACGCGTTGCATGCCCTGAGCACAAACCTTCCCTGATGGCGGAAATGTTCCTTAACAAATTCCTCAAATCCCCGAGGTGGCCGACGTAAAAGGTGTAGCATGGTCCGGAGGGTGAGCAGGTAAGCATTCTCACTGTAGGGCAGCGCATTGCGGCGGCCCTCCGGTTTGTCGACCATTGTCTCGTAGCCAGACTCATTGTAGTATGGTTTGTCATTGAGGACAAGGCCCTGGATGGAGACAACGACTTGGAGGAGGCTTGACTCCGTCGAGGACCAGACCTCGGTGCCCTCGCCACCGAATGTGTTTAGCAGGCTGAGGCACACTGTACCAGACTCGTAGAGGTTTGGATTGAGGCGTAGGCCGAAGGAGTGGTAATACACTTGTGGTGGGGCATCCGGGTACGAAGGAGGTAGCTGCAGATCGAAGAAGAAGAGGCCGTCATGATACGGTGTCCCGCTTGCGCCCACCATCACCACCCGGAGCAGATCCATGCGGTCCTCGAACGCTTGCATGTAGATTGTTTCTGCAATTAAATAAGTGGCTATTCATTTGTATCCATGCATATGGACCGTGTATTTTGAGCTACACTCACATACCTGGTAAGTCGTTCTCCAGAATTTTCCATTCCTTTTGCACTGCTTTAGCCCAACTCTTCGCACGACTAGCGCCCTGCATTTCCTTGAAAAAAAAAGAGCATTGATTAAAGTTCTACTTCAGTAAAATACGTTTTGTAATGACTTGCAACATGTTGTGTGGTCATTTACTAATTTTAAGTCAGGGAGTTTAGTTTTGCACTAAAAAACAAATGCCGTAAAATCGATTCCAGCGTGTAAACCTTCCTTACTCTAACCTTAATAATTACTTACGTTCCTCGTCATTTTCTAACATATATAATTACCTGGTCCGTAGTGTCAAGGTAGTGGTGATCCAGAGGGCTGATCTGCAGTACATCAAAACGTGGAAAGCACAACGATTCATCGGAGCAACAGGTAGCACCTGCAGCCTTCCGCCCACCGTCAAAACCGTGGCTGGTCACATCTACAGCAGCATCGCTGGTCTCCACTACAGCACCACCGATACTATCATCGTTTACGGGCGTGGGTAACTCTGAGCTTGGCAACGACGACGATGACAATGACCTCCAGTTCATCAAGTATCCTTTACCTCGAGCCACCATGTCGCTGGTCAATTGGAGCAAAGACCGGAATGACAAACCTAAAAGTCTTGTCCTTGACATTACCGGGCTGACGCTTTCGACATCGTTATCTAGATTCTGAAGATCAATGTCCTAAAATCAGATAACACATATAGCCACATCATTTGAGGTACAAAAATAACTGTGGGAAGAAATTCCTACAGTTTCGGGTCAAAACACATATAGGCACATCAATTGAGGTGAATCCATCCATATAATCATATATCATAGTATAAATAGTACTTAATTTGGTGCCAACCAGGAGAAACCAAAATAATCCCCAAGTGGATAATGTTTACAAAGATAGATATATACCATGTTGGCAGCAACCGGTTCTTCGGGTGCGTCATCGACGCCATTGTCCTCTACCCAATCACCCATTTCAAGCCATAGCTCCATGTAGTGCTCATCTTTGATGACAACGATCTCATGAGGCGATACCTGCAGCTCGCCCAAACAAATCAACAACAACTAATGAGTTTAGTAGAGAATGTAACATAGTTGTAGATCTAAGAAAGGTACTAGAAACTACCCACGTACCGTTGACATGCTATCATCACCCCACTTGACTTGGACGTGCCCATTAGGAAGTTCAACTACCCGCCCCACCCATGAAAGATCGGCGGGAACGACATTTTTCTTCTTGTTTCCTTGTAACAAGGGTGCACTTTCACCGTCATTTGTTGATACTGATGGTACGATACGAATGACAACATCACCATAGTAAGCAGAGTGGTTAGAGTCCAATCTTAGGTCATAAGCACTGATGGTATCATCGCACTCGACCTCCATAACCTCATCAGGATGCCCTGGCGTCTTGAACCATGATACACAAACCGTCTGGTCCTCGTGTTGCATGCTCTTGACGATGCCGACACGCTCCGCTAGTCTAGTTCCAGATGCGGCAATGTCGTTGTTGACATTAGTAGTTATCACATCAGCAGTAGTGTCAACGGCAGCATTAACAGGAAGAACGTTGGCGACAACATGCTGTCCGGGGAAGAACTCTTGCTCATTCCAGATCCCAAAGGGGACGATGGTCGCCGAAGGTCTGCCTTGTTGCCGGGTGCCGTCTTGCCATACCACGTCTACGGTGGTGCGCGTGTTGGCGACGAGCATGGGAAACTCCACCTCCACATGTCTCATGACTTGTGACCGTTGTACCCGTCTATGGCCCTCAAAGACAAGCTTCCTTAGCTGCTTCCGATAAAACCTCGCATCTTTCTGCTTCATGGGAGGTAGCACCTGAGAGGTTGATGCTTCACACTCTTCTTGATTGTCCTCTGAGCATGCATTATATTCCTCCTCCTCATCCTCACCATCATCATCATCACCATCATCATCATTATCATCATCATGTTGATCAGGAGAGCAAGTTCCACCCCCTTCGTTGGAACTAGTTTCAAGAAAAAAACAGCGGTCAGCAAGCCCCCAGCAGCAATTGTACGAGGCGCAGAAGAATCTTAGATCGTCTAGGTTCTGGTAGGCCGAAGGAGCGGATGCCTCCAGTAGCTCCTTGTCGGTGCCACAATGCATTGATGCAACCCAGTAGACGAGGACGCCAGACGTCTCCAGCTTCATGATGGTTCCTAGGTCTCGTTCAGGATGCCAATAGCCATTAAGCCACCGCGCCGCCTTGAAGATTGAACAAGCGTCTGGCCCGCCGACGGACTGCCCCTGGTGGAATATACTGTTCATTTGGTGGCGATGCCTCGTGTGCCTGTTCACACACACTCCCACCAGGTTCTTGGACTCCGCATCGGTGACCCTGCAGACGGCTCCGTCATCGAACAACACATCGATGTCGATCGACACCTCCACGACGCGGCCGAGCCACGGCCCGGACACGACAAAGTCACCAAGGTTGAGGCTCCTGATGCGCCGCAGGCTAGACGGGGACACTCCCCTGATGACCTTGATTGGCAGGCCTTTGTTGTCGAGCTTGGCCAGGTTGAGCATGGTGTTGACGCCGGTGACGACGCCGATTTGGCCGCCCATGTCGGAGGCCGACCCGACCACCTGTCCGGGGTACAGGTGGCTCCTGTCAACCACCGTGATGTCGCTGATGTTCTTATACACGACAGTGTCATCGATTCGTAAGAGCTGGAACGTGTCGACAGGGAGGTAGATGTTGTCCACCTCGCCGTCCGGGAGAACGAGGCCACGGTCGATGAGCTTCGGGCCGGAACTCACGAGGTCGAGCAAGTAAAGATTGGGAGATGCCGCCGCGGGGACGACGTCCATCGTAACCGACTTTTCAGGCGAGAGCACGTACGTACGTACCAGAAGCTGGCGGCCTTATGCCGATTGCTTTCCGATCTCGAACGGCGGATCGGTGGTGCTAGGCATGTATGCTATATATACCACGTACGGATTGTATTAGAATTCCTATACTACTCGGACAAGTACCACGGCCTGCTTAATTAATTCGAACAGATCGATCGCACACGACGGAAAATGTATATATAGAAAAAAAAATGCTCCTGAGTTCTAGCCTTATACGAACGAGGTTTTTGTTTTTCTTTTAGAAAAGGAGGAGGACCCCTGGCTTCTTCAACTGGACGATGTATGCAGCCATTTTATTAGTAGTTCACACAAGACCTTACAAAGTCATTCAACAGTAATACTAAAGCCACCGTCTAGGCAACATCTGTCGCTACTCCTAACCAGTTGATAAAGGGGCGCTGATAGTCTAGCCTAATACCAAAAAGACCTGGCATCCAAACCCAACATTTAAGACCTGAGGTCCCAAGCAGGACGCCTGCCGGGTATGGGGTACCCACCAGTCCGGCGCATTCCTCAACCAGGACGCTTGCCGGGTATGAGGCCGCCGCAGCCACCTGCCACCAATCTATCTTCACAGCGTGTTTGGTTTGGGGGAGTTGGGGGTAGGGAATGGGAGTTTAAGATTAGTGAGACTAAAAATCCGTTGATTGGTTCAGGGGTTTGGGAATTAGCAAGGGAAGGGGAAGGGGGATTAGGAGGGCCAACTCCCATCGATCTCTAACCGGGGGAGCCTGGTAATTCAGCGGAGGAATGGGAATTCGACGTCTAAAAATATATCATTACATATTTGGTGGCCCACCTCCCGCAACAAAATTCCTCCAAACTAACTGGCCAGCGCTAACTACTCCCTGATGATGTAACCTATCCTTCCTTTTATTTGTTCATGTATTCCCATAAATAATCTCACCCCGTACCAAACGTGGGACTGGGACTAACATGCCACTTCCCAAAGCCTAATCCCTCAGCCAACTCCCTCTCATAAATTCCCAATCCCTTTCCCTTAAACTACCAAACACGCTGTCAGTGTTATACTGTTGCACCTACCTTGCCCGGTCTCGCTGTCGTCGACGCCACCATGGCGCCAGACAGCTCCACCGCCCTGCGCTCGTCCATCCAGCCGCATCCGTCGTCGATATGCAGCTGCACGATGCCGCCAAAACTCGTCGTCATCTATGCGGTAGATACAACGCTGCACCACCTGGCAACCTCCACACCGTCGCCACTGCTGGAGGTACTCGGAGCCCACCATCCACAGCATCTCTCCCCCCGAACAGCAGGTCCTCCCAAGACGGCGCCTCCATGGAGGATACGACGCGCAGCATGCGGCCGCCGCCCAATCCATACTGAATTTTGGACTTTCATCCGGGAGGGGTTCAGAGGTGGATAGGAGAGACCTCGGCTTTGCCTCCATGGAGGGTAACGGCGTCGAGTGACGTCGCCGATGCCGGGCCGGCCTAGCCGACCAAAGTTTCCTCCGGTCCCCATCCTATGCCACCAAACCTCCGTCTGCTCCATATCCGGCAACGAGCCACGATCCAAAACCTACGAAGATGCAAGAGCCATGGAGCTCGACCCGCCATGAGGATCGAGAAGAACCCGTTGTAGATCTCCAGACACCGAAACCAGCGGTCCGACGTGGCCAGTGACGACCATCACCACCCCACGGCGGCCGACGGAGTCCGAAGACAGGATCCGATCTAGATCCGGCGGCACCCGCGACCACCGAGCAGGCCCAACGCAGCCACCACCTTGCGACACACAGGCCGCCACCACCGCGCCGCGCACGACACCGCAGGGAGACCCGCCTGCTGCGCCGCCGAACCCCACGTTCGCCCGGCGCTCCTCTCGATCCCGTTGTCCCGTGCCAGCCAAGACGAAAAGGATGGGGAGAAGCCTCGCCGCCGCCCAGCTGGCCAGGCTTTGCCCGGCGGTTTTTGTTCCTTTTACAATAGCAATACATTTTCTTTTCTTTTTCAAAATTGACAGGTCATAGGCGTCTCGCATGTGTTCGTCTCTCCTCATCACCCGATCGAAAATTCCCACCGCCTCATGCGACGTGCAGCGCCGTCCCATGGCAAGGTAGATGGAGAGAGCGAAGTACACTCTTTCAGGAGGTGCAGAACCCATCTTAATAGTTTCTTCCCCTGACCTTAGATGGCTAGGGCAAACTCTCTCCTCCAGACTTCACCGACTAGTCGTGGATACGTCTGCCGCTTCAGCGGTTGGTGGGAGGGAGGCGAATCCCAATGCCTCTACTCCGATTAGTAGTTTATAGATTAGGGCTTTTTAGTCCTTGCAGGCACAACGCCCGGACAGATGGTGGCGCTTCTTTTCCGAGTTTTTCTTGCTCCGATCCTCCTCAAGTTCGTTAGTCTGGACGTAGCTGACGGAGCTCCCTCCCCCAATCTCTCTCTCTCTCTCTCTCTCTCTCTCTCTCTCTCTCACACACACACACACACAGAGTCAAGGCACTAGGATTTGCAGCCGACAAGTAGAGAGGAAGCGAATCCATGGTCTCGGCCAAGAGTTGTTTTTCAAGTGTATAAAAATAATTAGTAGACAATAGACATATGAGATGCGCTACATAATTATGATTAATCTGATTTAGTCCTTAGCTCTGAGCTTCATCATGTGCTTAATGTTTAGATTTATGGATACCTTTATGTTTGGTTTATGGATGCAAATTTCTCTTCGGATGCTTGTTTACTCTTGCCCAGATTAGATTAGTAGCCAATGGAGGGAGGGGTGTGCGTTAGTTGGATTCAATCTTGCAAGTAAACTGCCGCATTGACAGAATGTGGAAAATGCTTGTAGTGTATTGTTGCCGCTAAGGGTAAATATTCATAGGAGGAATAAAATGCGCCCTACACATGACAGTTGTCATCATGCTTGAATAGTTGTGTTCACACTTAATTTTTGATGGTGCAGAAAGAATCTCAACCTACAGACTATTAGCCATAAGATATAGAGGGTATCCCTCTGTCTATGGAAATCGTAGGTACTGCCTATATAAAATCAACACATCTAATATGTCGGCATGAGCATGAAATATGTCATTGTGAAAATTTTCAAAATGATTATGTTACTCACTGCATTTTTATGTATCTTTTTTTGCAAATAAATTCTTGCATTACTCAGAGTTTAAATGTTACAATCTCGTTCTACAAGTTTCATGGCCTCGTTTGATCCAGAGCCTAGCCAAACCATAGTCTGGCGGTACACCCTACCAAAATTAACCAAGACATGACTAACATTATTACAGCTTCGACGAGTATGAGGAATGCAAGAACTTCTTTTTCCCATACTACTAATTATCCCTCTAATGATGAAAGCATACTTGGACTTGTTCCTATGTCCTTCTTTGATCATCCTAACAGCCTCCATACAGTCTACCAACTTTTATACGCACTTTTCTTTTCAGTTATGTTTACTCAAAAATACAAAAATAAAATCTAGTGCATTATCTTTTAATTATCGTGCGCAACCAGAAAGATTAGTAAGGTTTGTCAGCACTGTTACGACAAACCTCTGACAAACCTTACTAGTCTTTCTGGTTGCACACGATAAAATCTAGCCTCTAGGGACCAATGCTCTAGAGCCGCCGCCGTCGGTGTTGAGCGTTTAAATAAATATGAAGTACCTGACAGCAAATCTGGCCATCGTGCATCACGACGAGATGCCCTAACCACGTTGTCTGAAGAAGACGACAAGAATCATGTCGAAGCTCCTTCAACTATGTTCATACGGACAAACTAAAGGAGGATTGAAGTTCGGAAGAGAAACTTGAAGAAAAAGTGTGGCCATCCGTCCAAGCGTCGCACCTACAAGGACTAGAAAAGCATAACCTAAACTAGTTTGTAAGATGGATATTATTGGCACTAGTCCTGATTTTGGTTGTATATTTCCCGGGTATTTTCTTGGGTTTCGTTAGCCAAAAGCCCAAAACCTTATAGTACATGCCTTTCATTTTATTTTTGGAAATTTATTAGTACATGCCTCCCGGTGTACAGAAATCATGGATTTTCCCGTATAGTAAAGGAAGAACTGAACGCCCACCCAAAGGATGAGTCCGACCCGAAGACAAAATTGTTTACGAAATTTTGAAGAAACCAGATCGGATCCAATCAACGGACCGACCTATCTCTAAGGATCTGCTTATAAAATTGGTTGTGCCGATGAGACCAAGTCCCAGATTGATCGATCGCGAAGAAAAGTTGCAGACGGATTTTTACGGCAGATGAGCAGCGACAGCGACTACCCGGCGATGAGGCGCGCCCGATCGCCGAGGCGCCACCGCCGTCGGTGGTGGAGCGATGTCAGCGAAGACGAGGAAGAACCACATCATCGGAGCAGCAGTAGCAGCGATAGTAGCAGCGGCCGTAGCAGCAGTTCCAGCATCAGCCGTAGCAGCAGCAGTAGCGATAATAGCAGCAGCCGTAGCAGCGACAGCCGTCGGCGTTCGCGAAGAAGCTACCGGAGCAGAGCAGGAGCCGGAGTCCGAGACGCGGCCGTAGCAGAAGCCGAAGCAGGAGCCGGAGCCGGAGCCATGGTGCCGCAGCTGACAACGAGTTCACCGTGCGGATCGACAACTACGACGAGCTCTTCAACTGCGCCTCGTGCCACGGCCTTGTCTCCTCTCCCGTCTACGAGGTACGTTCATCAATCGAGCGGAGCCTCCATCTACTGCGTACTCTTTTTCTTGTCTCCTGTCCTGATCATATCGTTCATGTCGCAGTGCGGCGACGGGCACCTGACCTGCCACCGTTGCCACGATCTGGACCTCATGCCGTGCATCCGCTGCGGCTCCAAGGACTACACCCGCAGCCGTGCCGCCGCCAGGATGGTCCGGTCGGTCCGCTTCGCGTGCCGCAACCGCGAGCACGGCTGCGGCGCGTCCCTGCCGCGGCTCGGCGTGGAGGACCACAAGCGCTCCTGCCGGTACGAGCCCTGCTTCTGTCCGGTCTGCAAACGCGCCTTCGTCCCAGGCGCCGACCCCGACGCGCTCGAGGAGCACCTCACCGGACGCCACGCGTGGCACCTCCACCACCTCACCTACGGCGAGGAGGTCTTGGTGGACGTGGACCCGCACCGTCACGCCCTCCTCCGCGCCGACGACGGCGAGCTGTTTCACCTTGACCTCAGCCGCGTGCGGAGAGCGCACGCTGACGACGACGGCACGTCGATCTCGGTGATCCGCATGCGGCCCGACAACGCGGCAGGGGCAGAGGCGGAGTTCTCGTACGAGGTGAAGCCACCGGGCGCGGCGTGGCGGATGCAGGCGCCGGTGTGGAGCTCCTCGCTGCGGCGAGGGATGGAGGACGGGAATAGAGTCTTTGTCACCGTGCCGGAGGCCAGGCGGCACCGGCACCTCGTCAACGTGTGCATCTGGAGGCTGCCCGCACGGAGCTAATATAAGATGATCTCTCTAGAATCTAGATGTACCCACCTTGTCATCATACAAAAGTTTAAACTCTTGTTCATCTTCTGTTAGGAACCACCATCTAAGCGACTGAATCAAGCATAAGATTTCTCTAAATTTCCCTTAATCGATAGCCCCAAACTTGTATCAGTCTGTGTGTTGTGATATGCTTCCATATGCATGCAAAGCCTAGAGTCTTTGTTGGGCCGAGATGTTAGACAACCCCATCAATTTCCTGTGTTGGAACGTCAAAGGGGCTGAATTGACCAGATCGCCACACCACTCTTGATGAGACAATAGCCGCATCGTGTGTTTGCAAGAGTCTGAACCCAGATGTGGTGGACCAATTCACTACAACTTTCTTGGGCAGCAATAGGCTGCGGAGTTTTGCACAGAGGCCTGCCACTGACGACAATCTCATGCACATGTCTAACGCCACAATCATTTTTTTTTGTAAGCTATCTACAAAAATTTGTAACGCCACAATCGTTGAAACTTGCCTTTTGGCGTAGAGATAACGACACTATCTTCGAGCTGACCACTGTTTAAGGACCAACCGCCTCGGCAAGAAAAGATGGCTTCTTCACAGAGCTCATCGCGCAAAAACATGATGAACAGGACGATATATATCAGTATGATCGTGACGTCATGCATAAACAAGTGGGGATCAACGATCGAGTGGAGCTTAGACGTCCTTGCTTGCTTACAAAATAGCAGAGTGAACCATCTAAACCCTTCCTAAAAAAATTAGAAACTGAGGGGGTGATGAGGGGGAGGGGGCCAATGCCCCCTCCCCTCCCCTCATTGTGCAGCATACAAAAGGCAGGCATGGAAGGAAGCGCTGTTTGTGTGCGTCCCAAATCCCACGAGTAAAACATTCCTAAAAAGGAAGAAAAGCACAGAGAAACCAGGCAACGTGCACGAGCGGAGCGCACATAGGGATCTGGAGACGCGGGGGCAGGAACAGGAGCCGGCGGAACCAGAAACGCCGCCGCTGACAACAAGTTCACCGTATGACTTGATTGCCACTCCCAGGTGGTATGCCGACCTCACTGTAAACCTGCCATCTTTGGTAAAATTCCATGCTCTATAGTCCTGAGAACCCGGCCCACCCACGACAATATGTTGCACATTAGCAGCGTTAGAATCTGTCAAGACCTGCTGAAGTTTGTCAACGATCCCAGTCCATCCCGCTGCTACTTAGCAAGTGTGCAACTTTTCATAATTCTTCGAACATACCTAGCGCCTAGTGGAACCATGATGTTCAATCTCGGGATCCAGTGATCATGGTGCAAGTTTATCCTTGCGCCGTCCCCAACCCTCCATATGAGTCCATGTGCCAAAAGCTCCCTGCCATGTGTAAGAGCATCCATTAGGACAAAGATGCAGACATTATATCCATCTCAGGAAAGTACCGAGCTTTTAGAACTCTAGCACAAAGAGACTCCGGGACCATGATTATTCGGCAAACTTGTTTGGCAAGAAGAGCTTGGTTGAAAATGAAATAATCTCGAAACCCCATTCCACCCTCTTTCTTTCTTGTGCACATCTTGTCCCACGCGACCCAATGGAACTTTCGTTCACCTTCAGCTGCCCCCCCCCCCCCCCCCCCCCCCCAAGAATTTTGATGAGATAGATTTCAGGTTCCCGCACATTTTCTTTGAGAGTTGGAAGCGGCTCATGCAAAAGTTGGTGTTGCTTGCAACCCCGACTTCACGAGCACCTCCCACCTCTTTAAGCTCAACCTTTGTATCCTCCGTGCATCCCTTGCCAAAGAAGATGGATGACTTTTGCAGGTTCACTCTCTGTCCAGAAGCCTCTTCATAGATCTGTAAAATCTATCTTATACAATTCATATTTGCTGTAGAGGCCTCCAAGAAAACTATACTATCGTCGGCAAAGAGTAAGTGGGTGACATTGGGCCCTGTGCGCCTGAAGAATACTCCTTGAAGCTCATTAGCCTGTTGAGCCTGTTTTAACAGAGCTGAGAAACATTCTACACAGAACAAAAAGAGGCATGGAGACAAGGGGTGCCTTGGCGTACCCCCTTGATGGGCGAAAGCCCTCAGAGACACCCCCTTGAGCTTCACCTTGAACCTCGTTTTCATCACATATCTCATGACCATGGCCATCCATGCATGAGAGAAGACAAAACTGACCATCATATTCTCTAGAAATACCCATTCAACCCTATCATAGGCTGGGATGCGGACCAGGAGCACTCGGCGGCGCACTCTTCTGAAATATCAGCCGCTCCAATGATCTATCAGGATCCATGCCACTTTGGTGGAAATGATATTTGGGCGTGAATACGCGGCCGGTGGCGTACGAGGCAGCAGTTCGTACTACTTGTTCTGAGTCTTATTAAAGCTTCACGTGAACAGTACATAACAGAACGGTCGCCGCCGCTGCCCTAGCCTCCTCCTGTCGGCGCAGGCAGCCAGTGCGTGCCCCAGCCCGTCCCGCACCCCCTCTCCCCCCTCCACCCGCCCCCGCTCGCTCGCTTGCCCCCCCTCCCCCGCGAGCGGCGGGCGAACCCTCCTCTGCTCGCCTCTCCTCCCCCCCCCCCGTCCTTCTCCTCCCCTGCCGCTGCCGGCGTGGTCCGTCGGGCCGTGCCTGCGCGGCGCTGGTGGCGGCGGGGCGTTCCTTCCCCGTGCGTGTGTTGGGGGGCGCGGGGCCCTCTTGACGGCGGCGGTGCTTCTCGGCCCACAGCTATCCCGTGGGCCACGGGTTCCCTTGGCGTGGCGACGCAGCCGTTGGTCGCGGGCAGCGCGGTGGTGCGCGCTAGCCCAAATCGGGCCCTATCGGCCGGCAGCTATCCCGTGGGCCACAAGTTCCCTTGGCGCGGCGACGCGGCCGTTGGTCGCGGGCAGCGTGGTGGTGCCCGCTCGGCCCAGATCTGGGCTAGCGCGGGCCGGCGGCTCGATGCGGCAGTGTTGCTCCCTGGTGGTGGCGAGGTGTCAGTGGTCTACGGCCGGTGCTGGCTTCGTTGGCCGGCCTGCTACATCATGGGGATAGGGACTGTCCGGACGCATGTGGGTCCTGTTGGAAATATGCCCTAGAGGCAATAATAAAATGATTATTATTATATTTCCTTGTTCATGATAATTGTCTTTTATTCATGCTATAATTGTGTTATCCGGAAATCGTAATACATGTGTGAATACATAGACCACAACATGTCCCTAGTAAGCCTCTAGTTGACTAGCTCTTTGATCAACAAATAATCATGGTTTCCTGACTATGGACATTGGATGTCGTTGATAACGGGATCACATCATTAGGAGAATGATGTGATGAACAAGACCCAATCCTAAGCATAGCACAAGATCATGTAGTTCATTTGCTAGAGCTTTTCCAATGTCAAGTATTTTTTCCTTAGACCATGAGATCGTGTAACTCCCGGATACCGTAGGAGTGCTTTGGGTGTACTAAACGTCACAACGTAACTGGGTGACTATAAACGTGCACTACAGGTATCTCCGAAAGTGTCTGTTGGGTTGACATGGATCGAGACTGGGATTTGTCACTCCGTATGACGGAGAGGTATCTCTGGGACCAATCGGTAATGCATCATCATAATGAGCTCAAAGTGACCAAGTGTTTGGTCACGGGATCATGCATTACGGTACGAGTAAAGTGACTTGCCGGTAACGAGATTGAACGAGGTATTGGGATACCGACGATCGAATCTTGGGCAAGTAATTTACCGATTGACAAAGGGAATTGTATACGGGGTTACTTGAATCCTCGACATCGTGGTACATCCGATGAGATCATCGAGGAGCATGTGGGAGCCAACATGGGTATCGAGATCCCGCTGTTGGTCATTGACCGGAGAGTCGTCTCGGTCATGTCTGCGTGTCTCCCGAACCCGTAGGGTCTACACACTTAAGGTTAGGTGACGCTAGGGTTGTATGAATATGAGTATGCAGCAAACCGAAAGTTGTTCGGTGTCCTGGATGAGATCCCGGATGTCACGAGGAGTTCCAGAATGGTCCGGAGGTAAAGAATTATATATAGGAAGTGCAGTTTCGGCCATCGGGAGAGTTTCGGGGGTCACCGGTATTGTACCGGGACCACCGAAAGGGTCCCGGGGGTCCACCGGTTGGGGCCACCTATCCCGGAGGGCCCCATGGGCTGAAGTGGGAGGGGAACCAGCCCCTAGCGGGCTGGTGCGCCCCCCCCCCGGGCCCCCCTCTGCGCCTAGGGTTGGGAACCCTAGGGGAGGGGGCGCCTCCACTTGCCTTGGGGGGCACTCCACCCCCCTTGGCCGCCCCCCCCCCCTCCCCCTAGAGATCCCATCTCTAGGTCCGGCGCCCCCCTTGGGGTCCCTATATAAAGAGGTGGGTGGGAGGGCAGCCGCACCCAACACCCTGTCGCCTCCCTCCCCTCCCTGCTACACCTCCTCCTCCCGTAGTTGCTTGGCGAAGCCCTACCGGATCCCTGCTGCATCCACCACCACGCCGTCGTGCTGCTGGATCTTCATCAACCTCTCCTTCCCCCCTTGCTGGATCAAGAAGGAGGAGACGTCACGCTGACCGTACGTGTGTTGAACGCGGAGGTGCCGTCCGTTCGGCGCTAGGATCTCCGGTGATTTGGATCACGACGAGAACGACTCCCTCAACCCCGTTCTCTTGAACGCTTCCGCACGCGATCTACAAGGGTATGTAGATGCATCTCTCTCTCTCGTTGCTAGATGAACTCATAGATTGATCTTGGTGAACGTAGGAAAATTTTTATTTTATGCAACGTGCCCAACAAGTGTTCTCCCTAACTGTGCGCCGTTGCGAAAGTTCGTTGTTTCGAAGCACCACGTGATGATCGGGTGTGATAGATTCTAACGTTCACGTACAATGGGTGTAAGACAGATTTACACATACATAAACACTTAGGTTAACTTGACGAGCCTAGCATGTACAGACATGGCCTCGGAACACAAGAGACCGAAAGGTCGAACATGAGTCGTATGGAAGATACGATCAACATGGAGATGTTCACCGATGATGACTAGTCCGTCTCACGTGATGAGCGGACACGGCCGAGTCAACTCGGATCATGTAACACTTAGATGACTAGAGGGATGTCTAATCTGAGTGGGAGTTCATTAAACAATTTGATTAGATGAACTTAATTATCATGAACTTAGTCTAAAAACCTTTGTAAAAAAATGTCTTGTAGATCGAATGGCCAACGCTCATGTCAACCTCAACTTCAACGCGTTCCTAGAGAAAACCAAGCTGAAAGATGATGGCAGCAACTATACGGACTGGGTCCGGAACCTGAGGATCATCCTCATAGCTGCCAAGAAAGCATATGTCCTAGAAGGACCGCTAGGTAAAGCACCCATCCCAGAGAACCAAGACGTTATGAATGCTTAGCAGTCACGTGCTGATGATTGCTCCCTCGTTCAGTGCGGCATGCTTTACAGCTTAGAACCGGGGCTCCAAAAGCGTTTTGAGCAACATGGAGCACATGAGATGTTCGAGGAGCTGAAAATGGTTTTCCAAGCTCATGCCCGGGTCGAGAGATATGAAGTATCCGACAAGTTCTATAGTTGTAAGATGGAGGAAAATAGTTCTGTCAGTAAGCACATACTCAAAATGTCTAGGTTGCACAACCGCTTGTCCCAGCTGGACATTAACCTCCCGGACGAGGCGGTCATTGACAGAATCCTTCAGTCGCTCCCACCTAGCTACAAGAGCTTTGTGATGAACTACAATATGCAGGGGATGGTGAAAACTATTCCTGAAGTATTTTCAATGCTGAAATCAGCGGAGGTAGAAATCAAAAAGGAGCATCAAGTGTTGATGGTCAATAAAACCACTAGTTTCAAGAAAGGCAAGGGTAAGAAGAACTTTAAGAAGGATGGCAAGGGAGTTGCCGCGCCCGGTAAACCAGTTGCCGGGAAGAAGCCAAAGAATGGACCCAAGCCTGAGACTGAGTGCTTTTATTGCAAAGGGAAGGGTCACTGGAAGCGGAACTGCCCCAAATACTTAGCGGACAAGAAGGCTGGCAGCACTAAAGGTGTATGTGATATGCATGTAATTGATGTGTACCTTACCAGTACTCATAGTAGCTCCTGGGTATTTGATACCGGTGCGGTTGCTCACATTTGTAACTCAAAGCAGGAGCTGCGGAATAAGCGGAGACTGGCGAAGTACGAGGTGACGATGTGCGTCGGGAATGGTTCCAAGGTCGATGTGATCGCCGTCGGCACGCTACCTCTACATTTACCTACGAGATTAGTTTTAAACCTCAATAATTGTTATTTAGTGCTAGCTTTGAGCATGAACATTGTATCTGGATCTCATTTAATACGAGATGGCTACTCATTTAAATCCGAGAATAATGGTTGTTCTATTTACATGAGAGATATGTTTTATGGTCATGCCGTGCTGGTCAATGGTTTATTCTTGATAAATCTCGAACGTGATGTTACACATATTCATAGTGTGAATACCAAAAGATGTAAGGTTGATAACGATAGTCCCACATACTTGTGGCACTGCCGCATTGATCACATAGGTGTCAAGCGCATGAAGAAGCTCCATGCTGATGGACTTTTAGAGTCTCTCAATTATGAATCATTTGACACATGCGAACCATGCCTCATGGGCAAAATGACCAAGACTCCGTTCTCTGGAACAAAGGAGCGAGCAATCAACTTATTGGAAATCATACATACTGATGTGTGCGGTCCAATGAGCGTTGAGGCTCGCGGAGGCTATCGTTATGTTCTCACTCTCACTGATGACTTAAGTAGATATGGGTATGTCTACTTGATGAAACACAAGTCCGGGACCTTTTAAAAGTTCAAGGAATTTCAGAATGAGGTAGAGAATCAACGTGAACGAAAAATAAAGTTCTTACGATCAGATCGTGGAGGAGAATATTTAAGTCACGAATTTGGTACGCACTTAAGGAAATGTGGAATCGTTTCACAACTCACGCCGCCTGGAACACCTCAGCGTAACGGTGTGTCTGAACGTCGTAATCGCACTTTATTGGATATGGTGCGGTCTATGATGTCTCTTACCGATTTACCGCTATCATTTTGGGGATACGCTTTAGAGATAGCTACATTCACTTTAAATAGGGCACCGTCTAAATCCGTTGAGACGACACCGTATGAATTATGGTTTGGGAAGAAACCTAAGCTGTCGTTTCTAAAAGTTTGGGGATGTGATGCTTATGTCAAGAAACATCAACCTGAAAAGCTCGAACCCAAGTCGGAAAAATGCGTCTTCATAGGATACCCTAAGGAAACCATTGGGTATACCTTCTACCTTAGATCCGAAGGCAAGATCTTTGTTGCCAAGAATGGGTCCTTTCTGGAGAAAGAGTTTCTCTCGAAAGAAGTAAGTGGGAGGAAAGTAGAACTCGATGAAGTACTACCTCTTGAACCGGAAAGTAGTTCAGCTCAGGAAAATGTTCCTGTGGTGCCTACACCGACTGGAGAGGAAATTAATGATGATGATCAAGGTACTTCGGATCAAATTGCTACTGAACTTCGTAGGTCCACAAGGACACGTTCCACACCAGAGTGGTATGGCAACCCTATCCTGGAAATCATGTTGTTAGACAACGGTGAACCTTCGAACTATGAAGAAGCGATGGCGGGCCTAGATTCCAACAAATGGCTTGAAGCCATGCAATCGAGATAGGATCTATGTATGAAAACAAAGTATGGACTTTGACAGACTTGCTCGATGATCGGCGAGCGATAGAAAATAAATGGATCTTTAAGAAGAAGACGGACGCGGATGGTAATGTTACCATCTATAAAGCTTGACTTGTCGCTAAGGGTTATCGGCAAGTTCAAGGGGTTGACTACGATGAGACTTTCTCTCCCGTAGCGAAGCTAAAGTCCGTCCGAATCATGTTAGCAATTGCCGCATACTATGATTATGAGATATGGCAAATGGACGTCAAAACGGCATTCCTTAACGACTATCTTAAGGAAGAACTGTATATGATGCAGCCGGAAGGTTTTGTCGATCCAGAGAATGCGAACAAGGTATGCAAACTCCACCGATCCATTTATGGGCTAGTGCAAGCATCTCGGAGTTGGAACATTCGCTTTGATGAGATGATCAAAGCGTTTGGATTTATGCAGACTTATGGAGAAGCCTGCGTTTACAAGAAAGTGAGTGGGAGCTCTGTAGCATTTCTCATTTTATATGTGGATGACATACTTTTGATGGGAAATGATATAGAACTTTTTGACAGCATTAAGGCCTACTTGAATAAGTGTTTTTCAATGAAGGACCTTGGAGAATCTACTTACATATTAGGCATCAAGATCTATAGAGATAGATCAAGACGCCTCATAGGTCTTTCACAAAGCACATACCTTGATAAGATATTGAAGAAGTTCAATATGGATCAGTCCAAGAAAGGGTTCTTGCCTGTATGGCAAGGTGTGAGATTGAGCTCGGCTCAATGCCCGACCACGGCAGAAGATAGAGAATGCTAACAAGATAGAACTCTATGGGTGTTCGATTCATCACAATGTAACTAGATTATTGACTCTAGTGCAAGTGGAAGACTATTGGAAATATGCCCTAGAGGCAATAATAAAATGATTATTATTATATTTCCTTGTTCATGATAATTGTCTTTTATTCATGCTATAATTGTGTTATCCGGAAATCGTAATACATGTGTGAATACATAGACCACAACATGTCCCTAGTAAGCCTTTAGTTGACTAGCTCGTTGATCAACAGATAGTCATGATTTCCTGACTATGGACATTGGATGTTGTTGATAACGGGATCACATCATTAGGAGAATGATGTGATGGACAAGACCCAATCCTAAGCATAGCACAAGATCGTGTAGTTCGTTTGCTAGAGCTTTTCCAATGTCAAGTATTTTTTCCTTAGACCATGAGATCGTGTAACTCCCGGATACCGTAGGAGTGCTTTGGGTGTACCAAACGTCACAATGTAACTGGGTGACTATAAAGGTACACTACAGGTATCCCCGAAAGTGTCTGTTGGGTTGACACGGATCGAGACTGGGATTTGTCACTCCGTATGACGGAGAGGTATCTCTGGGCCCACTCGGTAATGCATCATCATAATGAGCTCAAAGTGACCAAGTGTTTGGTCATGGGATCATGCATTACGGTATGAGTAAAGTGACTTGCCGGTAACGAGATTGAATGAGGTATTGGGATACCGACGATTGAATCTCGGGCAAGTAACGTACAATTGGCAAAGGGAATTGTATACGGGGTTACTTGAATCCTCGACATCGTGGTTCATCCGATGAGATCATCGAGGAGCATGTGGGAGCCAACATGGGTATCGAGATCCCGCTATTGGTCATTGACCGGAGAGTCGTCTCGGTCATGTCTACGTGTCTCCCGAACCCGTAGGGTCTACACACTTAAGGTTCGGTGACGCTAGGGTCATAGAGATATTAGTATGCAGTAACCCGAGAGTTGTTCGGAGTCCCGGATGAGATCCCGGACGTCACGAGGAGTTCCGGAATGGTCCGGAGGTGAAGAATTATATATAGGAAGTCCAGTTTCGGCCATCGGGAAAGTTTCGGGGGTCACCGATATTGTACCGGGACCACCGGAAGGGTCCCGGGGGTCCACCGGGTGGGGCCACCTATCCCGGAGGGCCCCATGGGCTGAAGTGGGAGGGTAACCAGCCCCTGGTGGGCTGGTGCGCCCCCCCCCCCCCTTGGGCCCCCCTGCGCCTAGGGTTGGAAACCCTAGGGGTGGGGGCGCCTCCACCTGGCTTGGGGGGCAAGCCACCCCCTTGGCCGCTGCCCCCCCCCCCCTTGGAGATTGAATCTCCTAGGGCCGGCGCCGCCCCTAGGGGCCCTATATAAAGAGGGGGGAGGGAGCGCTGCGCACCCATGCTCCTGACGCCTCCCTCTCCCTCTGCAACACCTTTCCCTCTCGTAGAGCTTGGCGAAGCCCTGCCGAGATCGTTGCTGCTTTCACCACCACGCCGCCGTGCTGCTGGATCTCCATCAACCTCTCCTTCCCTCTTGCTGGATCAAGAGGGAGGAGGCGTCTTCCCCAACCGTACGTGTGTTGAACGAGGAGGTGCTGTCCGTTCAGCACTAGGATCTTCGGTGATTTGGATCACGACGAGTACGACTCCCTCAACCCCTTTCTCTTGAACGCTTCCGCACGCGATCTACAAGGGTATGTAGATGCACTCCTCTCTCTCGTTGCTAGATGAACTCCATAGATTGATCTTGGTGAAGCGTAGAAATTTTTTATTTTCTGCAATGTTCCCCAACAGGTCTGGCCGAGCCGTCGGTGCCTAGCAAGTCCCTGTCGCCGCATCCGGTCGGCTCCGCGAGAGCGATGGAGGTTGTCCCCTCCCGCCGATCGAGTTGCGGTTGCCCACGTGGCCGTTTTCTCATTTCCCTCCCCCCAGGTCTCGTGCTGGCGGCACTAGTGAGACGGCGATGTTGGTTCAGTGACCGTGGTGTCACAGGCTGGTGGGCGGTGGATTTGGTGGTGCATTATGAAGTGTCCAGGGTGGTGGTGGTTGTTTTGGTTGGGAGAAATCCCTGACGGCTCGTTCGGCTCCGACGCGGTGACGCCTGCGGGCGTCACCGGACCTTCCTGAAGGGTGTCGGGTATACCCCTTCCCCACTGCCCTCCGCATACCGGGGGAAACACTAGGATTTGTTCGGGCAATAGCGGCAGCTCCATCGCATTCCTTCTTGAAGGTGTTGCTTGGTACGCGACGCTCCAGAATGCTAGGAACGCGGTGGTACTTCTCCAGAGGGTGCAGCGGTTGCCGATCTTCGTCGCTTAGTTGATCTGTCGGTGTCGACATTTGTTGCTCTTTTCTTTCTCTTGCTTTTTTCCTTTTGGGCTTGGTTGTGCTGCAGCCCCAGCAAGTTGGTTGTATCGGTTGGTGCTTTATAATATAAAGCGGGGGAAACCCTTTATCGTGAGTACAGACCAGAACAGTGGCCTGGGACCAATTAATTCAATCCACCTTCACCTACCTTTTATGAGTCTTCTCCGAGCACGCAAAGGCTCCATAGCCACATCTGAAAAGGAGGCAACCTCTTGGTGCCTTGTACTGTTCTTCATTCAATCAATCTAGAAAGAGACAGAGGATACTGAGTGCGCTACTCGTCTGAGGGTTCCCCTGGTTAGCAATAACCTGAAGCTGCTTAGTTAATCTTTCTGACGGAGATGATTCCTTCACCAGATCCGCTTGTCGAGCTGGTCCACGGCATGGACGGAAGGTAACTTGTTTCTCAAACATTCCTACTGATCTATTACTTCTTCAGTTGTTCATTGTCGTTTTCTATCTCAATTTTTTAGCTCGAATGAAGAAGATCTGAGAGCCGACGAGTGCACGGCTGGCATAGCACAAATGGCCGTCACAGGGATGTGCACACTCTCGACCGTAGCTGAAACAGACGAGCTCGGTTCTTCGAGTGCAAGCACCGACCAGCATGTGTCTACTGTGCTAGATGGAGACCTTGGGTCGAAATCAAGATAACTATAGCCAATTTTCCGAGCATCTTAATGTATGAGCATCTGTCCTATGTATGGTGGAACTATGTATGCGAATAAAAATAGCCAATTTACCAGATGGCGTGGCAATTGAATTTTTCGGGATTTTAAAAGGTCGTCTTTTTATGTGTTTGCTAGTTTATATTGTTTTCCGTCACAAAATGGACCAATATTTTTAGGGAAACGTTTGGGCGCGGTGCACCGGCCGAACTTTCGGCCGGCTCCCTCGTCACGCTGGCCCAACGCGCAATACGCAGTGGTCCCCGCGTGCCCCACCTCCATCCCCTACCTCCAGCCCTCACGCGCGCATCCCCTTCCTCTCCTTGGGTTGCGACGCGGGCCGCCCGCAGCCAGGCGCTCCCTCGCGCACCCACCATGGCTGCCTGCTGCCATGGCCAGATCCATTCCCTACCTACATCCTTCAGGCGCGCACATCCCCTCCTCCTCTCATATCGGGCTGCGACTGGGCCACCACAGGCTCCATCGCCGACGGTCAGGCGCTCCCTCGCCGGCCGCCATGGCTGCTTACCGCCATGGCCGGATCCACCCGCGTATGCAAGTGTTGCAACCGTCACCTAGAAAAGCTTCAACAGCTATTGAAAAAAGCTTCAACCATAGACACAAAAAGCTTCAATGGCACTTCATAACAAGGGGAAGCTGCAACCGTAGTCGTACTTTGCTACTACCGGCTAAGCTTTTTGCTACATCCATCAGGCGGAGCTGCGACCTCACGACGACGACAACCACAATTTTTGCTACAACCGTAGTAGTTTTTTACTACTACTGCTGAAGTTTTTTGCTACATCCATGTAAGGCGGAGTTGCGACCTCGCGAAGACGGCGACGGTGTTTGATTTTTGCTGCAACCGTAGTTTATTTTTGCTACTACGGGTGAAGTTTTTTGCTACATCCATTCGAAATGGCGTTGATTGACTGACGGCCGCCATCGACATAATTTCCTGCAGCGAGCATCAATGGCAAGGGGCGGTGGCCGAGCTACAACCGCCGCCGTCAAGAGCTGCAACGCAGGTGGAGTTGTTGCATGGGGACCGGCGACGAGGACGGCCGGCGACAGCGGGGACCGACGACGAGGACGGCCGACGAGGCCGAGGTCCGGCGGCGACGAGGAAGACCGGCGAGGATGGGGACCGACGACCACCAGAGGGGACAGGAGGCGCGGCGCCGCGCTCCCCCGAACAGGACTGCCCGAGGAAGAAGAAAGAGAGCTGGGGTGATTCTTTTTTTTTTTGCTTGGATCCAATCGAACGGCCGTACGCACATGCATCGGGCGGTTGCGGTGCGACCGGCCGAAACTTTCGGCCGACGCACCGGCGCAGAGTGTTGCCCATATTTTTATGTTACTTTCGATTATATGCAAACTTTTATCTGGTCACCTTACTTAGTATACCATAGTTTTCCCGGAAAAAAAAGAGTATACCATAGTTAAAACTGAAATTATATATTCTTCCCGTTTATTAATCATTTTTTTAAAATCGGCAACACAACTTATCCAGTTATGTGTCCGTATGTGATGGAGTTTTTTCAAAATAATTCTGCCACGACCTGGGGTCGTCGGATATGGATTAAGGCTGCAGGGCTTTAAATTCGGTGCATTTACAAAGTTGGCATGTGGACAGCAGCCGGATGCATGGTGCCACAAAGTCTGATGTCGTACAAAGAAAGAATGACATGGAGTAATTGTGCCAGCCGATGGATTCTTTGGACAGCTTGTTTTTACAAACATATAAATTCAAAAAAATAACACAATGCATGGACGAGGCAACGTAAAAAATCATACTCTCTCCGTCCTTCAAAGAGTGTATTTTCAACTTTATTGGAGGGTCAAACTATCTCAAAGTTTGACCGGGTTTATGAAAAAAAATATCAATGTTTGTCAAACCAAATAGGTATATGATGAAAATATATTTTATCATGAATCTAATGCTACTAATTTGATGGCATAAATATTTTATCATGAATCTAATGCTACTAGTTTTAGAAAGTGTTTCATGTCAATCAAAAAATGTACGTGGCACTTTAAAAATGTTTACTTGTTAAAAAATATGTCTGTGGTATTTATTTGAAAACATTATACACTATTTAAAATATTCAGATATTTAAAAAAAATTAACGTTCATCTAAAGATATTTTAAATGTATTTGGAAAAATGTTCAAACCATGTATTTGGAAAATGTTAGGAGGAATGCGCTGACAGCCTAGGGGTCAACTTCCTCCCCTCCCCTCCCTGCGGTCATTTCTCATGTTCTTATTTAAAACTAATCTGAATAGGTCTTGCTTACTACCTTCCCCACGCCAAGGATGGAACCAGGTTTTCCCAAACGCCTCACAATCGAAGGATGTCATGATCTACATTAATTTTTGAAGGTCATTAGGGAAGGAAGTTGCTTAGAGATATGTTGTTTGATTCGATCCGATCAGGTTTGTACGAAGCTTTGTTCTCGAATCGGACTCGTCCTTGGGTTCTCTGCGTATTAAGAGAAATAAACAACTTTCTAATTCCAGTTTCTTTCATTTATATTTGTTCTTTCCTCTCTTTTTTAAATGCCTGGTACTTTTTCTAAGAACAGAAAAAATCAACCCAAAATCTTGAAGAGTTCATAATGATAAGGTATGGTGCTGATCTGACGATTGGCAAATGGCAATCTATGTTTGCACAATGCAGATCATTCATCGCCGGGATAAGAGTTTGCCTACACCAACTCTTGGATCAATGACTAGTACCAACAATATTCAACTTTTATTTTTGATCTGCAAGATACTAATCTTCGATTGGGATTTTAGTCAGGTCCAAAGCTAAGCAAAGATAAATTCGACTACCACTATAAACAACAACAAGCTACATAGCAAGACAACTGAGTTCTAAACACATTTTAGTTCCTCCAGTTGATGGTGATTAAAGAACATTGGGCAACATCTAGCAGTCACTTAAACTGGTGTTAGCTGAGTGGCCCAAAAGGCTCTGTCCATAGCTTCCAACTAGATCCCTATGGTGCTACTCTGTCGATGCAGATGTGTACAGTGAGTTCACTAGATGAGCTCTCGGCGAATTCCAAAGGAATCAGCAGGAAGAAGTTGCCCAGCTGAACTCCACCCGCCAGCGAGCTGCTTGACACATGAGGATCCTTCTGGAACACAAGCCTCCCATCGGGTTTCCCACCAGCAACACCATGAGCAGCCGAGATGTTGCATGAATAGCTGGGTTCAGGCTCGTGGGGCCAGATGCAGACCACGGCAAGAGCACTGCCGATGCTGGTCAAGGTGTTGTTCAGGAGGAACAAGGACATGTCCTCCCCAACTAGAAGCGTGAATAGGCATTAATAATAAACATTTATCATGAACAAGGAAATATGATAAACAATTTATTATTGCCTTCAGGAGGAACAAGGGCATATTTCCAACACTTCTCGATAGGGGGGTATGACG